>NC_079155.1:43116200-43716200 GCF_947563725.1 Argiope bruennichi
ATCTTATTGACAAGGTGAACGACCTAATGAGAAGTGATCGGCGTATCACATTGCGAATGTTGACGGTGAAGGTAGATATCAGCATTGGAGCAGTATGGACTATTATTCACAAGTTGCGTTATTGGAAGGTGTGCGCGCAGTGGGTTCCAAAGCAGCTGACCGACCAGCACAAGGAACTGCGTATGGAGCTAGCACTTCACCATCTGTTTCGGTAACATGAAGACCCTACTTTCCTGGAGCGGATCATCACAGGTGATGAGAGCTGGAGCATCAATACGAGCCAGAAACAAAGCGGGACTGCATGCAGTGGAAACATACGTCGTCACGTGCCACTAAAAATTTCAAAGCCGTGGGGTCAGTGCTCACCGTCTTTTTTGACGTCCAATGTCCGCTACTAGTTGAATTCCTCGAGCATAGAAGAACCATTAACTCCGATATGTACTGTGGGACACTCCGAAGACTACACAGGTACATCAAAAACCAAAGACTGAAGCTACTCAAGGGTGTGTGGTTCTGCTGCATGATAACACGCGTCCACATCTCTTCAGGATCACACACACAGAACTTGCCAAGTTCATGTGGAAGCAGCTCAAGCATCCGCCCTACAGCCCGGATATGCCGCCCTGCGATTTTCATGTGTTTGGTCCCCTGAAAAAACATATGAAAGGGAAGCGCTTCAACTCTGACGGCGAACTTAAGGACGCTGTGAAGGACTGGATTTCGTCATGGCCACAGGAATTCTGCGAACAAGAATTTTATGACCAAATTTGAAGATTTTTAAATTAATTTGAACGAAGTCTCTTTGGGTAAAGGCTATCTGGGTGGCTGTTCAAGTGCAGATAAATTCAATAAATATTAAACGCAAAGATTTAAATGATTCAAATTTACAGACAGGTATAATGCCATATTGTATAAAGTCTATAATTTAGTTGGTACAGAAGTGTGCCAACTAAAATACAAATACTTAAATAATTTTCAGACACATCAGTCCAAAGGTTGGCCATTTTTTGTTCTGTATTTTCGCATGCATACAAATGCGATAACTCTTAAACGCACATGCTTAAATCCATGAAAATTGGTGTGTAATCTTATAACTACAACTGTAATTCCGTGCCAAATAGTGGTGACATTCGGCCAGGAAAAAGGCGTTCAAAATATATATTCTCGTTATAGATTCAGTAAAAATACAAGATTGACGACAAAGCTCTATATTTTATAGTTGTCGTTCAGCAATGATATGCAAGGTAATTGCGATTTTATCCATGTGAAAGTTTTATGTGGTGAAAGGGTTGGTAAGAAATTAAAGAGTATGAGAGAAAGTTTCGAGGAGACCCCTAACCCTGGTTTATACCTGGTTTATCACAAATCGTTTATTTTAATCATTTAATATAAGTATGTGATATCTATAAAAATTAACTTTTAAAAACCAACATAGATTTCATTATAATCTTCCAATTATTTATTATATTTGATTGATAGAAAACTCTGAAAAATGACTTTGGACCATGATAGCGTAGTGGTAAGACACCAACCAGGGGCTCCAGGTTTGAAACCCAATTCCATTGAAGAACCGATTTGTATCAGTATCTGGTGCACGCTAAATCTGACGACCAAATATCCATCCATTTGTCTAATGCTGAAGTTCGGATACGGGGATATCACATCAGATATCACTCTCATCATCTCAGTGTACTCGAAATTATGAGATCCGTTCCAAATAAGCTCTTATGTTGAATTCAAACGGGGTTTTAACATAAATAAATTCAACTAATTGAAAAATAATTATTAATCCGCCATCATAAGCTGATTTTGGAATAAGATTAAATTGTAAATAAGCATTATGAAATTTCAATTAAAATTAAAACCTATTTGGAAAAAAAAAACGAAAAAAATTAAAAATTATTTCTGAATCAAACTAAAAAAGATGTTTTTAGAGAGCGCCAAAGCTGCTTTTGCTAAAACACAGATGAACTTAACCGAAGTAGTAAAAATACCAAGTTAATATAAGCAAAAAGAATATAAATAGAACCAAAAAGGAAGAAATTATGAATCCGGCCTAAAGACTTTCTAAAGGGTCAACCTCAGGAGGGATTCAGACAAGGGAATTTTTCTGTGAGGGGTCTGACTTTTGTCCAACAATATCAAACCCTCGTGACTCGAAAAATCCCCTGAAATTGAGGCCATAGAAATAAAATATTTTTTACAGAAATAAAACAATAAATTACAATTAGGGTTTATACAAAAAACAACTTTTTGAAAAACCGGTTTTCAAATTCGATTTTTCCAAAAAAACCGGTTTTTGCCAAAAAAAATTTTGTCAAAAAAAATGAATAGGGAAAAATAAAATATTTTTCCCTATTTTATTTTTTTAAATTTTATTTTAATTTATACAAAATAACAAAAAACGAAATCAATATCAAAGTCAAAATTTAAAAAACAAAATTAAAGATTACATATACATATTACTTACACAAAATAACGAAAACTCAAACAAAAATTTCAAATAATATTTATATTATTTTCACTAATTTTAATTTCTCCTAAGAAAATAGGATTTTAAAAAGCATAAAATATCCAATGAACGGTGGCTAAGTCTCGTTCTTATTTTGGACACAATATTGCCTGAAATTGAAAATACTAGTTCACTAGTTACTGAGTTTGGCATCAAATTATAAATCTAAGTTTTTTGTTCTTTTATTCGTTTGTTCAAATAATGAAAATTCAGCTTTCAGTGTCTTTGGATTCGTAAGTTTTTCTTCAACGTCTTCAAGAAACTAAACAATTATAATATTTCCAACAATTAATTTATGAACTGCTTTCAAATGATTATGTAGATTGCTCGTAGATGATTCTTTGCAGCTCAACATTTTATTACAATGATTTCAGATTGCCTTGTCTGTCCCGAACTTTTTGAAACTATCCCAAACTTCCGACTTACTCATTTTTATCTAAAAATGAAATTAAAGTTATTGAATGAATATTTTTGACGTTTATTTTACAATTTTATTATTTTAACTATTAATATTAATGCAATTTAAAATAAACAAATCTACACATATTCTAGGAATTTTGAAAAAAAAACACTTCTTAATTTAATTCCGATGTTTGCTAAAGACATAATTTATGTTAAAACGTTGCGAAAAAAATATGGAATATTTTAACTCCCTGTGTTTTATTTAAAATTCCATTAAACAGAAGCCAGAACTTCTTATTTTACACTAATTTTTGACAGAAGAAATTTATATAATAAAATTTAAATTTTAAAATGTAAAATAGAAAATATAAACATAAAAATTAAAAATACTTAATACTTACATTATTTTTTACCAAATATAACAACTTTATATTTTTGTTTCCAGTTTTCACCTTCACAATATTAAGCAAACCTGTCGTAACTCGAGATGGATCGGATTCTGAGACCACATTTCGACAATTCCATTGCATTAAGGGGTGAGACGCGCAACAATGAGCACATTTGACCTTGAATTTCTCGCATTGGACACTTTTTAGTTCTAATTTTTTTTTCACTTGTATGTGAGTGTTATATCATTTCTGACGGCATTTTATTTTAATTGAATATTTCGAATTGATATGGCTAGTTCAAGTGGTGTAAAAATGCTTTCAGGAGTGGTGCGAAGAAAATTTTATATGATATCATTAAATACTGTGATCAAGAAGCAGAAAACGGGGAATTATTTATTCCTTTCACACGTTCTTCGAAAAGAGCCAGTCAAATTGCTGACGTTTCTATTAGCGCTGACTTCATACCGATAGACAAAACTTCCGACGAGAAGCAAGAGATAAACTTTATCAAACTTTTGTTTCACCTAGAAAAAAAAGTGAAAAGGGATGTTCGTGAAAAACATAAATTGACGAATTCGAGGCGCAACTGTGCAGTGCACAAGCACTGGCCAACGTAACTTGCAACGATGAAAAAATGTGTTTGCTGCCCGTTGCATAGAATGAATAGCAAATCAAATAAATTCAAAATTAATTTTTACATAATATGAATTCTTAAAACCGGTTTTCTTACTTTAAAAACCGGTTTTCGAATGTGACAAATTTACTTTAAAAAACCGGTTTTTTAAAACCGGGTTTGAAAACCGTCAAACCCTAATTACAATCACAATCTAAGCGAAAATTATAATAACATAATATAAACTATAAAATCCCATTCACAACCAATTATTGGAACAAAAAGGAAAGAACATACCAGTAGCAGGTAAAACTTCACCAAAAAAAGGCTCACATCACTTTCTATTCTTGCTTCCTGCGTCATTTACTGTCCCTGCGTAAAAACGCTTCGTCATTCAAAGTAATAATAATTAGAGGGTCTCAGCGTCATCTATTGAGTTAGTTGACATGTAACCGAAAGTCTATTTTTATTTGTGCCAAAAGATTAGTAAAAAGCCAAGCCTTCTCTTATTAAAACTTCTATATTGCAAGAGTTTCTGGGAAATTCATTAGTAGTTAAGTTTTTAATGAGATTATTTGTTGCTTCAATATAAGAAATTTTATTATTACAAACTCCTTCAATCCTATTAAATTGTGAGAAAAATAAATTTTTGAACATATTAGAGTTTAGATTAGAATGGTAATTACAAAGCTTAATTATTTTTAAATTGAAATAATCCCTTTTATCATAGGTACTAACTAATGTTTTTCCATTAGAAATTTCTATTTTTAAATCCAGATTGATAGCTTCAAGTTCATTTTTGTTTGTTTCAGTTAGAACTAAATCTTTTGGATAACAATTAGTAACAATATTAGTATTTACTAAGTTCAAAAAAGCAAACCATCAATATATCTCCAACCTTTTATAAAATTGTGTTTAAATTTTTTTTTCTCATAGTAATGTAGGAAAATATTGGCTAATGCACTTGAGAAAGCTGTTCCCATTGGAATACCCTTTAGTTGTTTAAAAAAATTAATTCCATTAAAACCGTAATTTTGAGTAATATTAAATTTACATAATTCTAGTCAGTTATTTTTTGTAATAATATCTTCATTTAAATATTCGCATATATAAATATACAGACATTTATTAATTTTTTTATGAGGCAGATTAGTGTATAAATTTTCAAAATCATAAGTATTAAGTTTATTAATGTTGTTATCTTTTAGAAAATCATAAACTTCTTTGTTACTATTAATTATAAAGTTATCTTCATCTTTAATTTTATTCAGGATAATTTTCAAGTATTTAAAGAAATGTTTTCCAGTATAGTAATTATGACTGCCAGTGCTACAAGTCACGAATCTAAATTTTAATCGTTTTTTTATGAAATTTTACTGTTGGGAACAAATAGGGATAGTTTAAAAGCAAGTCTTAATTTTGGTTTTTTCGCGAAAGCTAGCATTCTTTTATCTAATTCCTTTTTCCTGGTATTCTTTGCAATGTAAGTCGCATTAGAGTTATATTCATTAATTAATTGTTTGTTTCTTATGGCACTTGCCACTGACAAGCCCGCTGTTACGAAGACAGCGATTTAAGCCTGAGGGGGATGTCTCTTATTTTTTATAGCAGCGCCAACTAGTGTCAAGAGTACGACTTTGCCATTCACGCATCATTCATTCGCTTACACAACCCCTTTTTACAGGAGGGCACATTCACACATCTCACAGATAGAACAACAGAAGAACAACCATGCCCAAACCGGGACTCGAACCCGGGACGCCCAGATCACGGGGAAGACGCGCTACCCCTATGCCAGGACGCCGGCTCATTAATTAATAGTTCTCTATAATAATATTTACACATTAAACAGAAATTATTTGCTGATTTATCTATTACTATAATAACAAATTCCTCTTTTAAATTTTTTATTTCTTTTTTTTAATGTTTTGCTAAATTAAATCCCTCGTTCTTTAGCTCTGCCAATATCTACATTCATTTCTGTCTTAATTTCCTCTAAAATTCTCACTTTCCATTCACCAAAACCTTCCGGAGGCCAATGATATTTTCTAGAAATTTTAGGAATAAAAATATCTAAATCTTGTCCAATAGAAATTAAGATTTTTTTTTCATTGTTTATTTTTTCTCTCAATCTAAATTTGGTTCCCCTTTCCATTAAATCTATTAAAGAGCTGGAATCAATAATTTCTAAATTCTCTGTTATAATGTGACCTTTATCAGCATCATCTATATAATCTTTAAAAATTTCTTTGTTTAAAGTAAATTATTTAGTATAGTATAGTAAATGTCTTTGTTACAGTTACAATCTGTTTTATTTATTTTATCTAAATTTTGGCTATAGTATTATTTTAATTATTAAATAATAAATCGTTTTTTTTCAAATATTAAGTTTAAATTTAATTATATCAAAAATTATAAATTTAGTGAAAAAATTTTTAAACTTTAGATCTCCAAATCTATTATTCATAATCCATTTAATTTCATTTTTTCTGAGATCAAAAAAATAAGAGATATACCATTTTAACAGAAAGGAAAATACAATAAAATAAATTAGAAAAATACAACTACTACACTCATGTCCAAAAATGTTTTCCAAAATAATTCTAAAGGGTTACCAGTAAAATTTAAACAAATTATATTTTATATATTGTGAAGGACCGGCAATACGATATTAACCTTTTTTGTGGGAAAAAATGTTGTTTAGCATTAGTGTTTGAGGGACTACTGAAATTAGACCATTAAGGCATCTGGGATTTTTGCCAGCAATTTTGTGAATATTACATTAAAACAAAAAATTAACCTGTTTCCAGTGAGAATGAGTTCTCATAATCGTTTAGACAATTCCTTGAGATGGAGAGTCGCAGGCAGGCTTGAAGCTGGGCAGTCTCAAGCGGAGGTGACTCGATGGTTACAAATGGCACAGAAAGTGGTATCCAGGTTGTAGAATCAATTCCAAACAAGTGGTACTGTAACTAGGAAGGCAAGCCAATGCCGTCACAGAGCAATGGCGCCTGCACAGGATAGCTATTTGGCATTAAGCGCAAGACAACATAGGCTGACAATGGCTCCTCAACATGCTCGTGACCTTGCTGCTGCGTCTGGAATAAGAATTTCCAGACAAACATTATACAGACATCTAGCAGAGAGGGCCCTTTATGTCCGGCGACCACTTGAGTGCGGCCCTTTGCCTGCATCCAACAGAAAAGCCCGGTTATTGTGATGCCGAACACATCAGTCATGGGCACAGCAAGAATGTGGGCTTGTTCTTTTCAATGATGAGTCGAGTTCTACCACCCAGAGTGACACTCGTCGAATCTTCAGCTGGAGAGAGAGAGGAGCTCGCTATCATCCCTCCTACGTAAAAGAAATCCACAGATTTGGTGGCAGAGAAATTCTTGTCTGAGGTGGCATAATGTTGGACAGTCGTACACCACTGCACCTCTTCGATGCGGGTACTGTCAATGCACATCTCTATAGAGATGAGATCCTTGAAGCCTATGTGAGGTTGTTCCGGGGTGCTTTTGGCCCAGACTTCGTGTTTATGGACGATAACGCGCGTCCACACAGAGCCCAGAACGTTTGATGATTTTCTTGAGGAAGAGGATATTCGACGTATGGACTGATCCTCGAGGTCTCCGGATCTTAATCCGATTGAGCATGTTTAGGATAGTCTCAGAAGAGCCATTGCACAGCGTAACCCTCCTTCAAAAACCCTCCAAGAATTAAAAGCCGCACTTTTGGAAAAATAGGCTTTGTTGCCCCAAGCATTTATTGACACCCTCATAAACAATATGAAAACTCGTTGTGAAGCCTGTATAGCAGTGCACGGTGGTCACACTCCATATTAGACAGGCTTTCCCAGAGATAAATGCTTTATCACTGATTCATAATGTAACACTTTTTGATATACCCTGTTTTTTAATTCCCGCTTAAAATATTTTATATGTTGCTATGTATCTATGTTCTTTCTTCCATTGTAGTGTACCTCTGTGCCAAATTTCGTGGCAACACAGTGAATAGTTTTTCATTTTTCGCAGATTTTATGTTTGTGACTTAATTTTGGACATGAGTGTAATAAGCAAAAATACAATAACAAAAATAACAATAATAACAAAAATACCTTATAATAACACTCAAACCAGTAATGTAAACAAAAAGGAAATAAAATACCAGCAGCAGGCAAAGAAATTTTAAGCTATCGATTGTGATTCCCGCTTTTTAAACCCCTCCAAGCTAACGCATTTAAAGTAAAACACAATTTTAGGGTCCCAGCGCCATCAAAAGTGTGATCTAATATGCAAGGAAAGTTCTATTTTTATTTTAAGTAAAGGTCTAATCCCAAATCATACTTTATTTAATCAAAAAGTTGATATTACAGTAGTTTCAGGGAAATTCATTATTAATTAAATTTTTAATGAGGTTATTTGATGCTTCAATTTAGGAATTTTTATTATTACAAACCTTTTTGATCCTGTTAAATTGTGAGAAATTTAGATTTTTGAAAATTTTAGAGTTTAGATTGGAATGATAATTACAAAGTTTTTTTATTTTAAAGTTGAATTCCTCCCTTTTATCGTAGATACCAACTACTGTTTTATCATTAGCAATTTCGATTTTTAAATCCAGAAGCTAGCCTCAAATTGATTTTTATTTGTTTCAGTTAGAATTAAATCTTTTGGATAGCAATTAGTAGCAATATTAGTATTGTCTAAGTTTATCAAAAGTAGGTTATCAATATACCTCTACCCATTTATTAAATTATATTGAATTATTTTTTTCTCATAGTAATGTAGGAAAATATTAGCTAAGACACTTGAGAAAGCTGTTCCCATTGGAATATCTTTCACTTGTTTATAAAAATTAATTCCATTAAAAGAGTAATTTTCGGTAATATTAAATTTACATAATTCTAGCCAGTTATTTTTAGGAATAACATCTTTATTTAAATATTCGCCACATGTAAAAGTACACACCTTTATATAATACAGAACATAAATATATATACAAAAGTATTAGAATCAAGTTAATAGGAAAATCAAAAAATCAAATAAAAATAAACCAAAAAAATTATAAAAAATATAAAAAAGAATCCGGCCTGAAGACTTTTTCAAGGGTCACGCTCAGGCAGGGATTCAAAGAAAGGGATTTTTTCTGTGAAGAAATGCAGACATTTGTCTAATAATGATTCCTCGTGTCCCGAAAATCCCCTGAAATTATGCCCAAGAGATATACCATTTTAACAGAAAGGAAATACAAAACAACAAATTAGAAGAAAATAACCACTACAAAGTTAAAATACAATAACAAAAATAACAATAAAATCAAAAAATAGCACTAAAATTAAAATAACAAAACTATGTAACTACCATTCCAATCTAAACTCTAAAATTTTCAAAAATCTAATTTTCTCACAAGTTAACAGGATCAAAAGGGTTTGCAATAATAAAAATTCCTATATTGAAGCATCAAACAACCTCCTTAAAAATTTAATTAAAAATGAATTTCCTAGAAATTACTGTAATGTCAATTTTTTAATTAAACAAGGTATGGTTAGGGATTACTCCTTTGGCTTAAATAAAAATTGAACTTTCCTTGCATATTAGATCACTCAATAGATGGCGCTGGGAGCCTACATTTGTTTACATAATTTACCGTTAGTTTTTTAAAAAGCGAGAATCGCAATCGATAGCTTAAAATTTCCTTGACTGTTGATGGTATGTCGGGCCTATTCGTTTTTAATTTTAGTCCTATTTTTGGTTTTTATTGTTATTTTTGTTATTGTATTTTTACTTTCTAGTGGTTATTTTCTTCTAATTTGTTGTTTTGTATTTCCTTTCTGCTAAAATGGTATATCTCTTGGGCATAATTTAAGGGGATTTTCGGGTCACGAGGAATCATTATTAGACAATTGTCTGCATTTCCTCACAGAAAAAATCCCTTTCTTTGAATCCCTGCCTGATTGTGACCCTTGAAAAAGTCTTCAGATTCTTTTTTATATTTTTTTAATATTTTTTTATATTTTTTTATAATTTTTTTGGTTTAATTTTTATTTGTTTTTTGATTTTCCT
The DNA here is from genome assembly GCF_947563725.1 of Argiope bruennichi. Lineage (NCBI taxonomy): Eukaryota > Metazoa > Arthropoda > Arachnida > Araneae > Araneidae > Argiope > Argiope bruennichi. The sequence goes on from NC_079155.1 coordinate 43,126,185, forward strand.
ATTAACTTGATTTTAATACTTTTGTATCAATTCATCTGTGTTTTAGAAGTAGCTGCAATTGCGCTCTCTAAGTTCTTTTTTGGTTTTAGTTTAAATAGGTAATAAATTTTAGTTGCGATTTCGAAACTGTTTTGTTTCGTTTTCAAACTATTTCTTACTTTAGATTGGTTATATATATATATATATATATATATATATATATATATATATATATATATATATATATATATATATATATATATATATATATATATATATATATATATATATATATATAACCAATCTAAAGTAAGAAATATATATATATAATGTTTGCTTGGAAATTGAGAAAATTCTGAATACCCATATATGAGTCTAAATAATCACATTTTCTTTAACTATTAAATTAAGAATGGCCTCAGGAAGACAGTTATATAATTTCTGTTTTGATATCCTTTATAAGAAGATTTATTTGAAATAAATAGAAAAACTTAATTTTGTTAATTAAATTCTTTATAAAACGATGTTTTTTTTAAACTGAATATTTATCAGAAATTAAAAATTAAGACCAAAATCCAATTCTTTCAATTAAAACAATTTTGTTTTTTAAAGGAATAGTAATATCGAAAACTAATGAAGAATTTGCTTTCCTCATAGTTTATTAATTTCAATCTATGTTGAATGAAATATCTTTAAGCCTTTAATTTTTAACAAGATATAATAAATTGACAAAAGATGAAAATTTGATTACTTCCTTAAAATTAAGAAACTGAATAAACTGAATCGTTAAAAAACTCCACGACTGCCTCTTCAAATCATTAAATGGGATGAAACTATATATTCGATTTTCCTATCATCAATAATAAATAATTTTTAAACTTCATTCCATATTTTATGATTTGATGCATTTTAAAAAGAAGATTATATCGTATACAGTGCAGTTTAATAAGCATTAACTATTAATAAGATAACAAAATGAATTTTAAAAAATAAAAATAATTCCTAGGACTCAAATAATTTAACTTTTAGACCCAGGTTATTTATTCATAGTTTTCATCTTAAGTTATTTAAAGCTTAAAATAAACATTAAATTTAAAATAAAAAATATTTGCTTTTGATGCTTACTTTAAACCATTGAATTAATGTTTCAGATCTGACAATTAAATCAAATATGTTCAAGAAACACTTATTACTCCACAGAAGTTATTACTCCACAAAAAATTATTTTCCATAAGTCTTTTCAGACGATAGTAGATATTCATTGAAAAATGGAAGCCATAAAACTGGTGGAGAACTCCAAGGCGCCCTTGGAAGTACCACTCGTTTATAGACCTCACGAATTCAACCTGACACAGGAAATATTTATTCGAGATTCTTTTTTCTACAATCGCAGCTATAGTTTTCGCTAAATTTTAGGAGTTAGGAGTTGTTCTCAGGTCTGTAGGGAAATGTGCGATGGAGTTATTTCAAAACACGGCGTAAAAAACGGATGCATGAATGTAATATAATGATGATGTCATTTCCGCGTTACTACGGAAAGGGGGTGCAGTAGCTGCTGAGGGTAAAGACCCCTGAGCACCCGAGGGCAGAAGTCTGACTTCTAGCTGATATGAAGATGAAACTCACACGTTTGTTCGCACAACCCCTTTTTACAGGGGGGGGGGGCACATTCACATACCTCACAGATCGAACACAGATGAAGAACAACCATGCCCGAACCGGGATTCGAACCCGGGACGTCCAGATTACGGGGAAGACGTGCTACCCCTAGGCCAGGACACCGGCAGGGTAATATAATAAATTGATTATACGTATAGTATATGTATGGAAAGCATTTTCTAATGAGATAAATTGTGAACTTCTCCGGCAGGTCATGAATGCCCTAAGAAAGGGAAGTACGTGATATCGAATATTTACTTTATCAATTAAATCGTTATGTCACGTCTTATGTCCGTCTTATTCCTACCAGTTTGAATGGGTCAAGCCCATGCACCAATATTATGATTCCTGGTTTAAGATGTCGACGAGCTATATTTTGTTATACACTCAGGTCTTTTTTCATAATGCTTACAACGGTATTTTGAAATTTAGAAATTTATACCTTGCACTGATAAATGCTGCATTCTGATTTGATAATATTCATATGTTGGCATATTATTTGTAAATTGCTATATGCATGATGAAAAAATAATTAAACCTTTCTGCAAGAGAGACTGTTAGAATTAAAGATTACCATATTTAACAGATAGGTATTTCTTACAGAGTAATGGCTCAGTAAAACCGAGATCTACAAAATGTTAAGAATATTTTTAACTATAAATTAATTAAAATCTTAATATTTTTTTTATTTTATATTATATTATTGTAAAAAACATTTTTGCACCACTTAAATATTTAATTCTGAATAAATTTTATCTAATTTATAATAAAATTAAAAGGGAATATTTTTAATTATACTCTTTATTGTTACAATAAATGCACCGATATACATACTTGTATAATAGCAAAGATGACAAAATAGTGTATGCGCCATTAAGTTTGCTTGTTTATATTTTCACTTGCCATTTACATCGTTGTAGTACCATATGTTTGCCATTTCGAGCAAAAATTTCTGTCGGATGATTTTAATAAAGATTTCACAGACTAATGCTTAAACTTAGTATTATAAATTATATTTATTGTAACTTTCATTACATTCCTTAATGCTATCCATTAGGATTTAGGATACGCCTTTTTATTTTAAAAAATAAGTGATAATATTAAATATCTTTTAAATCGTTTCTCAAATTAAAAAAATTTAATTTCACATCAATATTGTATTCTTCAGAAATATGTGATTATATAACGGTAAATAGACATCTCTTTACATCGCGATACAAGAGCAAAAAAAACAGAAATTTTCCCTTCGGTGATTTCACTATGAGATTCGGATAAGAATATCTTTGTCACGTGTCGATTTAGGAAAAAAAATTTTAGTTATTTTTAAAAGAATATTGAAAGCATTAGGGATATTTATGTCTTCGCTCGGAGCGTGAGAAAATGCAAAATCGTCAGCTTTCTAGAGCAAGTGTTAAAAAAATTAAATGAAAAAATAAGAAAGGAAATAAGGGGACATTTTTGAATGAAGTTAACATGGTCTAACGTAAGATAAATATTAGGAAATTAATTAGGACCTGATTTAGATTTCGAAATGTCATTACATACATGTAGCGAATCGTTTTTATAAACTCTACTTATATAAAGCTCAATGTGTGTGTGTGTGTGTGTGTGTGTGTGTGTGTGTGTGTGTGTGTGTGTGTGTGTGTGTGTGTGTGTGTGTGTGTGTGTGTGTGTGTGTGTGTTGGCGCTCTACAGAAAAGACCATTTGACCTACAGCTACTACATTTGGTACAAGTATACCTTAAAGGTCGGGAATGTGCACCTGGGGTCTCTTTCTTAAAATTTTTAATTAGAATTTTAATTATTAATTAAAAACTAACTTTCCAGCCAAAAAATGTTTTCAATTTCCACAACGCCAAATGAGTAAGGCTTCAGTTTTTTTCCCAGCAGTAATGAGGCTAGGATTAACATTTTTCGGCTGATTATTTCAAACGATTCTGTTTATTTTTTTAATGTTTTACGCATTTAAAATTAAACATTGTTAATGAATCGATCTTTCAGATTCATTCTGAAGTACTTTTGAATTAAAATAACACCGAATAAAGGAAATTAAAAAATTTTAATCTGCCTAGCGTTACCCCAACTGGCGTAGAAAACTTCACGTATTTGCGTTACCGTAACTGGCGTTGAAAATTCACGCATGCGCATTGTGTTCTGATTATTGACAATATTATGATATCATTTCCACTTTAATTTAAAGCATAAATTCTACGGGAGCTAACAGAAAATTGAAAAGATACAGATTACGTTATGACTGAAGGCCTTTATAATATTCTGAGGAATTGAAATTTGAAGTTTTAAAATATTTTGATGAAGAAGCTATTAAAGTAGAAATTACATAAAATAGTTAATTATTAAAATTTTAACGAGCATTAAGATTGGCGAACCGGCTGGTTGCCAAAGGCGGCTAGTCATATAATACATAGAAGAATTTTCTGTGAAGCAAATAGTTAAGGAAATTCAAGCGTGTAATTTCTACTTTATCCTTTTAAAGAAAGAAATCGATAGCATTGCGAAACTGTTTGCACATATTTCTTTCTGGCTTGTACATTTCTCCCATTCGTATTCCTATTTATTATGCATTTCTTATACACGTGTGATTTTTATATCTAAACATGTATGCTCGTTTAAAGATCACCTTCATTTTTATGATCCTTTCAAACGGAAGCAAGACAGAAAATAAGTAAAGAGAAAAAATAATTTTTATAACATTTTATGTTTTCTCCAAGACGCTTCTAGTTTTACATCAGTTTAAATTCCCGAACAACTATTACTGGTGGCAATATAAAGGCGCGCAGTAGTTTAAGATATCTTGTAACCTTAGATTGTTTCAACTACAATAAATCATACCATCAAACAGAATGTTTATAAAAGCAATAAAATAAATCGCCTCCTTTTGTATCAAAACAGATCGATAAAATGCTACGTTTCATAAACTTTATAGTCTAAAAGGGTGGACATAAAATGGAATTCGATATTAAAAAATGTATTAGACTACTTGGAAAATGAACGCATTTTTAATTAGGTTGTTATACATTTTTCCAAAAATAAATATAATCAAATAATTGGTGTAACGTAAAGTTAATAAAAGATTAAATCGTTGAATTAAATGTGGAAGTGAATTGTGATCATTTATTAATATCTCAAAGTAGCGTTAAATTTTTTAAATTAATAAAGAATATTTTTGCTAATATAAATTTTAACATTATTATGTTTGGATGATTATGTCATTTTTCGTATTGTAGTACCTTTATGTAAAGAACATCTAATATCGTAATTTAAAAAACAAAATTTAAATAAAATCCTTATTATTCGTAATTTTGCATTGATATCAAAACAAACAAAAATTGGCTAAAAGTTTCTTAAAAGGCTTTCTTGGTAAACTATTTATGCAACTATATAACATCTTTAGCAATACTTTTTTCTTAACTTCAAAATATGTCGGGTCCGAAAGCACATTTTTTTCCATCTTTTTTCCTCAAAAACATTTGGATAATTTCAGAAATCATTGTAATATTTTAAAACCACGTGTTTTTTTTCTTCCCAAATAATATTTGGATAGGTGTTGATAAAAAAAAACAGATAAAAACTTTTCAAAGAATTTTCAAGCAATTTTCAAAGCATAGAAGATTTTATTTATATTTTTCAACAATGGCACTGAATTGTTTGCATTTATAAATATGTTGTGAACTTATTATCAGTACCACGCTCCAATCATGAAGCTACAGTAAGTTATAATTACATATTCACGGTTTAGATGTGCTTCAAACTTTAAAAAAAAACATTCCATTATTTTAATCCTTAAAAGTAAGTTTATGTAACACCCATAATAAGACAAAAGAACTAATACAGAATTTGCTCCGTTTCCATCATTCAACATGAAGAATGCAAGTTCACTGCCATCGGTGATAAAATCTTATGAAATGTTTACATCTTCTTCATTCAAATGTTTAATAATTAAAAAACGGTTTCATCAAATTCCAAAAAGACTCGGAATTGGAAGCTAACTAAATATAAATCTGATATAGACAGAAAATGTGATCCGATGCATCTCCCTTTTTCTTCTCTTTTTGTTCCATAGATAATTTCTTCCAAAACATTTTCGAAATATGCAAAATCTTCTCTTCTCTACTAATGAAAGAAAGACTTAAAAATAAAAAATCACATTTCAAAAATATGCAATAGTACCACAGACTGAATAGTGATATTTACACTTTTTGTGATTTAAATAAATAAGAGATTCCTTTATTTTTTGTGATTCTTTATATACTGTTATAATTTATGTTACAAATTATTTTTTGTGATATTTACACTCTATAATAAAATTGGCAAATAAAACAAAGAAACGCCCGCGTTTTCTTTCTTTTTCTAAAATTTCTAATACCGGTATTAAAACAGGTATCCCGGTATTAAGATCTAAACAGTACCGAATACCGGTATTGAACTTTTGGTCCGATATTGCAATCCCTATTGAGGATGGTGGACGAATATGCCACCTTTGTGAAGGCATCTGGCCACAGTAAACCGCGACACTTGCCACCCAGTTATTGTACACAGTTGCTGAGCAATGGCACTTTCTGGTTGTTATCGGGCTCTTTTCGCCTGCAGGACGATATATCGGTCATCCACTGCTATTGTTTTCTTAGGGCGTCCGCCACCAACCTTTCTAATAGCTGTACCTATGGTTTGAAAGGCTTTCAAAACGTGCGAAACGACAATTTTGTTGAGTCCGATCTCTTCAGCTACACTGGTCAAACTAGCCCCTCTTCCAACTTTCCGATGGTTCTATCACGTGTAAAGTTGTTTAGGTGTTTTCTTCTAGCCATATTTCACGAAAGAACTCACTTGCACTTGCAGCGAATGGCTTTGATTGCGCCTTCATTCTTTCAATCTTCCACTACTTCAGACCAAACAACGGAGATCTGCACTCACAGTTGAAGTCGATCGGAGATGGCGCCCCAAACTTTTTTCCTTGTGTCTTTCTTCGTAGTCCTGAGCTGCGCGCGCCGACTGTTTTTGTATACGCGTAAAAGTATACGCGTTTTGCGTATACTTTTGTTCCTGACAATTGCATACGAATCACCTTTCTACTGAATTGCGTGTTCTTTGTGCTGATCGCAATAACCCCTTTTCTGCAATTTCATGGCTACTTGCTTAAAATTTACATTGTTGCTCAAGTTTTGCAAAGAAGAAATTTCTTTTGATCATTTTCTACGAGATGAAATAAAATCAAGGAATTCTGTCTCCGCAAAATATTGTTACTAATCCTTGATGCGGCTTCCCAGCATAGTTGGTTCCATCGAAGGTCCCGGAGCTTGGCGACTATTTGGCGACTTGGCGACGAATTTGGTGACTTTGGCGCCAAAATAGATTATACCCGAAACATCGAGAATTTACCCGATCCGTCCAGTAGGAACCGAGTTACGCCTCGAACGTTCCTGATTGGTTGAGAGGCTTCTAGCCCCGCCACCTGAGACCTACAAAAGGAAGCAGTCCTGCCACTACCGAGTAGTCGTGGACCAGAGGAGTCGAAGAGTAGTAGTGGACCAGTGGAGTCGTCGTAGTCGGAACCGACGTTAAAGAACTGGCCTTCCTGAGATAAGCGGAGCAGCGACGGAGTGAAGCTAGTGCTGAACTAAGCTATGTGCTACTCTCTGTAGTAGAGTCTATTGTATGCTGCTGTTTATGCTGTCTTGTATGCTGCACGTCTCGGCTGAAGATAATCGTCTTCTGTACTGTATATAGTTGTCGTCTTTGTGCTGTCCTGTGTGTCTTCGTGTAAATAAACGTCGTTGTTTTATTTTCTACTGCCGCCTGGTGATTGAGCGTTCTTCACACCATATAACCCCCACTATCTAAACGAACCCCGGAAATTTCGTAACAATATATATTTAAAAAAAAAAAATTCTTTGCAAAATTGGTTGTACCAAAAAAATCCTTTTTTTTTCCCCCTCTTTTATTTCATTCTTGTCTGAGATAAATTTTATTTAAATCAGTATGTGTATCCATGTTGATCACTGATAATATTGATATCAGTACGTATATATACTTTTTAAAAAATGTAAATGTTCATTTGTTCAAAATCTTAAATTTCCGAATGTTCTCCACCGATTTCTTTGAAATTTTGACACAACATTGCATTCAAATAAGCGCATGTTTTTATTATATAAATGTCATATATATGATAGGTAAAAACATATTGCTGTTATTGTTTTGCTATTTTTAATTATCGCCGCCAACAGATGGCACTGTTTTACATAGCGAAGACGTAATTATTATTAGTATTATCTATTATCGTAAGTATCGTAAGTATCTATTAGATGTAAAAGCAACGTATGTCATAATTGTTTTATGATTCTATTTCAATGTCTCCGATTGCATTATTAAATTGAATTTTCATCCTTTCGATTTATTTTCATTTTAATTTAACGTTAGCGTTACATTCCATTGCAAATGAGCTGTGTATTTTAGCATAGCATCCATTTCATACAATCAGTAAATTAACAAAGGAAAGGGTTTCCATAAGAACATATATAAATGTGGTGCGGAATTAAAGTCACTTCAAATTATATATATATTTTTTTTATTGAACATTTATAAAAACCCCGTGCACCACAAAGTATCACACGGGGCTTACAGAAGTAAGTATATAACACATAACAAAAAGAAAAAGAAGAAAATTTAACAGTTATGAAGGATTACAGATGTCAACAATAAATTTACAGAAATTTTGAAAAGCACTTCTAGTGGAAATAAGTTGGTGAAACTCTGTAGGCCAATTTAAATTCATGTGCTTGAGAGCCAGTCTTAGGATCTGTCTTTCTTTGACAAACTTGGAACATAGAAGGAGCACATGTTCAACATTTTCCTCCCCACCAATATCACAATCGCAGGAAGATGGCGGAAACAAATTAAATTTGTACAAATAACTTTTGAAGTTACCATGACCAGTTAGAAATTAGGTTATTTTGTAATTAGTATAAAAATGATGGCATAATAGTCTCTTATTAATGGATGGAAAAAATTTCTTTGTTAAACTCCCTTTATTTGAAAGCAGATATTCTTGATTCCAAGACTCCACTATTTTTTCTCTCGTAACCTTCTTGTAAAAGAATTTAGGAATATTAACGTCAATGTCGATTCTTCAAATGATATTGACGATGTAATATGCGTTGAAATACCTGATGTCGACGTCTATAAGGATTTGCGTGAATTTGAAACTAAAACTATGGTGCATGTACCTTGCGGTACACTGAATCCAATTTCACCATGCATCATAAACAAGAAATACTCTAAGCATCTCTAGGGCATTAGTATCAAGCTCAGTTACAAGCAATCATGGATATTCTTTATACAGAAGATCAGCAGAAGATAGCAGTAAATTACCACAGAAATGCAAAGCAATTGTATCAAAGTAGATAATCGGCAGGTTGTTCCATATTTACTACGATGCAAACGATGAAAGCGAGTCGGAAGACAATCTAGCATATTAATAGAAATTACGATAGGAAGACCGTACTTGACCGTTCATTCCAATCAAGATGCATGCTTTTTTCTTCCCATGCTGTTCCAAATATGCCCGGTCCAATATTGCTTCAGTAATTGAGAGTTGTCAATGGCGTTACACATGTCACTTTTCTCAATGCAAGTCCAGCTTTGTTTTGGAAACTGACTGACACTGGAATATATGCATTAATGACACGTTCGACAAGTCACATTCAAATCAAATCCATGCCTTTTGTTCAGTCATATTGATCACTTTCTCTTCCTCATCTCCTACAGAGTAATGGGCGAAATATAAATGACTAAATGCATTTTCTTTCGAATATGCAAGGAAAATTCAAGTATGAACAAGAATTTCACAGCAGAAATCTACAAAGAAGCGTTGATAATGATTGAAGATCTGTGCTTAAAAACCACGAGAAAAGTTCTCTGTCAAATGGGCATCCTACTACCGAATTGATCTGCTGTTACTTCATTCAGTGTAAAAATGGTTCTTTTACAAATTTAAACACGGTTTATTTTCTGTCGTATGTACAATCAAATATTTCTAAGCTAAAAACGAGTTATTCTATTATTCGAAGCCTATTCCCCATGCCATATTAAAGACCACAATGTCCCACAAATGGTTTGTTAGTTTATGTGAATTTGTACAGAGATGAAATAAATACACCATTCTAATGTAGGAACTTTAATTTCAAGAATTACTTAATTTTTAAAATTAATTAATAAATGCATACTATTAATGATAATGAGATAATTAATTTCCTTATTGACCATTTATTAAATACTTTAATTTGCAGCTTTTGATAACTTTGCATTCAATTTATGGATATATCAATAAGAAAATATTATTTATTAAGAAAAAGGCTGTAACACCTATAATATTTATAACAAAATAAAAATTTATATAATATATTATATAACTTATATAATATATGATGAATTTGATAAGTATCTTTACATTTTTTTTTACACTAATCAAATTGAACATTAGCTGAATTAACAAATTATAACATTCAGCTGAAACAAACTATGGTTTGAGAAGATTTTTATCGTAACTAAATCTTGAAGAAAAGTTCATTTTAGACACTGAACGCTCCTAGTAAAAAAGAGGACCTTGAACTGCCCAGTGAAAGAAAAACTCTCCAAAGTTTTAGATATTTTCCCTTGACAGCTATGTTTATATTCCAGTATTTTTACAACCATGAGAAACTCCACTTTTTAATAAATCTCAGAATTCCCTTTCATACTAGACATAGAAGTTCGTAAACTTTTTTTTTCCTTTTAAGAAAAAGAGCTTGTATTTTCCTTTTGTGGAATAAATCTGGTTTGACTTTTATATTTGCTGGACAGTTTTCTTGGATGAGATGTCGTCCCATATTTAAATCCGACTTTCAGGTTTGATATTCCAATGTCCAAAAAAAAAATTAGCTACACTATAGCTAACTATATTGTATTTTAAATAAATATAACGCTTCTAAATATATCTGATTTCATAAACATGGTTGTATAAAATAGCCAGTGGGAATGGTCTCTCAAAACTTTCTCGCATACTCTAACACAAATGTTATCCCAGGAGAATGCTTTGCATGGCATTAGGGAGCAATAGTTACGAAATATTGACTTTTGGCCCTGAATTTAGCATTTTCACTGAATTCACGAAAGAAATCCATTCAGAAGTTGTTGTTTCTAATGGCATTTGTCATAGGCAAGCCCACTGATATTAGAAACCGGTGATTTTAAGCCAAGTTGCGGCTCTTGTTCTTCAGTGGAGCCATCTAGAGCCAAGAGTACGACTTACCCACACACACATCACAACCCTTTTTACGGGGCGGACTTCATTCATGCATTTTCATTCACTCATCCACAGACCGTAATTTAGAACTGACACAAAGAACGATCACCTCTGATCCAGTACCCCCAATGGCATTACTCACAACATCGAGGGCTTTGTGACCACGACAGATTTATACGTGCGCCAGCCACCACACACACGAGGGGTCTTCGGTTGGTGGGGTTCAAACTCGCTACCCAAGGGACGCAAATCCAACGCCCTACCAACCAGGCTATCCCGGCCCCGTTCAGAAGTAGTCTATCTGTCCGGTAGTCCTAATATAAGATGACTCGATAATTACAAAACGTAAAGAGCTAAATAAATGAAATTTAGTACATAGTTTTATCATCTAAAATATAGATTCTTGTCACATTTTGTACCAAATCTATTAAAGGATTTACTGTCTGTACAATCTACAATTTTGCATGAATTTAATCTTAATAACTCATAAACGTAATGACTCGAATCAATGAAATTCGGCATGTCATCATACGCATAACCATTTATCTACACCATACATTTGGAGTTCCGAACCAAATTTTAGTTTCAATTAGTCGGTAAAAAAAGGTCCAAAATAACATCCAGAAAAATATTAGATTCACGACAAAATTTTATATATCGTAACTACTGTTCGCCAATGTGTACCTTTCGCACCTTTACCCAAGGTACACAATTTTTTGTGGAATTGAGGGATAAAAACTATTTTGCAGAAGGTTACCAGGATAGCACCCCCGGTAATTTTATTTTTGAGAAAAAAACTATTAAATCTAAACATAAATATGCATTTTGACCTTTTACAAATGTTAATTTAAAATATTGTTACGAATCTGTAATGCTGCTTCCCAGCATAGTTGGTTCCATAGGAGGTCCCAGAGCTTGGCGACTTGGCGACGAATTTGGCGACTTTGGCGCCAAAATAGATCATACCCGAAACATCGAGAATTTTCCCGATCTGTCCAGTAGGAACCGAGTTACGCCTCGAACGTTCCTGATTGGTTGAGAGGCTTCTAGCCCCGCCTCCTGAGACCTATAAAAGGAGCAGTCTGCAATCGTCGTGGACCAGTGGAGTCGAAGAGTCGTCGTAGTCGGGATCGACGATAAAGAACTGGCCTTCCAGAGATAAGCGGAGCAGCGACGGAGTGAAGCTAATGCTGAACTAAGCTGTGCGCTACTGTCTACAGTAGAGACTTGTTGTATGCTGCACGTCTCGGCTGAAGATAATCGTCTGTTGTGCTGTATATAGTTGTCGTCTTTGTTCTGTCCTGTGTGTCTTCGTGTAAATAAACGTCGTTGTTTTATTTTCCACTGCCGCCTGCTGATTGAGCGTTCTCCACACCATATAACTCCCACTATCCAAACGAACCCGGAAATTTCGTAACAATATAATACAAATGAAAAACCATATTAAGCCATAAAGTTCTTCAGCATTTTATCGCAATAGTATTGGCTCATTAGGACATCATTTCAGCAACCTTCATAGTTCAGTTCATCGATCTATTTACATACTTTTTTTTATTCGAATCACAGACAAAGCAGTCTGATCTAATGAGTACCGTCTTAGTTTAAAATGTTTCTTGTTCAATTATATACTAGATAATTCTAGATCTTACTTTAAAATTTTGATTAATTATTCTTGTATGTTTATTAATTAAATAAAATCTGAATGTATGAAGTTGTAGGTACATTCTTTTTGTTCTTTTATGTCATGTGCTGCTTCAAATAGATAAATATAGTTGACCACTCGCGGTAGCAAGAAATTGACTGGCGCGCGTATCAAAACAATTGACTGTAACTCATAGCTACGGCCACACAAAATATTGGATACCTCACAAAAATTCATAAAAAGACTTTTATCCTCTAAATGAATTAACTTCTGAGCTAAGATTGTATTCCTGTAAATAAATTAACTTCCGAGCTAAGATTGTATTTCGGTAAATAAATTAACTTCCGAGCTAAGACTGTATTCCTGTAAATAAATTAACTTCCAAACTAAGATTGTATTCCGGTAAATAATTTAACTTCCGGATTAAGACTGCGCTCCAGTAAATAAATTGCGGTCCAGAAAGCAAACAAACTTACTCTACGGGTTGCGAACATCATTTTTAGTTTTGGGACAATTGCCGGCTGACTTGTATGGTACGTCACTGACAATTCTGTAATAAAAGCATCTCGACGTGCCTGGCAAGATATTTATTCCTAAATTGTCCTCTTTGATTTCTTGCATCCTCTTAGCAATATCTCCGTAAGTATAAATGATATTTATTGATTTTTCATATTATTCTGATATTTCTGTATCCTCAAACAGTACTCACAATTTTACGATATGATAAATCTCATTGCCTGTAGGAATTAACAGTGAACTTCAGACATTTTGGTTTCTTAATTTGATATATTTGGCAGCAGTAAATCTTGAAATTTTCTTTAAGGTTAGAATTGCCCATGTATTTTTTCTAATTTAATAAACGGTTTAATTTAATCTTCTTTCGATTGTTTCATGTTTTGAAGTCTGTTACAAAATGTTTTGATATCTGTTGATCAATTACTGATGCTATTATACAATAATATTGATTAAAAAAATCTAAGATATTTGCAATCAAGCTTTTCCTATTCAAAGCCTCTTGTTAGTACATTTGTTAGGTATTGCTGGCAAGATTTAATGTATTATTTCATTTAAAAAATGTAGAAATTACAATAACGTATGATTGTTTTATTATATAATTGGCTTTTATCAGGGTTTTTTTAATAATATAGAAAGAAAACTTAATGTAAAATATCCCTTGATTTAACTTTTTAATAAAGAAAATTTGTATTAAAAACACAGCGATTCAACACAAATGTTCATTAAAATTTAATAAAGCATTTCTTCTAACGTTACAGTTTTATACTATTTAAGTAAATAATTTACTATCTAAAACTTTTTCAATTTAGTTGGATTATTTTATTTTAGTAAAAAAAAATTATTCATTTATTGGCAAAAAACAATAATGCTTAATTTTTCTTTAAAACAATTTCAGCATACAAAATAGGATTTTTTTTTTCGATTTTCTTTTATATTAAATATCATTTATAAACAAGAAACAAATTAAAAGATTAACCAGTTATTTTAATAATTACTTTTAAATCCACAATTTATCATGCATTTTTGATTATTTTTTTGCATCGTAATTTGTTAACGTATATGCAAGACATTAAAATTGAAAACATTATGACAATTAATATGATAATTAGAATTCTTGCGTTAATTTAAACACAAATATGAGAAAATGTATTCTTCTAATGTGTTTATGGATTGGGATTTATTAAATATATAAACAAAAATAAATTTGAAACTAAACCATGTCTTAAGAAAAGTTTTGACACATTACAATTTACTTTCAAAATCTTCATTAATTATTTTTATAAGAATTTTTTATAATATGCTTTAATATGAAATAAAGTGTTCAAATAATATAAAAATTCATTCAAAGTAGAAATAAAGTTATTTTTTAAAAAATTATTAAAATTAATAGCAGCTAAAATTTAAATATTTCCTAGAGAAACAGAGAAATTTAGTAACAGGTTGTTATGAGTTTTAAATCATCCAATGCAAAACTAAATGATAAAAAAAAGATTCCCTCTTTGAATTTGTGTGAAATATTGAATGACAAATATTTACAAACAAATTTCTTCTGGACTTTCTTTCCGATATTTTCTGAAGAATATATTTGTTTGACAAACAGAACAGTATTTGTTTATCTTGAATCTTTAAATCTTTATTCGATTTCTTTTTTTATTTAAATAAAAAAAAGTTCAAATAAGCAGTCGATTGTTACTTTATTTCTCGTTTTTAAACTTCAAGGAAATGTAAATATTTACAGAACTTCGAATACTTGATGTTTAAAAAAAAAATTCAAAACTCATTTTGGAGGACGACATTTGTAAACCGGCAAATAAATTTTATACAACGTAATTTATTCTATCCAAATATTCGGAAAACGATTTTGTGTGTGTCATTTATTTTATAATCATTTCGTCCCAGAAACTTACCTTTCAATTTTATACTATAAAAGAAACGTGATTCTTCAGACAAATTACATAACTTGTCTGAAGAATCTTAATATTCCTACAACTTTTAAATAGATTAGTTGAAGGAATATTACTCATAAAAATGATTCTCAAATTTAAATTTTTCTGCAACTCTTCTCTAAAAATGGTCACTCTCTGCCCCGATAACTTCAATAATTTAGATTAAGCTTCATTGATCAACTAATATCAATATATATATATATATATATATATTTACCAGTGGCCAGTCTGTAACGTTGAGTTTAAAAGTTTAAATATAACCCCGCTGGTGCGAAATCCTGGATCTTGTTTTAGCGTCTAGCAACTCAGACTGGCTTCTTTAAGTATGCGTATAAAACTAAGCGAAAGTAAAAATTAGTTATGGGATCATGTACTTCCCGTTTTATTTACATTTTTTATGCTGGATTGTAGTAAAGATCAATGGGATGAAGTCTGAAATTATTAATGCTTTTTATTATACTTATTCATATTTCTTCATTTTATGGAAAATTTGAATGTTATTTCTATTGTGTGTGTGTGTGTGTGTGTCTCTTTGACGATGTATTTTTTCTGTTAGTAGATATTTGTTTTTTCGCTCCATTTATAATGATTTGAATGTTCTTAAGTGATTTTAGTTCATGATTGAATGATGACATGAATGAATGATTAAGGGATTTTAGTTCATGATTGAATGATGACATGAATGAATGATTAAGGGATTTTAGTTCATGAAATCCTGGTCCTTTACTATTCGTTTTTAATGTTTCTCTATATTTACATCGAAAATGTGCTACAAATTATAAGTTTTTCTGTTTTTTTACGCATTCTACTAATGTTCATGATATTTTCTACAAGTTAATTTGTGACGTAAATTAATGTATGGCAATAATATCTAAAAAATTAACAGAATTACAGTCCTTTTATACTACTGCATCTTTTAATTTTGCCGAGGTGATAGTCTAGGACAAGTTTTTTTAATGAGTCATCTGACTCAAGGAAGAGAAGAAAGGGCTATGGCTGAAAAGTTAATATGTATTACTTAATTACTCAGTAGATAATCTTATTAATATATAAAAAACATCTCTAAACGTTCAAATTTCATTGTTCTTAATTTTGTGCATTTATGATGGCTTTTTTTATAGACTCGGGACATCAAAATCGGAGTGTCGTGGGTTCTGGGATATGCTTATACAGTCATGTTGTATGTTATACTTGTTAACTATCAAATGTTCTACCGTTGTAGTGATCTGAAAATTCGAAAGAAAATATACAAGTAGAGATAGGCCTCATTTTTTTTAAATTACGGATCAAAATTATAGGATCTATTACCTCTTGACTTAAGAATTTACTTTGAAATTCCTAATTAGATGGCATATCCAGTTTGAGATATTTATCATTACTTCAATCCCTGAAATAATATAAAGTTCATTTCAGATATTGGTTTTAATTTCATTGCAGATCTAAAATTAAAGATTCGGGAAATCGTTCTGAGAACCAGAAACGTCACTGGATGCGAATGGGTTAAATGGATCGTATTGCTTTGAAAGCGAGACGTCTCGGTAAACTAACCTGGGCTAGACATTCCAATATTTAATTGCTTTTGCACAATCAATGCTGGCAATTTCTTAACCTAAACCCTGACTCTATTTCTCCTTACTATTTACCAGCAGGAGTTATTTAACAATTAAATCTTTAAAGAGGAAAGTATTATGGTTGTTGATAGATAATAAGAATTCGATTTATATAATCAACCAGCGGGAGTGGCTACCGAAACTATCTCGCATGTTCTCTAAAAAATATATTTGAACGTTATGGCGCATGTTCTCTAAAAAATGTATTTACACATTATTTATTGCATTCCATTGCGAATAATAATTACGAATCACCCTAATAACGTGCGATCATTGGCGATTTTTTAGCGATTATTCGCTGGAATGGGATTAGTACATAGATGCTAAAACCCCAAATGTATATTTTGAATTTTTTGACAGCGAAAAGGCAATTACATGGTTATATACAATTAATTTGGTCACATATATATTCAAAAGAATTATTCGGCTCTATATTTTATAAATATTTATACTTCTATTGGTATATTATCAATATACAGTGGCTCCCAAAATTGAG
The DNA here is from genome assembly GCF_947563725.1 of Argiope bruennichi. Classification (NCBI taxonomy): domain Eukaryota; kingdom Metazoa; phylum Arthropoda; class Arachnida; order Araneae; family Araneidae; genus Argiope; species Argiope bruennichi. The sequence goes on from NC_079155.1 coordinate 43,143,331, forward strand.
TATACATTATACTTTCTTTTTTAATTTTATTCTTTTTGACCTTAACATTCCTATTTAAGGCTAATATTTATAAGAACGAAAAAATATACATTAACAAAAGTATTAGGCTAAAAAAGAAAACGGAGAAATCAATAATATTTCTATTACAGTAATTTTTATGTCAAACTTACAAATTCCAAAGTCACAAAATTGAGTATACACCTTAAAATATGTGCTTGACTACTATTATTTATTTTAAAATGAATAAGTAAAATAGTTTTGTTACTTTAATTGGCAATCATTGATTTTCAAGTGAAAACAAACGTTTTGGTTATCATAATGAGCTCCAGAAATGAAACAAATGCTGAAATTTGAAAACTTGTTATTCGATTATCTGAAGATGGTAAATCTCTACGAGAAATTGCAAGGAAAATTCAACGCAGTCACGGATGTGTTCAAAAAATTATCCAGAAGTATAAAATGTATGGACAAATTGCTAATAAACCTGGAAGAGGAAGAAAAGAAATCCTCAGTGTCACGACCAAGAGAAGAGTTATTCGAGAGGCAGCAAACAATCTTAAGGTGAATGCTACAAAATTTTGAATTTGAATATTTTAAATATTACATTACTTTACGTACGTCACATAATAAGCAGACTACTTTAAACGGACTTGATAATCCTTTAGAATAGAAATGAATGTCGCATTATTATTATTATTCCTCCATTCAGAAGTATACCTTTATAGCTGTTGAAAATTTCAAACAAATATTAATGAAATATTTTACCCAAATACTTAATGTCTAAAGTAAATAAATTTAGAATGTCTTAAATATTAATGAAATATTTAAGACATTCTAAATTTTCAATTAAAAACAGTTTTTAAAAATTGCGATTTTAAGAGAGAATATTTTTTTGTTTCTTTCACTTAATTTTTTAAAAATAATTATCCATGCCTTTTTTGTAAAGAATAGCTGTTTATTTGGATAAATATAGCGTAAAATTGGTTGGTTGTTTTTCTCATGTAATAGTAGCAGTTACAGTTGACTAAGTCAATTGTGGACTAACACTCAAATGTTACATATCTGTATGCAATTTTATATATAATATTGTCACGTAGGTACTTTAGTATAGAACTCAATGATACACAAGAAGTAGAGTTAAACCAATTTATTAACTCAACTCTGAACTCAGAACACAGTGACTGACAGATCTTCTGCTTTTATACTAGAAGGGAAAGTTCCAAAATACTTTTCTGGAGACAGTAAGAAAAGTCCAGAACACTTATCTGGTAAACTAAAGAAATGTCCAGAATCTTCTGGAACATGAAATAAAGGAAAACATAAAATCAAGGAATTAAATATTTACACGGACTGTGAATCGCATTGTCTCTAGCAGGATTCGAACTTACGATCTCTTGATTAAGAGACCATTCGGCCATGGAGAGTCGATGCCTCTTTTCAATGCGGCAATATCTACTTCTACTAAATTCGGTTTATATATATATATATTAAAGTGGGTATGAACTGAGCGAGACCTCTTATGGAGCCAAATATTCAGTAAGCTTTTCTAACAAAAATTGTGCAAAACATAGGAAAAAAATCTAATTAAAAATTTGAAAAGCACTACTTTACGCACCATAACTTGAAGTAACCTTGGATGGACTTCTAAGAGCTTCATGATGAAATTGCAACAAATTTAACCTCTCTCAGTATCTCTTAGTATCTATCTCACAGTATCTCTCTTTAGCAATACTAATCACTAAGGTATTAGAAGGTAGGGATGAGCATTTAATTTCTTCAGCACTTTTTAAATGTATTTTTTAAAAGCTACTTTATATTTTTGGCATCAAATGCATTCGCAACCGAACAATTGAGTGTTACATTAGTCTTAATAAGAGTGTAATTGTTTTTTTTTTTCTTTTTGATTGATAGTACTTTATTATAACACCTGTATATTCTAACAGTAATTTTACAAACTTTTGTAATGTAACTTAATATTTGAAATACTAATGTTCTTCTAAGCGTTTTATATCATTTTCTAGCCCTTTCATTACTGAACCGGCTCAACCGGCCTTACAAATTCTATCCTAGTAGGTAAGTTTCTACTAAAAACAAAGAATGCTGGATGTAAAACGAGTTATCATCAAAAATATTCTCGCTTTACCTCATGTATTTTTCATTTGAAACAGAAACCGCCTCTCCAGAATAAAATCTGACAGCTCTGGGCCGGGTAAGCAATGTGAAAGAGCTAAATAGGAATTTTAATTTTGAAATTTACTGTCGAGTTATAACATAAATTGTTACCTCATACTGTAGCATATATCATACTAGTATACTTTGATATCATATTAGAATGATATATTGCAGTCCCCATACTAAAATACAGCAGAGAGGGATCAGAATGTTATTGACTATCCGGCTTATACAACTGAAAGTGTATCCCTTTCCCTAACTAAAAGTGACTAGTAAAAGTGCATTTTTGACGTTTTTAGTTCAGGAGTGATTTGTTATAAGAAAAAAATGGTAGAAAGACCTCATTGAAGGGCATCACAATAAAAAAAAGTAAAGAAACTTTGGATATTTTGAGCCCCGAAAGGTATGAAAGATTTATTATATATCCCAGTGACATCTGACGTTAAGATTCAAGATGTCAGCAAAGAAAAGCACTAGAGAAAAAAATACAACACCCCTCCAAATATTAAATATTCTTCAATAAAAAAAATAAAGTTCCAGAAAATTTTTTTCAGCAAATAGGATTTATGAGTAAAAATGAAAAATTCGGTGAAATCCCTATGGAAGTTTCCAAATATGACAACGTAAATCTCGATAGCAAAATTCAGTTTTGGAAGAAAAGATTCATGCAGTATTCAGGAAAGTAATTAAAAGCCTCAAGCAGGTTGTTGGAAAACTATGCCCAAAAAAATTCAAATTGGCAGTACTTGAGTATATTCAGAAGTTTTCAGTTTCGAAAATATGTACACTTCGATACGCTTAGGATTACTGGAGTTAAATCAAATTAATAAGTATTTTACCGTGCACTTGAAGTTCAGAGAAATTAACACATTTGCTTTTTCTATATTAACTTTATTATATATCCATCTTGAATTAATATTATGATTCCAAAACAGCTACGATATAACTTTCAAAACCAGTAGATGATCTTCCTAAAGTAGGTTTGATTCACTGCGCAATTAATTCGACTTTAATTTCAATAATAAATGGCAATGTAATATCAATAAAAACGTTGAGATTACAATAATAAATAAAATGATTCGATAATTAATCTTATAAAATAATAATTGGGTTATTAATTAATTTATGAGCATGTTTAAAAAGAAATCATATTCGTGATATTAGTTATTCTCCATAGTTCTTTTGTTAAGCTATTTCATTAATAACATGTGTCTTCCAAAATTATGTAATGAAATAATTGAATAGTTAATATTAATAATAAATGGATTATATTATTTTATGTGCATATTTAAATTGAAATCAGATTAGTGGTAAAAGTTACGAATACATTCTTCATATTAGTTATCCACATTCGCTGTTCCGTCAAGTTATTTCAGCAATAAAATAAGTGTTTCCAAAATTACTTTCTTAAATTCTTGGCAGATTAAAAAGATTTTTCATATTGAAATTTTTGATAACTTTTTCTCATAAATTAAAGCGGCGCAAAATCGTCAAAAAACACAAATTTCATTTCAATGTTTAAATGCTTATTTATGTTTAGTTTTTATTCATTAATTAGCCATATTCGGCCAACAATTAGTTTATCAAGAATATTGGTTGTGTTTCAATTCAATTAAATCAATTATACATATTGATATTTGTGATTTTTTTTTCATCAAAGAATCTTTAAACCTCGCATTATAGAAATCATATTATATATTATTATAGATCATGTTTTTATTTAAATAAGCTTGCACATATTCTGATCATGTGCATGAAATTTCTTCAATGCCATGACATCATATTGCTATCAAAACCTTAATCTATATAAATCCATTTGAATTTCCCTGTTGCTTTTTGTGATAATGTAAATTAACTTCTGATTCCTCGCATAAACTGTGTGAATGCTGTTTATGGTTAATAAATATATTTCTTCTTTAGCTTTCAATAATGGAATAAAAAAATGCTATTAAATATTTGATGAAAGAACAAATTTCATTGCAACAATAAAGTCTATTAATGAAAATTACGTCCCAAAACAATTTAAATCAGCCGAAATTCAAGAAATATGTCCACTGAAATTAAATTAGTATTTATTACAATGACAATGCTTTTAATTATTAAAATAGTTGTAAAAGTTCGTTTTCTGCCATAACAACCTTTCCTGCAGATATCCAAGGAAAATGTAAAAACTTCGCTAGATTAATTAATGAAACTTTTAATTAAAAACTTTTTTAAATATTTCCAAGTGCACATTCTTACATTGTATAATATATCTGGAGAGGTTCGATAATGATGACGGACCTTTTTTGTATTTAAAAGATTTTATTGTTTCTCCGCTTTCGGGAGTTGGATTGAGCCTTGCCTTTCGGAATTGCTGCTACGTCGATGATGTTACAAAGACTGATGGTTTTTTACATTTACCACTAGAGGGCGTTACAAGTGAGAGGCGGGGCAACATGCTTACGAGAGGTTTGATAATGATGACGGACCTTTTTTGTATTTTAAAGATTTTTATTGTTTCTCCGCTTTCGGGAGTTGGTTTGAGCTTTGCCTTTCGGCGTGCTGCTACGTCAATGATGTTACAAAGACTCGTGGTTTTTTACATACACCGCTAGAGGGCGTTACAAGTAAGAGGCGGGGCAACATGCTTACGTAACAATATCTATATCAAATCTGGAATCTCTAAATCAAATTCTTTACTTTGTGAAAAACTTATGCATACATACAGCCTTATTACTAAGGATATCACATTATATCCTTAAAAAAAGTTACTCAATATAGAACTGAGATGGTCTAATGTTAAATTATCGACTTCGAGATTAAAGGACTCGATTCGAAACCCATGTCTCCCAATGATTCAACACGTATTTGGGCCCGGCGTACACTAAACCTGATATAGTGCACGAAAACTTTCGTTTGCTGGTGTGTTTTTGAAGTTTGGAGAAGGAAGTGGAAGCTCATGTGCTTTATCTTATGACTGATGTTATGAAATCCGTCTTTAAATAACCAAAACGCTGCTTCCAAATGGAAGGTTTATATAACTAAACGAAATAAAGGATGTATGATCATGCTTCAAGACGGGATGTTAATATAACTAAATTAAGGATATGTGTTTAGAAAGGAATTTTGTAAAACCGATGGGGCTTTGATCAAAAATACAACAATATTCCTATGGTCTATGATTATTTTATTAAATGGCGTAATATGATACATGCACAAGGAAAGGACAAACGCGTTCCTTTTGGCAAACTGGAAGGCAAAGGTAGATTTTTTTTTGCGTCTGAGTTACTATTTGGCAACATAAATTGTTGATGTTAGAAATAGTCAAAATTAGAACGGGAAAATCACTTTTCAGCCCCTAACTTCTAAGATATTGCAGTTAGCGGAAAACTTTGAATACAAAAGTTGTTCGTCATAATGAAGCGCCAATTTGGCTAATTGGATTTATTTTTCTATCTTCAATATTAAGGAAGTTATAGCGAAATGAAAATTTCAACCTTCTACTATTTCCATCCCACCCCTTTGAGCTAGATGGGCCATTTACGAACTCGTTCGAGACTTGTACGTTTCTAACAACATATTCCAAGCCAGTTAAAATCCAGGCAAAATTACTCTCATTATCCTGTTCACATGATAACATTGGCAAAGCGTTATACACATATATGCAAATATATAAACTTGAATGAAAGGTGATTTTGGTTCCTAAGGACCATGATCTGTGCAGAACAGAAGACAATTTCCCGATTTTTGAGTTTGAGTTTGATGTTTATGGCACAAGAGCCAGATTTGGCTATGCTGCGCCAAACATATGGTAAAATGAGTTAAAGTTTTTAAAAAAATTTTAATCTAGGTGTTAAAATTTTTGTCAATAGTAATATCGAGTATTATAAAAATATAAATCTTCAAAAGTTTACTAATGAATTATAAAATTAGATAAGATGTAAAAACCCAATTTCTTTTAAAAATTTAAAAATGTTCGCATGAGGATTTTCTCCCAATAAGTCACGGATGTTCAAATTTGATGTTCCGAAATGATGCAGCCGGTTTCTATTAAAAACTGGGCATTCGATTAAAATATGAACGATGGTAAATTCGACTTGACATGATGTGCAAGTTAGACATCGTTCACCAAACAAAAGGTGTTTGTGGGTGAAACGGGTGCGCCCAATGCGAAGTCGTGTCAACTTGACATCAAGTTCTCTCACTGGGATAATTGGCCATAATGTAATGTGTGATTTATTAAAATGTAACTTATTATATATTTGGAGGTCCCATGATTCTTGCCATAATGAATGAATATGATGAGATAGATACTTCTTCGCATCAAGATAGGGAAGTGGTCGTTGTAGATATACTGATGCTTCCTTAGCTGCAACATCTGCTTTCTCATTTCCATGTATGCCAACGTGGCTAGGTAGCCAGCAAAATATTATGTATATGCTTTTAGATTGTAGAGTTCGTAGAAGACATAAACTATCAATGGCTATTGGATGCGTCATATTATGATGATTACCAATAGCTTCAAGAGCGCTCATACTATCGGAATAAATACAAAATTTTTGTTCCCCAAGAGTGGAAATTTTTTCTAGTGCAAATAAGATTGCCATTAATTCGGCCGTTAAAACAGGGTGAGTATTGTCTAATCGTATACTTAAAATATTTTCAGAAAAGACGATACCACATCCCACATGATGAGCAGTTTTCGATCCATCCGTAAAGACAGCAGTGTAATCTGAAAACTTATATCGGTGATAATTAAAAATTTGTTGGAAAATGGAGGGTCTTGTCATGAGAACCACTGCGGTAGGTAGTCTTCCGACGGGAATCGACCAAAAATTGAGAAACTCGTAATATAATTTCAAATGAAATAATATTTAATCTTCGAAAAAAACAGCCTTTAGTAACGAAACGAAAAAATATTATATACCAGCTCTTGTAAAATTTCGTAGCGTAGTGTTATGTACGTGTTATTTCTGCCTTAAAGATTTCAGGATTTAAATTGAATGAAGGGCATAATTTATAAAAGATATCTGAAGCTGAAATAAGAACTAATTCAATCCTGAATTAAAATTTTATATTTGTTGACTGACACAATGTGTCTAATTTTAGCACAGTATCTTATTCTTCTATTGAAATTCTTTGAATCGATTTTCAAAGTAAAAGGAAGATAAACATGAAGTGGCGCTGTTGAAACTTAATGAAAATCGCAGAACTCTTGCTAATTGGGTTTCATCAAAAGCTAGTGGAAAACCTTTTCAAACATATTTCAGAAGCTTTGTTTCTGTGATATTTCTTTTATCGTCAAACTGATTTAAGTCCATTTGATTCAAATCATTCATTTAGAAAAGATAGTTTTGTGTATGCAATTCTTGCTTCAGTTAAGTTTCTAGAGAAAATGAATTAAATTTGTAATAATATGTATACATAAAACTCGAATGTACGTGGCACAGAAATCGCTTTTATTACATTAGCTCAATGGCAATTGTTCAAATGTAAACATTTGAACTGCAATTTCCGAATGTTTGTTTGAGCTTTTTACAACTGCGCTTAATTCATTGCTTTGCTAAAGATTGGAGCTTCAAAATATTGTAATCAATGCCCTGGAGATTGCTAGCTACATCTCCCAAAACTCTAATGGGACAGTGGAATAAAAGGAATGAAGAGACAGGCATCAAAGAAAAAGCTTAATCTAACACCTAAATAGGCTCTTCATATCTTCCTAAAACTACTACGACAAAATATAATTTTTTCGTTATGTCAAGACTCGAGAAATTACCTTTTTCATGGTATCAATTTCATTTTTGTACAATCGCTTTCTTTTTTAAAAAAATAAATATTTGAAATTTGATTCACAGTCATTTACAATGTTTTCAATTTATCTAATTTCTAACTTATCCTTCAAAACATTTAACTTGTTAACTGCGGAATGAACTTTTGTTCAATTCGTTTCACAATTGCAATAATGAAACGTTCAAAATATTAAGGTAAATTTCCAAGACGAAATATTTCGTCATACCCAGTTAACAGGTTAATGGCATGCTTTTGCCAGTGTCATAATTTGGAAGGGGGGGCATCATGTCTGAAATAGGATTTTCACTTCCGCTTTTATTTCGAAGTATACCTGTTCTTGAATTCCTCTCTATGGTAATTGGTAGCAGATTGATTCAATTAAATTCATGTTCTTCATTCGCAATTAAAAACTATGTGAAATTTTTAAAAAATTTCAGATTAATAGTTTAACATCTTAAAAAGTCAATCTAGGCGAACAAGCTGGTCATCAAAAGCGGCTCATATATAAAAATGCAGTATTATTTTTAATTATAGATAACTAAAACATAGTGAATCTATATGCTTCATTTTAAGCAATAAAATCATTTCTTTCTTCTACACGAAGTATACAAAGTATTGCAATCGTAATAATATTCGAACTCGACGAACGAACGAATTCTAACTAATCTCCACGCTTCAATACAGAAACAGGATCATATTAGGAATTATGTCTGTCTGGCTGTCTGTGAACCTGATATCCCAAAACCACTCTGAGCTAGAATGAAATATGGTATGCGGTCTTCACACGAAATTTGTAAATTTCTTTTAGATTTTGAACAAACCCTTTTAGAAATCTGGTTGGCTGACCAAGTACAGCGAATGCAATACTAAAATATGTAAGACACTAGATAGTTAAAATTTTATTTGATATAAATTTAATTAAATACTCTAGATGTTACATAATTCTACCTTCTCTTTTCATACAACAGATGGCGTTACTTTATTAACGTGAAGGTATATTTCCCATGAGCCTGCTTGAGGCACATTATTAGATTGTATTCTAGGTTAGTGTCGTGTCGTGTTTTGTCTTGGGGAATATGGAACTTAGAAACTAATTAAATAACTGTTCCTGGAACTCGTGTATTATTTTTATTTACCTCATGATGAAGTTATAAAGAATCTCGTCCCTCTACAATACAGATAATATTTAAAGTATTGACCATTACTAAGTTTGTATGCTTCGAATGCTTGTAAACATAATAATTTAGAAAGGCAATATCTTAGATAAATGAAATACGGTAAGTAATTTTAGGATCGAAATCGTTTTATTAAATTTTGAAGAAAATCTGTCAAAGATTCAATCATCTGTTGGTCTGTACGTCCCTCTGAGTGTAAACATGATAATCAAAAAGCAACCATTTAGATAAATGAAATTTGGTATGTGATTTCTTACTAAAATTGCATTTGTGCATCAAATTTTGGTATGAATTGGTCAAAGAAAAGGCCGAAAAACTGCGTAGTCGGAATTTTTTTCACTATATTACGTAGCACAAAGCATTTCTGTGGAGAACTCTGAAAATAAAAATATGAGCACTGGTGACGCTGTCGAATTCCAAATTCCCCTGTCAAAATAAAGTTTTCAAAGTCTTACTTGATAGGAGAGGAGGTCAGGTGCATTCTCATTAAGGCATATGCTTGAAGGTTTCGAGCGGACTATTCCCTCTTGAAGTTGTTGTTGTTTTGTTTTTTTTTTAATTTTTAAAAACAGTGAAATGAAACTAAAAATAAAGGATAAAATTAATTTTCAGCTGAAATTAAATCAAAATTTATGTTTATTATTAAATCCTAAAATAAATGAAAAATTATGCATCGAATCGTTGTATAACGATTAAACTTCTGTTTGATTGAAAACCTTAAAAAATGAATCGAATGAATTTGTCGAAATGTTAACTTTTAATATTTGTTCTATTGCGTATTAGTTCTAATGTAATTACTGAAATAGTAGTAGCTGTTTTATGATTGTCTAAATAAAATTTCTTTTCTTTATCATATACGAATTTAAAAGCCAGTCTTAAAAGAATAAAATATCCAAAATTAATCGCAATCATCAGCAAGCCAATCTTAAAATGACTGCTTGTTATTTTCAAAATTATTTCTATTTTAATCATTCACGAGAAAATGCAGAATTTATAAGAAAGCAAATAACATTTTTAGCTCGGAATGTGTATGTTTCAGACAACATAGTGTTAAAAGTCATCATATGTGAAGTATTGAATACAACAAGTGCATAAATGATTATATTTAAATAATTAATTGAATTTTTTACTTGAGATAAAATTATATTTCCGTTTTCCAAATATACATGCAAAACATTTTAAATTATTCAATTTTATTTAATGAAAATAAAATGGATTAATATATTACGGGGAATTCTAAAATGTTTGATTCTTGCAAGAATAATATTTGACTTGAAGTTGAAATGCTTTCTGAAAAATTATCAGAAGATATTTGTCAAAAAAAACACATAATATTTGTTTTATAGAAATTTGATTAAATATTATTTTCATGAAATCTAAATTATCTGATAATTTATTTTCATTATGAAAGTGAAAACTAATAAAGTCTTTTGCTGAAGCAAGATTTATTGACTCATCACTAAATTTTTAAGTATTTAATGTCTAATTAAAAATTGAGATAGCGTTAAAATAGATGCAGAAAAATTTTGCGAAATTTCAGCTGACATTTGTGAAAGTTAATACATTTTTAAAAACTGTTTCACAAAATTTTTGACTCTTAAATTATTTATTTCCTTAACTGCCTATTATCTGAAACTACATTTAGTAACATCTGTTATTGGAAAAATATTAAATAAATTCTTCACGGGAAGGTACACAATGTTTTTTGAAAGTTTTAAAAAAAGAAAAATAAGTTGGGTCTCTTCCAGATTATTTCTGCTAACAAATGTTACAATTTTTTCTGTTTATGGTATTTGAGTCGGTATCACAGAATTATGAAATGTCAAGAAGAATACGAGTTTCTATTTAGAGGCAGAAAGTTAATTACAGTCCTGTATTCCAAATTTATATTTATAGCCCTTTTTTTAGTCGTTATTAATTCAGACAATGACTCAGTTAAGTGAAAAGAACTATTTCTTGTACAGAAACAAATACTTTAATTTTTTTATATCTATACGAATTGTTTGATTGTATTTGTAAGCCTGTAAGATTAAGAACTGTAAAGTAGCAATCATAAGATTAAAAAAGTCTTTTGAACAACATATCTGAATACTCCATTTAAGAACACTTTTAGTCTGATTATATATTGTTACGAAATTTCCCGGGTTCGTTTGGATAGTGGGAGTTATATGGTGTGGAGAACGCTCAATCAGCAGGCGGCAGTAGAAAATGAAACAACGACGTTTATTTACAAGAAGACACATGTGACAGCACAAAGACAACAACTATATACAGCACAAAAGACGATTATCTTCAGCCGAGACGTGCAGCATACAACCAGACTCTCTACTGCAGACAGTAGCGCACAGCTTAATTCAGCACTAGCTTGACTTTCGAAGGTCACTCTTCACCGTCGATCCCGACTACTCTTCTCTGTCGCTTCCGACTACTCTCCGATCTGGTTAACGACCACCCGGCAGCTGCGGCTGCTTCCTTTTATAGGTCTCAGGAGGCGGGGCTAGAAGCCTCTCAACCAATCAGGAACATTCGAGGCGTAACTCGGTTCCTACTGGACGGAACGGAAAAATTCTCGATGTTTCGGGTATCATCTATTTTGACGCCAAAGCCGCCAAATTCATCGCCAAGTCGCCAAATGGTCGCCAAGTTTGTCTCCAAGCTCTGGAACCTCCTATGGAACCAACTATGCTGGGAAGCCGCATCACAGATTCGTAACAATATTAAATCTTTTACATTTTGGAGATAAAATAAAAAGAAAATAATTGATCATCACACACACAGCATTGATACCACCATCGTTATACATTAATTTCTATAAGAATAATAAAATATTAAATAAAAAAAGAACTTCAAATTTTTTTAAAATACAGCGTGAAATGGCACAAAATCCACATTGTGCCTTGTTACGCAGTGCAATATTATACAAACAATATTCAAAACGAACCCTCTTTGTGTAAGATTAATAATTTTATTTTACGGTCTGATCACTTCGACAGTTGTTAATTATTTTAATATCCAAAATACCTGAATATCCAGTTTCAGATTTGAGACGATTAATACTTGACCTGTGAAATAAAATGCGGTAAAAATTTCGAATTTGAGATAAAATGCAATAAAGCCGAACCTTCAATTCGATTAATTTTAGTAAAAATCAAAACATCTGCTCAAATACCTCAGACATAAGGTTAAGAATTCAATCTGCTTTACTTGAACTAAGTTAAAATTCGATACGCTTCTTATAAATAAACAACTGACTTTTAATTTCCTTTAACATCAAAAGGGCGGTTGGATGTTCTGTTCTATTCTTCTATTCAAGGTCAAAACTTCTCACAAATTCTTTAAATTATAATGGCTCGGCATTAATAATAAGAATTCGGAACACTTAATCGAATCTCAATTCTAATTTAAATATAGTAACGAATGCTTCTAATATAAAGAAAGAACTGGTGCAGCTATTTATTTAGCAAAGCTTTTAATTCATTCGAAAAGTCCCGCCCGATTGTTCCGTTGGATAAATGTATATTATGATTGTTAAGTATAAATAAATGTAATATAAACAGTTTTTATTTCACTAGTGTTAGTTTTTTTACCATTATTATATTACTATTATTAATCCGAAGGAGGGGGGGGCACCTCGAAATGAGGATGAGATATTTTCAGTATGGTGGTTGAATCTCGCCACCCTGGTGGGTACATAAAAGATGGGGGATCTGGCTCCTCCCATCGATGATGAGACGTACTTCCTTCGGGAAGGGTTTTACCGTGGTCGGTGAGGGCCTTTAGGACTCAACCACAGTTCCTACCAATGTTGCTGTTGTGGCGGTCCGGTCATTCAGTATTCTTTATCCGTGTGTCTTCGGGCAGGTTGGGGAGTCAGTGATATTCATAATTATTTCATTAATAGTAACTACTACCAGTTACATATTGCTTTTGAATCCTTACTTTAAAGTTTATTCTGATACATATTATAAATACATATATATTTACATATTATATTATTACACATACATATTATATTTTGAAATTGGTTTGTTCCTCTATTCCTTATCAGGTAATGCTATGACTACGGAATCAAATTAAATAAAACAATAAACTAAGATACAATAACTAAGATATGAAAATATAGAAATAATGCATTTTTATTGTGAATGCCCAACTGAGCAACATTTTAGAATTCTAGTACTATAAACTATGATATATTCTTTGAAAAACACGAAGCACAAAAATCAAAAGCATAGTCGAAATGTAAAAATATAATCACTTTAAAAAAATTAAAGCTCACGAGCAGATAATATATAGCTAATTAAATAATGGCACAATCAATAGTCTCTCCCAACAAGATTTGACGTCATATGGAATTTTCTGGAAGAATCCTCACATATCGGTTCCTAAAAAAGATCGCGTTTCAGGAACTCGTATTTTTCTCGCGGAGAACCCTATGTACTTGCCAAAGCAGGAAAACAAAACTTTGGGAATTATATCAGTCTTTCTTGACATTAAAACTGCATTTAAGTATCAATCTGTCCATGATAAAACTGCCAAACCAGGTATTTATAAAACTCATAAATGCAGTAATCTAAATAGGTGAAATTGGGCATATATTCTGACATACAAATTATAGGTATAACTGAAATTTTTGAATCTCTGACCAATTTAAAAAATGCTCTTTCTAAAGAACGAAAACAGTTACTGGCTTCTCATAACTATATGGCGAATCTGAAATATTCTTGCTATAATATGACGAGTAAATAATATGACGAGAACGTTGCCATTCGTCACCGAAAAATTAGCGAAATTAATTTAATAATCAATGCATAATTATCTCATATATTTGTCAGTTTTTCAGACATTTTTAATCTTGGAAATAGAAAACAAAACTCAAAAGTTTTTTACCAAAAATGAACGTTTTTATCAACAAAAGTTTAAATATCACAAACCTAATAAAGAGCCATCAACATTTAATTAAATTCAGACTCAGTTTATGGTTTATAAGAAGAATAAAGAAAGTTGGTAATACTTTTTAAATCAATGGAGATTTTAAACTTAATTACAGTTGATAGCTTTCGTCCGAACTGAATACAGCATCCAAATCCAAAGTTAAAGTGGAAAATCTTGTTACGTCATTTTTACGATTCATCAAGCAGAGCTCCGGTTCTTCTAACGATACTTTCAAGACCGTTCTTAATGCAATTGAAGAAACTATCCAGGAACTTTTATTCAAACCTGCTCTTTAATGTGTCACTTTTAGGATTTTTCTTTTTATCGTAAAAATTAACTCTGAAATTTTAAAGGAAAAAGCTTTATGAAACTTTATTAAGTTGGAAGAAAGGCGTTTTCGTAATGATTCTCAAAATAAACGGAGCTTGCCTTTTTAAAGAATAATCTTACTAAATCTAATGAAAAGAAAAAGCATCTAATTTGTGTGAATCTTATTCAGAAAAATTATTAAATTTTGAAAGAATTTAGTTCTGAGAGAAAATGAAGTTTTAGTTGAATAAATAGAGCTTGTCATTTTCATTAATTCATTATTCGTGTTTAATCCCAGAGCTTTATGCAGTTCAGATAAACTTGAAATGTAAATTTTTTTATAATGCTAACATTTTTAAAAACAATTCAAAATTAAAATAAAAATTTAAAAAAAAATCTTAATTGTAGAAGTCAGAATGAATCATTTATAAAATCAGGTTTTGATCTAGTTAAATTTTTCGTAATGTAATATATAATATAATATTTTCTACAGTTATAATATAAGAATATAAAACAGAATTCTGTCTCTTGCCTCTAAACTAGTCACTAACAGCAATTATTGAATTATTTGGAAGACATGAAATTGAATTTTATATATAACAAAAAATTTAGATTGCATTATGAAAATCGGAACTGTTTATAGAATTCTCTTCCTTTATATTGTTACGAAAATTTCCGGGGTTCGTTTGGATAGTGGGGGTTATATGGTGTGAAGAAATCTCAATCACCAGGCGGCAGTAGAAAATAAAACAACGACGTTTATTTACACGAAGACACACAGGACAGTACAAAGACGACAACTATATACAGCACAGAAGACGATTATCTTCAGCCGAGACGTGCAGCAACAACAGCAGCTCTACTCCGTCGCTGCTCCGCTAGTCCCTGGAAGACGAGTTCTTCACCGTCGCTTCCGACTGCTCTTCGACTAAACTGGTCCACGACTACTCTAGCCGATCTGATTCACCCTACCCTACTCTGCTCTGTCGCTTCCGACTTCTCCTCAATTCACCGCTGGTCCACACCACTCGGCAGAGGCAGGACTGCTTCCTTTTATAGGTCTCAGGAGGCGGGGCTAGAAGCCTCTCAACCAATCAGGAACGTTCGAGGCTTATCTCCGTTCCTACTGGACGGGTCGGGAAAATTCTCGATGTTTCGGGTATAATCTATTTTGGCGCCAAGTCGCCAAGCTCTGGGATCTCCTATGGAACCCACTATGCTGGGAAGCCTCATCAACGATTCGTAACAATATAAACTAAAGCTTCCGAGAAGCAACATTACAAATTTATAACAATAAATATAAACAGGAGGCACATGGGGACGCTTTCAGTATTTGATTCAAAATTTAATACGCGCCTACGTTTTTGAGGATAAATTTTTGTGCCAAATTCCATCCATTTAGTTCGACGCGTTTTTGAAATACCGTGTTGACAGACAGGTGGTCAGTCATACATTCTAAAACTGTGTTTCTCGGGCTCAAGGTGGTATAAGAGCGCGAAGATTCATTAAATTCTCGAGATAAGATCTTTTTGAAAATACCTTTTATAATTCCTACACGAAAAAAATATAAATAGATGACATAAGATATCTAAATCGATTTTGGAACAAAATGGATACTTGGCAAATATTAATAATAAATTTTTGGAAAATAAAAATATTCAATATAAGAATGATTTTTTTATTTGCTGAAAAGAGAGCACAGCTCTGCTGATTAATGAAAGTCTATGCAATGACAAATGATGAATAGAGCTGCTCCGGTTGCTTCAGATAATTTATCACGCTGAGCTCTGAAAGAAGAATCTTTATATCCACGGAAGATGCTGTTGTTTTAACACTGATCTATGTAACAGTAATACCCTTCATATAAATCACAAGTGATCATTTTGCAATGATTTTTAGGAATATCATTCTTTAAATGCAATTTATAGCCAGCTCACAAGTAAACATTTTTATGGTTCTCACTGTTTGCTAGATACCCATAAATGGCAACTTAGCTTAAACGACAATTCTTTTGACAATAAATAATTCCAAATAAGAAAATATATCAAATTTTGCTCCAAAACTCGGTGGATAATTTTTGTGATAAACATTAATTTATCTATTGAATATAAATAATTCTACATGCATAATGCAAAATATTTCAAAACTCAAGAAGACCTTTGTCATATATGGCAAATAGTTTTCTTTGATAACATAGGTTAAAACAAAGAGTTTTTTAAAAACTTTAATTATATTTTTATTAAAATGGCGACATTTAAGCGTTTTTCTTTATTGAGTTCGGAATATATTATTGCATAACAATCAGTTGAAAACTACTTTAAAATTCATATCACTGAAGTACTTTTGTTAATACTATATTTATGCAATTTTATTTCTCTAATTTTAGTAAAATTTTGATAATATTTTTAAGTGCATTTTTTAAGAATACTTTCTAAGATTTTAGTAAATGAACTTATCCTCACGTGAGTTTCGAAAATATTACAAGCATTTTATACAGTTTTATAATAAAGAATTTTTTTTTAATTAAATGAATATTACAAAATCAAGTCCAAAACATTTTTATGCATTTTTTTTTCTTTAAGTTCAAATCTCTTTAATTTCTTCTCTTATTAATATAATTAGCTGTCTAATTTTTTTCATTAGGCAACTGATAATAAAACAGAAACAAATTAGTATTGATACCTTTTCAAGATTTGTAAAAGATTCTAAAATATTATGTTTCGTGGTTCTAAATTCTTGAAAACTTACTTTTTCTGTATTTAGTGCAGCGTCTTAAAAACAAATAATGGTTAAAGGAAACATTATTTACTTTACAAATCAATGAAATAGGAAATTCTTTTACTATGTACTCTTTTCTACATATGGATCGTGACTTCAAAGACAATTATTTTTTTTTTTCATTTTTACTCAAATTTGTCAAAGAATAGATGAAATACATTGTTACAAGTTCTCCCCCGATAAATTAAAGAATTGAGGAATTAATTCTTTTTTATGTCTTATATATAAGTAAATTTTCTTTTTTATAGTAACATTAAAAATAGCAATTTCTCTCTGTTCGATTAGGTTCAAAATTATATTTTAGTATTACATTTTTGAAATAATTATTTAAATAATAGCCTTTACGAAACGAAGAAAATCCTTTCAAAATCGATTAATTTAGATAACAAGGAAGTGCTTGTTTTCAACTGATTATTAGTGAATTTTAACTTTTGGTGGCAATTATTTTGCTAACATTTTACCCATGAAACTTTCATTCCCTATCATTCTTTAGATTGTAATTTATTTTCTATGCACAATAAAAGAAATGAGCAAACAATGTAACAAATAATATTCTTTATATATTTATTAATAATAAAAGTGTGTGTGTGTGTATATGCGCGCTCGCAGGCTAACTAAAATTCAATTTGATACAAATTTATATATTTTGGGAAATGGGAATACGCACTTAGGATCGATGTCTTTTCTTGAAAAGTTAATTAATTAAACATTAGTCTAGACACATTAACACATAAGTCTAGATTATGGCACTTTTCGACAACAGCTTGCTAAATACCCATTACACAGAAATTACCCTCGCTCTTCTTTAAAATATGAAAAAAATAATGTTGCCCTTTTTTTTTTTTTTTTTTTGCGCGCATTAATTTTCCTGAATTTCCTCATTTCCAGAATTCTTTGCATAATTTTCATGAATATATTTTATTGTAGAAATAAGATTCAAATTGTTTTCATTGCTTCATCAACATTTAATAGCATGACGTTCTTCAGTTTCTCATAGATCAAGAAAGATTATGTTTAATATCTCCACTGGTTATTGGTTCGAAAGAAAGTGAACAATACTGTTAAAGGCGGACTCCCGAAAGATAAATTATCCGGACATTTTAATGGCATTGTGGTACTTAACTCCATTAAGAAGGTTTATTTACACAATAAATAGAGCAAGCGTAAGATTATTAAAATAAGCAAGCTTCCACATCTATCACAACTTGATGCTTAACAATAATTTTTAGTAAGGCATGAAAATTAAAATTAGGTATATAAATTTAACTAAAATTATTAATATTTTCGGTGGTGGCTAGCTTCTAATAAATTACGTCAAGTGAAGATCGTTATTTTAGTCTTAAATCAAACACTTTCGCATATATATATATATATATATATATATATATATATATATATAAAATCATGAAACAGGTAATTCAGCAATGACAAAACAGAAGAAAGGTAATTTATCTGAATTTTAAAGAAATTTTTTATAACGTTAACTCTCACATCAATGATTTTTATAATTTTGTCTCTTTGTCTTTTGTCAACTTTACTGAATCTGTCACGTCATTCTTGGCGAATTATTTGGCGATTCTTCCCTACTATACGTTAATAGTATCCAAAAAACTAATTTATGTTTTAGATATGTTTTTCTTAACTGATTAAAACAAAATTTTAACACAAACCTGCACTTGTAGTCAGAAAATCCCATACCAAATTTGATACATTTAAGCCTTTGCATCTTTGAGTTGTTACGCTTATGTTTTTGAAAGTATATATCGACACACAGTGAACCCGTATTTGTATTTGGCTCAAAATTTGATGCATCTACTCTATGAATGTTAAATCTGTGCATCAAATTTTATCTCTCTAGCTGACTTCATTTTGCAATTATCGTGTTAACCCTTTGTAGGGCCGTGGGAAGTATGCTTCTCACCAAATTTATCAATCTTTGTATGAAATGATGTAGGTAGGCATCAGTTCTGACACATTTTTTTAGTAAGTCAGAAACTTAGATGATTTAGTTCTTTATCTCGCACAAAATGATGTGTCTTGATTTGTTACTTAATTATTAATTAACCAAATTAATGAATGAATCAAATTAACTTTATCTAATAAGCTAAATGAATCCCTTTTCTTATTCTAATTTCAAGCCTCAAAATATTTTAACATAATATGACTAGAAAAAAAATGGCCCTTTAAAGGGTTAACATTTTTAAACAGCCTGACAGACAAACTTCCTCTGAACAGATTTTATTCAAAATTTGATAGACAACTACAAAATTGGTGTAAAAACTGCATACCAAATTTCAAACGTCTAGCACAAAACGTTTTTGAGTTATCTTTGTCACAAATAGATAGACGGATGGACGAACAGACATTTTCCAAAAATGTGTTGTTGTTTTTTTGTTTTTTTTTTAACTCAAGGAATTCTGAAGCGTTGAAATTCGTCAAAATCTTGAACTTTTTGACAATTACTATCCTTTCTGTAGACTTACGTATACGAAAAAGTAAAAAAAAAAGATAAATAACATTAAATTATTCTTTTAAACTTTGTATCAGTTTCATAACAATCTTAGTTTCGCATGCTTTCTAGAAAACTACCCGTCTTCTTAAGCTTCAAACTATAGCTTGCAGACCATCTTAAATTCTTCAAGATTAAATAATTTTCCAAG
The DNA here is from genome assembly GCF_947563725.1 of Argiope bruennichi. Classification (NCBI taxonomy): domain Eukaryota; kingdom Metazoa; phylum Arthropoda; class Arachnida; order Araneae; family Araneidae; genus Argiope; species Argiope bruennichi. Next base: position 43,163,132 of record NC_079155.1, read on the forward strand.
CAATTTAGAATTCCATCGGCTTGTTTATTCTTTCAACATAACAGTGTATCTTACAAACATTGCCAGATTCCAGAAGGTTTACAATTGATTATCAGCTATTATACAAAAAATAAACGAAATAACATTAACAAAATATGTTTATCAAAGAAAAAATCGTTTGCTTTTACTTTTTAATAATATTTTAACAAAATAAAAATGGTAGCAGTTATAAAATGTCTGAAAAGGAATCGTTTGCTAAATGTCTATTAACAGATTTAGATTATACTTACCGAACACTTAGAGATGAAAATTTTAATCCATAAATGAAACAACCTTTATTGTGTATTTAAAAAATTCTGATAAAAATTTAGATGCATTGCGTGTAATAAAGAAGACTCAATAAGGGAAGTTTTTTTGTATTTCATAATTAGAAACAGTTTCTTCGCTTTCATTAGTCCGAATTCTTTCCATTTCTTTATCAATGCTTGTACTATTATCAGTTCCCAGAAGTTGATCACAGTTACTATAATCTAGCGGAATCTTCTTGTGTTAGCCATTCTTCTGGGCAAGATTCAATGCTTTTAATGATATTTATTATTACCGTCCTATAGATCCAGACATTTGATGGGCATTGTAGTCATTTCATTATTGGCTAATGCGCTTTTTCTTTGAACTTCTGATGTCTACCTTTCCGAAAGCGGAAATAGAAGGAAAGGGATACAATATTAATTGCCCATGTCGATTTATTGTCAAATACAGGCTCCATAGTGAATTTCCTATGTCTTTTATTAATATTTTTCCAATAATATGCTCTATTTATATCGTTTTAACAATAAGAGATACTTTTTCCCTCATATACGAAATATACACCGAGAAAGTACTGCAATCGTCCGAACAATTTGAGATTCTGATTTATCCCAACGTTTTCTGAGTTCGAGAAATATATTTCTGGAATTAACCCTCCAGCTGCGTATCCCGTGATTTCCACGGTTGGCAATCAGACCATTTTCTTTGCATCCCGCTTTTGTTTATTTTTACGATTACATAGTGTTTATTTTTACGATTATTGATTTTTATTATATTGTTACGAATCTGTGATGCGGCTTCCCAGCATAGTTGGTTCCATAGGAGGTCTCAGAGCTTGGCTACAAACTTGGCGACGAATTTGGCGACTTTGGCGTCAAAATAGATTATACCCGAAACATCGAGAATTTTCCCGTTCAGTCCTGTAGGAACTGAGTTACGTCTCGGACGTTCCTGATTGGTTGAGGGGCTTCTAGCCCCGCCTCCTGATACCTATAAAAGGAGCAGCCTGCAGCTGCCGAGTGGTCGTGAACCAGTAGTAGTCTAGAGTAGTCGGAAGCGACAGTGAAGAACTGGCATTCCAGAGATTAGCGTAGCAGCGACGGAGTCAAGCAAGTTCTGAACTAAGCTGTGCGCTACTGTCTGCAGTAGAGTCTTGTTGTAAGTTGCTATGTATGCTACACGTCTCGGCTGAAGATAATCGTCTTCTATGCTGTATATAGTTGTAGTCTTTCTGGATCCTGTGTGTCTTCGTGTAAATAAACGTCGTTGTTAAAACGTTTAAAATAGAAATGAAACCGTGTACATAATTTTAAGACTCTACCACATCAGAAAAATAAAAGATCAATAATAAATTCCATCTTAACAAACAGAAACAAGACGTTAAATAAAATTGTTTAATAATACATATAAGTGATTTTCTCTCTGATGTTTAGCCAATATTTAGAAATAGGCATATTATGCATATCCTGTAGGAAAAATGCTTTAAATGACTTAAAAATTCATATTTTATGATGAGTGATTTAAATTATTTGAGACAATTTCCATTCGTCCCGAGTTAAAAAATAAATAAAGTCAAAATAATCGAAACAAGTTTTCCTCGAGGTTATCTATCGAGGAAAGCTCAACTATCGTTTTCTATATTCGCACCGAATTTTTTTAGCGTATTTGCTTATTATGAATATTTGACTCAAGCATCCAATTATAAAATGTTTGGATACGAAAGATGTGATGTGATCCTATGAATTCAAATCAGTTAATTTAAATAATAAAAATTATCATGGCATACTTAATCCTTAAAATTACCTGGCATACTTAATGAAATTAGTTTGATTTGACATAAGTTCTCACAAATTTTTCAATAAGACAATATCCTAGAGGCTTCAGTTTCTCATTTCACACAAAATGATGTCTTGATTTGTTACTGAATTATCAATAAACCAAATTAATAAATCAAATTAAATTTATCTAATAAGCTAAATGAATTACTTCTCTTCAAACAATTTCGATTCTAATAATAATTAATATAGCATAACTAGAAAGAAATGGCCTTTAAAAGGATTAAACCTTTCATTTATCCTTAGGAAATTCATGAGACGTGAAATAAAATGTGACCCGTACAGGAATATATCAACTAATTAGCAAGTTTATATGTCAAGGGATTTAAAGAGATACTTAAGGTTTTACATAATTTAACTTCCATTTAATATCTAAGTGTTAAGTGGATTGCATTTTTAATTCTTTTAATGTAAATCATTATGCAACTATACTTAAATGTCTAACCTTGTAAATAGTAATGTCTTATTTCGATGCATTTTTTTTTTTTTTTTTGCTTATCCTTGTTTTAAATATTTATCAGTTTAATTTGCTAATGTGATGTGTTTTCATTATTGTCTTCTTCACAAGAAAAGGATGAACTTGAAACTGTTTTCGAGTTTAGACTCTTCTTATTTCGCAATCCTTTATAATATTTAGAAATCTCAGAATGAAAACCTCTAGTCTTCATTGAACTCCAAACGTATTACTCCTTCCTTGTGTTGGCATTTAAAATAATAAGAATTATAGTCACCAGGAAACCAAGAAAAGGACTGAGGACTTAGTTCAAAAGATTACCACTGACCACAGGTTGACCCCTTTGTCAATTAGTCACTTAGTCAGAATGGAGCTAATTCCACATCATTTCTACACCCTCTAAGAGAAGCAAGAACTCTTTTATACTTCCGACAAATTTGCAACCACATACTGATAGTGACACTTAGGACATACCTTAATACAAATTTAAAATACCAGATGTGTGCACTGAAAAGTTAATTCATTACGAACACTATTTAAAGAACCTTTGGTCCACTTTTTGCTCGTGAAATGGTTTAATACTTGAGACGTGATTTGCAGTAAATTTTATTTTGCAGTGAAATGCAAATCATCATTAAGAATCACAGGTTAGTCAAATTCGAATAAATTACGTGGTAGTGTATCGAATGGAAAATCGTTTCATGACATTTCGCAAATGACTGGATTAAGATCTGGCGATTTTGGAGGCCATGAAATATCAACAAATAAAACTCTGAGAACCTGTTATTCTTGAATAATGACAAACCACAAAATGAGACCAGATGATCCCAGTCAAAATGTCATCACTAATCAACAATCTTATGTCAAAAACATGTCCATACACAGATCAGACATAAGTAAGACTTTATCAGCATTTCGATTGCCTTAAAAATTTACAAATGCGCTCTTCTTTGATATCATAACGCGAGAATTTTCACAGTCACGTTGTGTCTGATTTTTCTTATTGTGCAGTTTAAACAGGGTCTAATTCAGGCATTTGCAACATCAGACTTTTATTTGCGATTTGTGACATGCAACATAGCCTTACTTTAGCAATCCATCGACATTCAAGGAATCAGACATCGTTAATGATCATAATTGCCCACAATTTCACCTTGTTGTTCATTGTAGCATAAATTAAATCTTTTGCAAAAAGCAAATAATAGGTTTTGATTCATATTGAACGAAACAATTTTTCATCTCCTTCTTCTACCTTAAGATAATGCATTTACTTTTCTTTTTATATTCCTGTTCCTTCATCAAACATCAATAGGCATGAAGGATGTTCTTGAAGACATTTTCAGCATCAAAATGATTAATCCAAACATGAATTTTCGTATGGCATATGAAAGACTGCAATTTCCTTGAACGACTGCAGATTTAAATAGATTTCTGTATATAAAACATTGTAAGCTGTAAATTTGTGAGAGCAAGAGGTGTGTTTGAAAGTAATACAAGCGATTTATCCATCCCATCATCTTGCTTCGTGGTTAAACTTCAGAACTCGAAATATCTTTAGCTGCATTAAGAGATACTAAGATCTTGATGACCTGAAAGTATTATGCATTCAAAATGAAAATGGAATCAAATTATCGATTTTCACGTGACAGATAATTGCCTAATTTTATAAGTTTTTGAAATTACAGTTTAGCTTTTATCAACAGTTTTGATTTTGTATTCGGTGGTTTGCACTATATACAACGATTCAATTATTATTTAAATCAGAGATGGGCAACATAGCCTCTTGCTTTCCCTCATACGAAGTACAGAGAGAATTATAATCGTCGAAAAATTCGACCTTGAGGTTTTGAAGAATCTCCACATTTCAGACCTCCCTCAATATATATTTTTTTGGCATTATGTCTGTCTGTGAATACGATAACTCAAAAATGTTTTGAGCTAGACAGATGAAATCTTCTTTATAGACTTTAAACCAGGTTTGTAGATTTCTGTCACATTTTGAACGAAATCCATATACAAGAAATCTGGCTGACTGCTCAAGTACAAAGCAACTCGATTACTACAAAATACAAAGAGCTAGATAGATAAAATTTGGCACATAAGTTCAGCATCTGAAATGTAGATCTGTAGTTTGTTTGTTTGTTTGTTATGGCACTTGCCACTGACAAGCCCACTGTTACGAAGACAGCGATTTAAGCCTGAGGGGGAACGTCTCTTATTTTTTATAGCAGCGCCAACTAGGGCCAAGAGTACGACTTTGCCACTCACGCATCACTCATTCGCTTGCACAACCCCTTTTTACAGGAGGGCACATTTACACATCTCACAGATAGAACAACAGAAGAACAACCATGCCCAAACCGGGACTCGAACCCGGGACGCCCAGATCACGGGGAAGACACGCTACCCCTATGCCAGGACGCCGGCAGATCTGTAGTTAAAACCTTTAAGGATTGACCGTATAATTAGTATGCAAATTTTACAGCTTAACAAATTATGTAAGTTAAATTTGATATACTATCATAGCATCTTAAATGTAATTATCAAATTTTTGAACTAAATCTGTCAAAGGGTTGACCCTCTACCAATATGTGCTTTCACAAGCATGCACGCAACTCAAAAACATAATAGCTTAAGTAAATAAAATCTGGTGTGTGATTAAAACCAGTTTGTTGTAAAATTGTGGTGTAAAATGGTATTAAAAATGGCTCCCAAAATACATATCCGCTTTCCTGTACTTAAGTATCAACTGCATACTACCGATTCCTAACTATTGCTATTCCTCTGTATACATTATTATAATTAGCAATAAAAAAAATTTAAATCATGATTTTGTCAACTGTGAATGAAATATGCTTACAATTTTTTCAAAACTTCGGAAACAATGATACAACTTTTCATTACAAAACTGATTGCCAACAATGATACAACTGCAAAACTTTTGAATCATTGTTAATAGCACAAGAATATTTTTTGATTGTTAAGAAAATAGAAAAAAAACTCTAGTCGATAACGTTTTCAGAATGATAATATTCGGACACTAATACAGCAGCACAATCTAGTCAAAACATCAGTTACAGATTCGAATTTCTGTTTTTACTTGTAAGTAAATGAATTATGCCGTTTTTGAGATTGACAAATTCTTTTCATTTCTGTTGGTAAATCTTCTTTATATCTCCAAGAATAAAAACCATATGGATTGATATTTGGTGTACAAGAGAGCTAATGCCATGTGTTGTAAATTTCGGCTCCTCCATATGGACGGGTTGAGCGTCTTTTTGACAAAATTATAGTTGATGGTATTGAGTATTTTTCAGTTCCTACTATTAGTTCACACTCTCCATATATATATTTTTATATCTTGTTCAAATTTTCAAACGTTAATAAAATACTTTTTTATTAATCCGCTCAAGTTCAGATACATTTTTTTTTAAACTTGTAGTGGATGACACTTGATGTTAATACAGATTTTTCAAATATTAATTCATTAATTAAATTTAATTAATTTTTAATACTTTAAATAGAGTTTTAGCAGTTTGTAATGAAAATTGAAATCAACAGGCAGTAGCTCAATCGGTAAAATGCAAGCACTTCAGTATTTTTCACGTGAAGGTGAAGAATGCGAGTTCAATTCTTGCGAAAATCAATAATTTTTTGATAATTTTTTCTGATAATTATTCAATAAAAAGTAACTAAAATAAAAATTTTCTTTGTTGACTTTAGGAATTGAATTTTAAAAAATTTATATTACTTTTTTTTAAATTGATCCGAACTTGCTGTTTTGTCTGGTATGACAAGAAAGCAATTCAATGGGAAATGGCGGGATTGTATTCATAATTTATACCATTGATAATATATATAATTCTTGATATATATTCTATTTTCTTTGGGATTCAATATGGAATTTTTGCACTACTGTAGCACAAATGCAACACTGTCCATCAAGATAATATTTGGATCTTTATAAGCAGTTAACTCACACTCTAGTTCACTATTAATGGTTGAAATCGTATTTTGAATGTTAAAAATCACCTTTCAGAGAAATAGTAATGTACTTTCATCACAGAAATACCGATATTTAACAAGAACAAGAAGAAATAATTTTCCTAACACTGTCTCGCCTACTCTCTAATAAAGGTTGTGGCGAATTGTGATGAGCGTGGATAAAACCTGAGACCTTGTGGTTCGCTGCCCAGTAACATGACCACTATACAAAAACAATTGCTCGGGTAGCGTAGCTGTTAACTGGCTTATAAGGTGTTATCCTTCCCAGCATCAAATTGTGACCCTCGGGTAAGACTGCGAATCCCTGCATGACATGGTAAAGGATAGCCAAGAAATATAAATCTTTGCTGTGAATCTGGCAGTTTTATTGAATATATCCCGAGAATGTGTAATGTATTTTGGATATCTTTCTTCTGACCGATTTACACCTAAATTCGACATGGAACTCTGTATAGTCAAAAAACAACATACAGAATTTCATTGATTTAAGTCATTGCTTTTCTGAAATCTTGCGTTTACGAGCATGCAAAAGTACAGACTGTCAGATGATCAACAATTTGACAAATTTGGTTCAAACTTGGAAAAGAATCTATATTTTAGTCTATCTAAGTCTATATGTCAAATTTCATCTACATAGTTCTTTGCATTTTGTTGTTGTTGTTGTTGCTAATCTCCATGATCTGACGTAGTCAGACCAAATCCAAAAATCCGTTGACAAGAAGAAAGTCAAAAACGAGGAAGGGAGAAGAATAAATATCTCCCCAATGAAATCCTAGACAGTCCAGAATATGTTCAGCAGAGGCCTGATGCTGGCAGCATTTCGGGCAAAGAGGGTAAAACTTTTCACCCTGAGAAAAGAAAAGACATTTAAGGTGGCCACTGGCAAGGCGCGACAGGCAAGTGTTGGTTTTTCTATCACAAGGAAGAATGAAGGACTGACCCGGCTTATTGGCTCTATACCAATCATGAGTAGGGGGAACCATCCAATTCTTCTTATTTAGGAATTTCGCCTGAGAGAATAGTTCTAAGTGTGTGAGCTCAGCAGAAGAGGAAGTCGCTAGGCTGCTTCCTTTCTTTGCAAACCTGTCTGCTATTTCGTTACCAAGTAGATCCACATGAGATGGGATCCACTGGAAATGAATATCATGTTGAAGTGAAATCAGCTTCAACTTCTGAAGAATAGACAAACTTGCTTTATCTCCAACATAGGTCCAATTGTTAAGGTGTTCCATTGAGCTGCGGCTATCAGTAAGAATCCAAAGGTTCTTATAATTATTTTCGTGTAAAATTTTCTTGAGTCCCTCATCGATTGCTAAAAGTTCGCTTCTAAAAACGGAACAGAAGTCTGGATTTCGCTGACATAGAGAAAAACTAGACTGAGGAGTTACAATATAGATGCCACTACCTGCAGAATTGTCGATTTTGCTGCCGTCAGTATACAATTTAATGTCACATTTAGGGATTTAATTAATGACTTCCAAGGCCAATTGTCTGAGGTATTCTGAGGTATTTTCCTTTTTATTAATGAGAACAGGGAGGTTGAAATGAAAGTGAAGCATTTTGTAGTTATCTTCATTTGTGCAAGCCAAACAAATAAATTTCCTCTGAATGGATTTCGTTCAAATTAGGACTGATAGGAATCTACATATTTAATTACAATATACAACAACTACAATACTAAATTAAACTATTAATACTATACTAACATATAATAAATTTTTTCCTTCTAACTGAAAGCATTTTTGGGTTATCTTTTTCATACACAGAAAAATATAATGTTAAAAATGTGTTTTTCGGGCTCTGGAAATCTGAAACGTGGAGATGCGTCAATACGTCGAGTTCGAATTTTCTGACTATTACAATACATCCTCTATACTTCATGAATTCAAAATATACATTCTAGAAGATTTAAAAAGCATTTTTTTACATGTAAAAATGAAGCAACACAATTTACTAACAGGTGCATTCTTTTTCCGTGCATTCGTAACGACTCTTAGAAGATTATGAGAAGTTTTTCCAATTTAAACATGAAGTTTATAAGAAATTTTTCAAAAAATAATTAAGAATTTCCTTATTGTAAGAACATAGAGGAATTTCATAGCTGCATTTTATTCAAAGAATGTTCTGCTCCAAAGAATATCGGCTTAACTGACTATTGAGCAAGTTTCGTATGCCGATGTCCTTTCCCTTAGGGCATAGAATTTAATATCAGATTTGAAGTAAGATCCTAAAGGAGATTTTAGAAACAGAGAAATTTGAGTGAGCTTTCTGTCGTTTTCTTGAAATACTTTAACAGGATTGTCTCCAACCAGAAATTTAAGTGTGTAGTTTCAGATCAAAGTATCATGGTAATCCAATTTAAAATAGCGAAAAGCGTGTGGAAAGGATTGTAGAAATATCTGAATAGAAACATAAAGAGGAAGGCATATTTATGGACCTCATGAATGCAAACATGGTATATTAAATCCAATATATTATATCGTATTATTTTTCATAAAAAAGCGACTGAATGACTGCGATGCTTGTTAAAATGAGGTGAAGTTATAGATTTCATTTTTTGCAGTATTACATTAAATATGTGATTATATGGTTGAAGAAAATTCAAGATACACCTGATTTGAATATGCCGATTTCTCCAATTTTACATTTTTTGTAGTTTTCCTGAAAAAGTATAATAATTGTTAAAAAAAATCGAAATCGGAATTTCGATGAATCTCCACGTTTTAAACCTTCTTCAATTCGAAAAACGCGTTTTAAAAAAAATGTTAAGCTGTCTTTCTGTGACAAAGATAACTCAAAAACATTTTGATCTAGTCCGATGAAATTTGGCATAGGGTCTTTATACCAAATATAGATTTCTATCAGATTTTGAGAAAATTCCACTGCAAGGAATGTTCGGCTGTTCGAATATAACTTAATATGAAAATTACAAAACAAACAAAGATAAAGAGATAAAGATCGATACATAGAATTAACAGTTATAGTCTGGAAAACTCAATTTATGATGCCAAATCTAACTAAGGATTGACCGTCTGTTCGTCTGTACTTTTAGAGAAATGTAAACGCACCTACTTAAATATATCAAATTTGGTATGGGATTTTGAGACTACAAATGTGACATATTTTAGTTTCAAACGCTATTTGTTTCATTCGATCTAAAACATAAATTAGAATTTCGGATAATGTTAACCACATGCCAGGGATTTATCGCCAAAAACCTCGCCATACATGATACGATAGATTCATTAAAAATGCTAAATTCACGCCAAATTTTAATAGTATTGTACGCTAATGCTATTATACACCAATGTTCTTTTGGAACATCTTTATTAGAATCTAATTATTAGAATTTATTATTATTAGAATTAGAGTTAGTTTATTAGAATATAAATGGTTCAACAGATAAAAGAAATTCGTGGAGAAATAAGTCTGTTACCATGGCAACGCGTTAGAAATCTGCAAACATTATCAATGCTGAAAGAAAGAAATGACTACTCTGATACAGTGCGATTTAGAATTCACGAAAATTTCTGAAAATCAATACTTTGAAAAAGAATGAAAATAGAGAAATATTGTTTACAAAGAGAATATGGAAATGAAAATGGATATCGTTCTCTCTTTTGTCAGGCGATCGCATGATTTACATTTCAAATATTAAGATGGCTTTGGTGTTTTAAAATTTCCTTTGTTATAAATCTAGAATATTTATCGGGGATATTCCTTATATAGGACAAAATAGTGAATAAAATGACGATTTCCAAGTGTTCAAACATGCCTTGTATCGGGTAAAACAATGAATAAAATCACGATTTTTAAATGTTCAAACATGCCTTGTATCGGATGAAACAATGAATAAAATGACAATTTTTAAGTGTTCAAACATGACTTGGATAAAACAATGAATAAAATGACAATTTTTAAGTGTTCAAACATGTCTTGTATCGTATAAAACAATGAATAAAATGACGATTTCCAGATGTTCAAACATGCCTTATATCAAATAAAGCAATGAGTAAAATTACGAATTCCAAATATTCAGACACATCGTATATTAGATAAAACAATGAGTAAAATGGCGATTTTTAAGTGTTCAGATATGCTTTGCATCGTATAAAACACTGAGTAAAATGCCGAATTCCAAGTGTTCAGACATGTCTTATATTAGATAAAACAATGAATAAAATGGCGATTTTCAAATACTCTGACTTGCCTTGTATCCGATAAAACAATGAGTGAAATGACGACTTCCAAGTGTTCAGACAATCATCCAATAAATAGGAACTTGCTGCTCGATGGCAAACCATGCATTCTATTAGAATTAAAAACCATGCATGTAGTTCCTATACCATCAAAAATTGTAGTTCCATGCATGTAGTAATATAGTTCAATAATGGGAACTATAGAATTTTTAATTTTTTTACATTTACTGCATCTTGTATATTAAAGAAAATCGATGATAAACATGGGGTGTTTATTGTACTTTTGATATCATGTAAATAAAATAAATTGGAGAAAAATATAAACTAAGCATCCCATATAAACTCTAAATAAATTAGTGTATCTTTCATTTCAGTTTTAAAAAAGATATATTTTTTGAATAAAAGAAATATGATGTTATAGATTGCTTATCTATTGTTAGTAACCTCCAGTTTCCTTTAAGTTTTGTTGTTGTTTTTTATTTTCTCGTTTACATAGTATAAAGTAAGTATTACAATCGCCAAAAAGTTCGAACTGGTCGAATCTCCACGTTTTAGACCTCCTCGAGATCGAAAAACCCATTTTTGGAAATTGCCCGTTTGTCTGTCTCTTACAAAAATAAATCAAAACCGCTTTGAGCTAGACGGATGAAATTTGGTACATGGTCTTAACACCAAATTTGCAGATATCTATCACATTTTAAGCAAAATCCGTTCAGGAGAAGTTTGCCTATCCAGCTGTTCGAATATAAGCTAATGCGATAACTACGAAACGAAGAGAGCTATATGGATGAAATTCTGTATATATATTTAACATCTACAGTTTAGACATTACCGGCGTCCTGGCATAGGGGTAGCGAGTCTTCCCCTTGCTCTGGGAATCTCAGGTTTGAGTCCCGTTTCGGGCATGGTTGTTTTTGTTCTTCTGTGTTCTATCTGTAAAATGTGTGAATGTGCCCCCTGTAAAAAGGAATTGTGCAAGTGAACGTGACGCATGAGTAGCTAAGTCGTACTTTTGGCGCTAGATAGCGGTACTTAAAAAACAAGAGACGCTCACTCGGCTTAAAATCGCTGACATCCTCAACGGGCTTATCACAGACAAGTGCCATTAGACACAAAAGAACAAGCCACTAACCTCATAAGCCAAGTCCAATGAGGAGTTAATTGTCTGTCTGTACTTTCAGAAACATGTAAAGGCGATAACTCAGAAACGTATTGAGGAAAATATATTAAATTTGGTACGAGATTTTGTGAATACTAGTGAAGTTTTGTATCAAGTTTTTCTTTCAATCGGTTGGGAAACATGCGCTTAAAACACAAATTCGATTTTCGGATACTATTAACCGCATGTCAGGGATTAAAATCCAAAACACTTGCCAAGGATGACACGATATATTTAATAAAAATATTAAATACATACCAAAGTTTTAATATTTCATAACTATTATATGACAATGCCATGCACGGCGTTCTAACACATTTATTAGAGAGCATGCTGGACAGTTCTGAAGAGACCACTCCAGTTGGTTTGCCTTATTTAACCTAAACACGTGTAATGCCCTACCAAACAACCTGAATTAGAATACTGGGAGCGTCTGACTTTTTTTATTTATTGTTATTATTCTGTTTTCAATGTGTGTGTGTGTGTGTGTGTGTGTGTGTGTGTGTGTGTGTGTGTGTGTGTGTGTGTGTGTGTGTGTGTGTGTGTGTGTGTGTGTGTGTGTGTGTGTGTGTGTGCGTGTGTGTGCGCGTGTGTGCGCGTGCGCGTGCGCGTGCGCGTGTGTGCGTGTGTGTGCGTGTGTGTGTGTGCGTGCGTGTGCGTGCGCTGGCGCTCCACAGGCCAGATCGTTTGACCTATAGCTACCAAATTTATCACATGTATACCTTAAAGGTCGAAAATGTGCACCACCTTAAAATTTTTATTAAAAATTAAGCGAAATGTCGTATTTTTTCAGCTATAACTTTCAAAAATATTACAGCATAAAATTCATTTTTACATCGAGTTAAAGTTCAAAAAACAGTCTTTCCAATGATACTCATGTTTTAAGATATAAATTAACAGGCTACAATACGAACAATATATAAATTAAAGAATTTTTTCAAAATGTAATTATGTTTTTCTACAATTTATTTCATACAAAATAAAAATAAAATTTAAGCTGCACGAGCACGTAGCAGATTCTAAATTTAAATTCTTACTTTTGTCGCTCAGCATAGACTATTCATTCTCATGGAATGTTATTTCACTCTGAATTAGAGAAATTGAACAATTTTCTAAACAATATTTTGTGTGTTATATATATATATAATCTGATAGTATTAAAATAGGATCACAAAATTTCATATTTCATAGCTACAGATGATAGAGATGTTCGCGATGTTTAGCAGACATCCATATCGCTGTATGTCAACGTCGCGTAGCTGCAATTAAAAGCGCTCACAAATCAGATAACGTATAACATATCAGATATTAATTCTCCCAAAAATGAAAAAATTTTCCTAAAGTGTAGAAATCAAATCTTGCTGCTTTGAACGACAAGGACTGAGTACGTGAGTAAAGTACCAGCGATTACCAAAATGGAGCTTCTTCTGTACGACATTATGTCACAGCCGCTCAAAACGAAGTCAGGTTTTTCCAGTAATTCTCTTTTAATATGTAATTCTTCTGATACTTGGTAAGAAATGTATCTTGAGTGAGCTTTGTTGTAAAATGATTCCTTCAAGAGATGCAGAGCAACGGGAATTCCCCCCGCTGTCCACAGAGTTCCAATTACCATAGAACAAGATGCGGTTAAATTAATTGTTATTCCTAATATTGCTGACAAAGAGTAGCCGAAATATTCATCAGCCTTTAAGCTGTATCCAAACATTTGACTGCACGATAAAAATCCAGAAGCTATAACCAAGAAGGTGGGTATGGAGAAAGCGGCTTGTATTTCATCTAAAAATTTATCAATTTTCATTTTACGTATGAGAATGGTAATTTGAATCTTGGGTATAAAAGTATCATTAGAATATTTATCTATTTCCTGAATAAGGCTTTGAATGTCTTTAGAACAAAGCAAGCATGAAGCGCAATAAAATAAGGCTACCAAACATGCTAGCCCTGGGTATATTATAAAATCTATGTATAACTTCAAACTGATCAATAACATTCGAAGATAGTCATTTCTTATTTCGTGTCTGTAGGTGTAATTGGAACTCCACCAATTTTTCTCTGTGAGCAAACTTGCTAAACAATAAATCACATGTAAGCTGAATAATAACAATATTGCTAAATTCATTATTTTAAGCTGACTAAAGCGTGGTAGTAGTTTATCGCAGATTCTTTTGAAACTTCTTCTTTTTGATCTCATACAATGCCATAATAATATGCTGCAAAACCTAACGGAACATCTCCAGAAAAGAAATGTGAAACTGTAATTTTTATAATTCACGAATAATCTATAAAAGTAATCCGCACTTCCTAAGTACAATAGAAAGCCAAACAAAAGCCCTGTGATCCGGAATTTGAATTTTTTCCTTGGCTTTTCGATCACACCTGTCCAAGACAGAAGAACAAATAACAAATTAGGCATGCTGTTATTAAAATATTGAGAATATAAAGAGCAAAGCAACATTCTCAAACACGTTCAACCTTGTAATAATGCAGCTTACACCAACGGTCATTGGTTTCAAAGAAGCTAGCTCGATTCTTTTTCCAATTTTTTCATTAAATATAACTGTATATTTTCTTAATTGATTTTTCCCTAGATGTTTCTTCCTTCCATTCAAATTTAATCAAACATATTGACAATTTATGCTCTACGGGGAGTAAATGATTTTAATGACTTTTCATGGATTGATGTACAAGAAAATTTGAAATGATTCATTCAAAAATATTTGCTTTCCTTCAATTAGGAAAATGATTACACGTAATGATAAATATCCTTTCATGCCCATCAAAAAGAGAATAATAGAAATTCTTTTCAATTTCAATATATCAAAAGAGATATTTCACAAAGGCTTGGATATCATGTATATTTTTTTATATTTCATTTTCACAATTTAATTTGCCATTTTGAAACGTACTTGTTCGACGTTTCTATGAAGTGAAGTCAACATCAAATGGAGAAACTAATTTATCGTTTGGTTTACTTTAATTGTACAATCTCGAGCCACAAAGAATTGCGAGAATATCGTTTGGTGTTTTCGATCTCATATTACAATTTAAGTTATGGCACTCTTGTAATACACAAATATTTATTCTTTTAATGACTTTTTAAGTATTTTATGGCTGCATTTTTACATCTTTAACCGCACTCTTACGAATTGTAAGTATTTCTCTAATAATCTGTAAATATGTTGCAAATATTAGAATATAATTTTAAAATCAAGCTGCATTATATTCATTTGATTTTATCACACATTCAACAGCTATCTGGATGTTCAAGTAATAGCGAACTTATGATCAAATTGCTGATATCATTTATTTGTTACTTTCAACTACCGCAACATATCATAAACAATTAACAATACGAAATTGTATTATTTCTTGCCAAGCAAACAGATTATTTGAATTGATTTAGAATAGAATCTGTTTAATGGCACAAGAGCTAAATTTGTTCAACTTCAGCCAGAAACGTGCAATTTTTAAAAACCATTTCAATTGCTTCTCTGTATCTAACAGAAAGACAGATACAAATTCGATTTTATTCTAATAAGTAATTAGAATGAATAATTTATTTCTAATGCAAAAGAGTTTTTTAGTCAATTGTTGGTTTCCATTTATGCTGTTGCATGTTTAAAATAATTAACCTAAAAAAACATAAAAAAACACGAATTTTATAAAAACCATTTTTTTATGCTTAAATTTGCGTTTTTTTAATAATATTTTGAATTCTCTTCATATTTTAAAAAAAAAGCTTCTCACCATTTTTTCGAATTTTCATTAAATAAAACTTATTTATTGATAAATTATTACAATTTTCTTTTCAACAAACATAAAATTTACCTTTGTAAATACAAAACTTAGTCGACATTCTAATGAAGAAAACCTTTAGGCGCGGAGCCCCCCCCCCCTTCTTTCCGTCATTTCCTCCCCTAATGTTTTTAAAATTGTAACCATAAGAATGAAAGTGGGAAAAATCAACTCATCTGAGTTTCTTTCAACAGCTTGTCACAAATTTAAATTTTAAAAATGTACAAAGTCAAGACCATTTTTTTTAAATTTAAAAAATATACAAAGTCAAAACCATTTTTCAGCTTCCGTCTTTTAAGCTATAGCAGCTATCGGAAAATTTTCAGTACAAAATAACTCCATTATGTTGAGGCAACAGTGCGTGTCACTAAATTATCATTCTCTGTTTAAAAATAAGAGAATTACAGAAAAATAAAACTTTCAGCCTCTCATTGTTTCTACATCAGAATGAGTAAAAATTTCCATTGACGACCTGGTTTTCTTGTTTCGAATGCTCTAATGCTTAATTATTTAAAGGGAAATTTCCACTTTCCGCAAATTTTTCAACTATTAGGCATTATTGGATTCTACATTTGTATGAATTTTTCTTAGAAAATTTAGAAATATTCATTGTTTAGGATGGGCTGGAAATTCATCAATAAATCATATGTTCTCATTTCGTTTTGATATTCCTATAATGTGGCCTGAACAGCAAAACTCTATTAGTGATTGTTATTTCTCTAATTTAACTAATATCCCAGTGAAGAGGTGGTATAGCGCCATCTGTCGGCAAACAAAATTTTTGATTTCAAAATTTGTAACATTCAAATAAATATATAGAGAGACAGGGAAGTAAATTAATATTACACTGTCATTCAGTTCTGAACTATGTTGTAAGTTTATTTAGCTCTTTGGGGGTCTAGTTTAAAATCGATTGCAATCGATTACAACATGCAAACAGACATAGCAGAAAGCGAGTTAATAAAAACATTAAAAACAGGTCCTTGAAAAGCATCTAAAAATGCCTTTCTATCAATCGGAATTCGTGTACAGAAAAAAGTGAAATTCTAAAACGTCGCACGGTGTCATAAAAATTGATTTTCAAACAAAAGTTTTCAAAATAAAATTATGAAAAGAAAACAGTCGTCTTAGCGATTGATTCCCTCAAGACAGTAAATAATTGCGTTTACAAGTGAAACAGTCGTCGAGAAATTCGGACGTAATAAGTTTTATTTCATTAAAAAAAATTTATTGAAAATTTGCCATTATGGTCGTTTGCCATTTGAAATCGTAGAAAAATGCTTTTAAATCAGAACATTTTTTTATTTACAAATTCTAACTGATAGCAAAGTACTTTTAGAATTTTTAGAGGGCTCTGTCTTTTTTTACAAGGTAAAATAATTCATAAAATAATCCAAACATTGATCAAAAATTTTCATCAGAAGAAAATGAAGCCCATTGCCATCCTTTCTAAATAATGTCAATGCATGACCAGATATTAGATAAAACTTTCACGCATTTTAAAAAAAAAAAACTTTAGCAATAATTAAAAATTAGTTTCTTCCTGCCACTGAGAAAATAATCTTCTTTTTTCCTTTTTTGTTCTGGTTTCTATGCTTTTAAAAGGCATATTTTGAATCAAAGTCATGATAATGTGCATACAAGAGAATTTATTTAATATTGTGGCAGTTCGCTTTCAAGTAACCGAATAATGTCATTACAAAAAATATTTAAGAATGTAGTAGTTTTACGAGTTAGAAAAATTCTTTTTTGAGAACTTTCATAATTCCTTCAAATACATCTAAAATGTAGACATCGATGGAAAAACTTTCAAAAGAACATGTGATACTTTGAATATTTTCCAACTCTTATGCTTCGTTAAAAACCTCAACATCATCTTCTTCTTGAAACAACGTCTAAATGAATATAGTATCCCCATCGATATTTGAGTCGATGGCATTGTCCAGAAGTACGAAATTCTCAAAACGTTTGTTACAATCGCAGCTCTGACGCGAGTCGTTCGAATTTAAATTCTTACTTTTGTCGTTCAGCATACACTATTCATACCCATGGAATGTTATTTCCCTCTGAATCAGAGAAATTGAAAAATTTTCTAAACAATATATTTTTGTATATATCTGATAGCATTAACAATAAGATCACAAAATTTCATATTTCATAGCTACAGATGATGGTGATGTTCGCATTGTTTAGCAGACATCCATTTCGCTGTATGTCAAATCAACTCTTGCTGCTTTGAACAACAAGGACTGAGTACGTGAGCAAAGTACCAGCGATTACCAAAATGGAGCTTCTTCTGTACGACATTATGTCACAGCCGCTCAAAACGAAGTCAGGTTTTTCCAGTAATTCTCTTTTAATATGTAATTCTTCTGATACTTGGTAAGAAATGTATCTTGAGTGAGCTTTGCTGTAAAATGAATCCTTCAAGAGATGCAGAGCAACGGGAATTCCCCCCGCTGTCCAGAGAGTTCCAATTACCATAGAACAAGATGCGGTTACATTAATTGTTATTCCTAATATTGCTTACAAAGTGTAGCCGAAATATTCATCAGCCTTTAAGCTGTATCCAAACATTTGACTGCACGATAAAAATCCAGAAGCTATAATCAAGAATGACGGTATGGAGAAAGCACTTTGTATTTCATCTAAAAATCTATCAATTTTCATTTTACGTTTGAGAATATTAATTTGTACCGTAGGTATAAAAGTATCATTAGAATATTTATCTATTTCCTGAATAAGACTTTGAATGTCTTTAGAACAAAGCAAGCATGAAGCGCAATAAAATAAGGCTACCAAACATGCTAGCCCTGGGTATATTATAAAATCTATGTATAACTTCAGACTGATCAATAATATTCGAAGATAGTCATTTCTTATTTCGTGTCTGTAGGTGTATTTGGAACTCCACCATTTTTTATGTATAAGCAAACTAGCTAAACAATAAATCACATGTAAGCTGAGTAATAACAATATCGCTAAATTCATTCTTTTATGCTGACTAAAGCGTGGTAGTAGTTTGTTGCAGATTCTTTTGAAACTTCTTCGTTTTGCTCTCATACAATGCCATAATAATATGCTGCAAAATCTGCAGGAAAAGCTCCAAAAAAGAAATGTGAAATTGTAATTTTCATAATCCACAAATAATCTATAAAAGTAATCCGCACTTCCAAAGTACAATAGAAAGCCAAACAAAAACCCTGTGATCCGGAATTTGAATTTTTTCCTTGGCTTTTCGATTACACCTGTCCAAGACAGAAAAACAAATAACAAATTAGGCATGTTCTTATTGAAATTTTGAGAATACAAAGAGCAAAGCGACATTCTCAAACATTTTCAACCTTACAACCAACGATCATTGGTTTCAAAGAAGCTTGCTCGATTCTTTTTCCAATTTTTTACATTACATATAACTTTATATTTTCTTAATCGATTTTTCTGTGGGTGTTTTTTCCTTTCATTGAAATTTAATCAAATATATTGACCATTTGTGCTCTACGGGGAGTAAAGATAGCTGCTCTTTAAGTTAATGACTTTTCATAGATTGATGTACAAGAAAATTTGAAATGATTCATTCAAAAATATTTGCTTTCTTTCAATTAGGAAAATGAGATGACGTACAGATAAGAATCCTTTCATGCCCATCGAAAAGAAAATGTTATAAATTCTTTTCAATTTCAATATATCAAAGAAGATGTATGACAAAGACTTGGATATCATGTATATTTTTTTAATCTTTCATTTTTACAATTAAATTTGCCGTTTTGAAACGTATTTGTTCGGTGTTTCTATGAAGTGACGTCACCATCAAATGGAGAAACTAATTCATCGTTTGGTTTACTTTAATTGTACAATCTCGAGCCACAAAGAATTGCAAGAATATCGTTTGGTGTTTTCGATCTTATATTACAATTTAAATTATGGCACTCTTGTAATACACAAATGTTTATTCTTTTAATGACTTTTTATATATTTTATAGCCGCATTTTTACATCTTTAACCGCACTCTTACGAAACGTATTTCGCAATGTTGTAAATATTAGAATATAGTTTTAAAATCAAACTACATTATATTCATTTGATTTTACCACACATTAAACAGTTAATGTGTGATAATGTTTTAATATGTTCTGAATGTTGTCAGTAATAGCGAACTTATGATCAAATCGCTGATACCATTTATTTGCTACTTTCAACAACTGCAACATATCATAAACAATTAACAATACGAAATTGTATTATTTCTTGCCAAGCAAACAGATTATTTGAATTGATTTAGAATAGAATCTGTTTAATGGCACAAGAGCCAAATTTGGTCACCTTGAGCGAGAAACGTGCAATTTTTAAAAACTACTTCAATTGCTTCTCTGTATCTCGCACGAAAACAGATACAAATTCCAATTTTATCTAATAAATAATTTATCTCAAATCCAAAAGAGTTTTTTTTTAGTGCAGATATTGTTGGTTCCCATTTACGCTGTTGCATGTTTAAGATAAGTAACCTTATAAAGCATAAATAATATGAGTTTTATAAAAACCATTTTTTATGCTTTTCTCTATTCTGTAAATTTGAATTTTTCTGAATTGTCTTTATAATTTTGTTCATTTTTTAAAAAAAGAGCTTCTTACAAATTTTTTGAATTTTCATGAAATAAAACCTATTTATTGATAAATTATTACTGTTTTTTTTTTCAACAAAACTTACATGAAATTTGCCTTTGTAGGCAAATTTTTTGTAAGTTTGCCTTCGTAAAGTCAACTTAGATGGGTGGCCACTGCGTGACTTTGACATAACCGATTTCGATGACTTCTAATTATTGATCACTCGTTGGAGAGAAGAATTAGTTCTTCCAACTGTTGCCAATTGCTCAAAGAGTTTTACTTCATTTTTTAGTCTTAAAATGATTTTCCTTTCCTCCGGAATAATCTTTTTCCTTTTAAAATCCGTTTTAAGTCAAACACAATAAGTACTATCTTTTATCATGTAAACAAAACCATGTGTTTATTCTATTTTTGTGTCCACCAGAGTTAAAAGGAATAAGCAGTAAAAAATAAATACAAAAAATAAATGCATTTATATTTTATATCATACAAGTTCATGGAGGCTGAAAAATGAAGATAAGATTTCAAATATCTGTACTCAAACTTTTCTGTATCTGTATCTGCACTCAAACGTTTCCTGGTAACTTTTTGTGTAATTATAAGTTATTATTATTATTATTTTAAAACAATGTGTTATATTTCTGATATTGATATTTAATGAATTGTTCATGAAATACTTTAAATAAAAATTAAATTAACATTATCACTATAATATACTTTTATTCTCTAGATTGTTCACTGTGCGTTTTTACGCAGATTTTTCTGACAAGTGTATATATCCAGTAAGATAAATTGTTCATAAGTTTAAAAAAAGTTGTCCAGTAATAAAAAAAAATTAAAAAATAACTCTTTTTTATTTATTGTCAACATAAATAGAATGTGAACATTCAAGCCTTTTTTACTATTTTTTATATTTTTTGAAAAACTTATTTTGAAATACAATCATAATAACGGGAACAGAGATTAATCTATTTATAATTATAGGAATGCACATATAAATAAACAAATAATTAGATCGCATATCAGATATTATTAATTAACCAATCAGTTATTCGATTTATATAAATGCTTTCTTCAAAACATTAAAAAGATTTTAGAATAAGCAGAGAGAAAATGTTGTAGAATCATTGTAGGGTTTGAATCTTTTCCGAAACCTTTCTATCGAAGTACAAACAAAAGATAAATATTTGAATATCATCTTCTTCTTGAGATGTAAAGATCATATTCCAAATTTTATCTGTCCGGCTTGTTGTCTGCTCATGTAAGTTTTATCTGCAGGATGCATCAAAGCAATATTGAGGAGTAATAAGGATGATTTTTCATTTTTTTATCACTGATTTATAGTTTTCAGTTTTTTTTTTTTTTTGTAATCATTTATGATTATTATTTATTCTGGTGCCTATATTTCAGTGCTGGGAAACAAACTACTAAACGTGATAAAATTAGTACAGAAAATTCATAAACTATTTTTATGGGTTAAGATATATTAATGTGTAGTGTAATATATCCCTTTGCAAATGATTTAAGGGGCCATGGTGGCCTGGTGGTAAGGTCTCGGCTTTCAGCCGTAGTGTTTCAGGTTCGACACCCCATTTCACCGAAGAACCGCCGTGTAAGTGGGTCTGTTGCACGATAAATCCATCAGGACCAAACGTCTTCCCATTGGTGTGGTATAGTGTGGAGAGGGGGTGCCAGCTCAGGTGTCGTCCTCGTCATCTGACCACGGTTCAAAATGACGAGGTCCGTCCCAAAATAGCCCTAGTGTTGCTTTAAACGGAACGATAATATAACTAAATTAAACTATAGCAAATGATTTATAATAGTATTCCAGCTTTTGACCCTTTGTACTCGGAAAAGTAATCCGATGCTTATTTATTCACTTAAAACAAGGACTTGTTCATTGCTCCGAAATTATATACACAATATTGTTTCAATTTATATTTTTCCGAATTGCTTTCCCCACCTTCTTACCATTTTGTATTTATTTTTAACAATTAAAATTAAAAAATAAACAAATAAAACGTCAAAATGATGCACCGTCCTGAATGGTGAGTGAGAGACATCATACGAGTGGAAAGAGTTAAAATTGAAATATTCATCTTTAATGCATTAGGGTTTACACAATTCAATAGATTTTTAATGAGTGTACTAAAATTTTGATAATGGTTCTAAATAGGGAACAAACATATTAAACAAAAATAGTTGTATCATTGTGCCTAATTTCTGTGCGATTCGTTTTCTAAATATTTTATATTATCATTCATTTCAGAAAAGTTTTGCTTGTTGCTTTGTTTGGTCTTATTTTGTAAGAAATATGCATTCTTTTCCTAGTTATTAAGACTCCTTTTTCCAACATAATATCACTAGGAAAATATTTAAAACACAAAACTATTTGTGAATAGTTTCACGCTGTGATTAAAGTTTCTGCTAGTTTAGTTCTTAATTACTCAACATTCGACAATATGTCTCTAAATATCGAGGACACTTAAAAGATTTTTTTGTCTTATGTAATCGAATAAAAAAATTAGTTCTCGACAAGTCCTCATTACGAAATAAAGAAATGGAACAATACTGCATGGCTGTTTAATGAATGAAAGCGTATGAAGTTTTGAGACAGACCAGTTCGCTTCACGAAATAAAGAATTCAAGAGAATAGCATCATTTATCTTTGCCTGTCGCAACAAAATAAATCTCAAACGATTCTTAATGACAGATTGAAAAAATAGACTGAAAATAGATTGAAATAACAGATTGTTTTTCGAATTGGCAGTTTTGAATTCATGCTAGTATTAGCACATATATTAAATGATTTCGAATTCTTGAATTTGTGTATAAGATGTGGGAACCGTGAAAAAAATGTAGCTTGTTTAATTATATATATTATATATCCGCTAAGCTTCTGAGAGCTTTCAATAACATATGGGAACATTTTTTCTAAACAGGAATTTAATTTTGTTGATTCGATGGTAAACCGAATTTTTGAAATAATCAGTCAATAGAGGAAAATTAATAAAATTTTATTTGCAGTATTTAAAAGTATAATTATATTTTTTCAGAGCATACAGTAGTCAAAATAGATTTTTTTTAATTGCAAATTGACTTGCATTTTTTATTTTAAGTTTCAGATAAAGTTATATGCTCGTAAACAGGTCTCTAAAGCGTTGCCCATTCAGTTGTTCTGAAAAAAAAATACACTGTTCTTCAGTTATATGAAAAAATCTTGTGCCTTTTTAATTTTATTCTTGCAGTGTATTCAAACAATCAAGTCGACATATCTCCTCTGAATAGTTTTCCTCCAAAATATGTCAGAAATATACAAATTTGGAGTAGAAATCTTTATCAAATGTCATTATTCTAGTTCAAAATGTTTTTGATATTTTTCGTGTTCACAGTACAAACCAACATAATACCAAAAATGTATTTTTTGAATAGAGAGGAGTATGAAATCTGGAGATTTGTCAAAATTTTGAGACGGAAATTTTGACAATTGCAATGTTTTCTCTTAGTCAATACACTAGAACTTTTCCGTGAAATATAATATTACATTTTCTGAAATTATCGTGTGATTTCTGGAGCCTTTCTGATCATTGATTAATTTTTTCATCTACCAGTAAAATAACACGAAGATATAGAAACGAATAGATTTTAAAAACAATAAAGAATTCTATAAAGCGAAAATTTATCTTTAAGTAACTAAGCAATTCTGAAATCCAGGGGTGAGTGCATGCACTTATGAATCCAATTTCCTTTCTAAGAAAAGTTCCACTGATTCTTAGATCTGAAAGGGTGGTGGAAATTGCGAAGATTTAGTTTTCTATAACATTTTTACAATGAAATATAGAATGGTTATTTAAAAGTCAGGTGCATTATCTCCACTTCTTAATGAATAACTACTGTTCTGAAAGATTTCTGATGCCACCAATAATGTAAATATTAAAAATTGAAAAGGACTTTCATCTTTACTTCCCATCCTCACTTTCGTGATTTTTACTTCTTTTTAATCGAAACTTTCCAACCTCTTTCATGAGGGCTGCGATGACCTGGTAGTAAGGTCTCGGCTTCGGAACCGGACGGTTTCAGGTTCGTGACCCGATTCCACCGAAGAACCGTCGTGTAAGGGGGTCTGTTGCACGTTAAATCCGTTATGACCAAAAGTCCTCCGGCTGGTGTGGTGTGGAGAGGGAGGTACCAGCTCAGGTGTCGTCCTCGTCATCTCACCACGGTTCAGAATTACGAGGTCCATCCCAAAAATAGACTTAGTGTTGCTTCAAATGGGATGTTAATATAACCAAACCAACCAACCTCTTTCATTTTCATGGTTGCAATTTCAATTAAATTAGAGGAGAATGACTGTGTGAATGTGAAATTAGAGGAGGAAAAGTGAAAGGCGTGAAATCTAATCCGTTATTACATAAAAAGGGGGCGGAAATGATGAAAATTTAGTTTTCTATAATTTTCATAGATTGAAATATAGAATGGTTATTTAAAAATCAAGAACATTATCACCACATCTTAAAGAATAACATCTTTATTGAAAGTTTTCCGATACTTGCAACACTTTAGATGTTAAGAATTAAAAAAAGGATTTTCATCTCCCCCCCCGTTGCATTAATTTCCTTTTTTTTTTTTTTTTACCTCAATTGTGTGGGAAATACCGATTTTTTTCTTTCTCTTTCATTTTTATGGTTGCTTTTTTAATGAAATTAGAGGAGAAAGGAATGTATGAGATTGAAATTAGAGGAGAAAAAGGGGTGTGGAATCTTCGCATCTCCGAACAACTTAAACTTTCTATCTTTTATTGAGTTTTGTGTTTACCCTGTATTTGGCACGGTTGTTTAGAAGCAACATGTGTTTTCATTGACATTCATGAGAGATTGGCAATCGTTTGGTACTTCAAGAGTTCACAAAGAAATATTTTATGTAAATTTCGCAAAAAAAAAAAAAAAAAAAAAAAAAAAACTAAAAGAATAATTAATAAACGTGGGGTTTTTTTTTCGACAAAATCTCAGATTCTTTTAAAAAATTAATAGAATTTCAAACTTTCTTATTAAATTTCAAATTTATTGAATAGAAAAAATTATAAAAATATCATTTCATCATCAAAATATAAAAAAATATAAAACTCATATTCTGCTTATGCTCCTTCAGAAAATTATTTTTCGCACGCAGTAACTCAATTATAAATGATTAATAGTGTATACTTATATCATTTATATGATTTCAAATTAGATAATTAGACAGAAAAATGCTTACAATTTTAAAATCATATTAACATTCTTTTTTGCTCCAAACCCAGAAAAGCAGTCGAAATGGATCGAACTTAATTGCATATGTTTCGACTCATGTGTTTTTTGCACAATTAAACATATTCCCAAACCAATGATTTAAACTGAGAAGCTTACACGGCAGCCAATAATATAAAGTGGTACAGGTTCCAAATCGTAAATTTAAATCACAAATGGTAAGAACTTGTGTATCACAAAAAAATATTCGTTAAATGCAATTTTTTAAAATTTTAGTTTCCACCACCATTTTGTTCCATAGAAACTGAAAACAGTTCAGACCATTTTCCTTTGTTGCACCTGAATGACTTCATATTATTGAGTTATTTTCCATTTTCATGTTGGATAATGGAACATAAATGTTTCGAGCGAATAATTATAGAATTTTTTTTGTACATCAATTTCAGAAAAATTGGTAACAGTAGAAACCACTCAAAAATATAGGTAAAAACATAAATATTGGAAGGGAATCAATTTCTTTATAGTGTATGAAAAGAAACATCACTCACAGAGGAATCTCACAAATATTCACTAAAAATCTGTAATTATATCAAATATATAATAAAAGGAAGAACCGAAAGAGTTACTTTGCCAGGAACGAATATCAAGGTAAACTTTATTAAAATTCGACAAATTTCAGAAAGTTGGTGGTCTCAAAATTTAAAAGGATCATGCCAAATTTGTTATTTTCTGTTCTGTCCTGTATGGGTACTATTCTAAAGAGAAGGGAGAACTTCAAATCAAATATAACTGGGTATGTGTTCGGAATTATATTCTACATTGGCACTGCGGATTACTTCTTAACGTTGTTTAGGAATTACACGACTTACAATCTCACATTTCTTTTGTGGCGTTTTTCCTATAAGATTTGCAGTATAATATTATGGCATTGTATGAGAGCTAAAAGAAAAAGCTTCCGAAAAATCTGCGACAAATTACTTCGCCCCAGTGAACAAAAAAGAATGAATTTTGCGATGATGTCACTATTCAGCTGGCATATCATTTATTGTTTAACCGGTTTGTTAATTGCTAATGTAAAGTGGAATTTTATGTACACGTACGGATACATATTGGAAAATGCTAACCTTCGTGTATTGTTGATTAGTCTGAAGTTATACTTAGATTTTCTCACATATCCAGGATTGGAATGTGTGGTCGCCTTACTGTATTGCTTTTCATGCCTACATTGTTCTAAAGACATTCAAAGCCTTATTCAGGAAATAGATAAACATTCTGATGATTCTTTCACACCCAAGATTCAAATTAATATTCTCAAACGTAAAATGAAAATTGATACATTTTTAGATGAAATACAAGCCGCTTTCTCCGTACCCACCTTCTTGGTTATAGCTTCTGGATTTTTATCTTGCAGTCAAATGTTTGGTCAGAGCATAATCTTCTACAATTGGTACAAATACGATAATCCAGATTTAATTGCTTCAGCAATTCATGTTATTGCATCGTCTTCTTCGATGATTGTAATCCTTTGGACAGCCGGCGGAATAACCGTTGCTCTGCGTCTCTTGAAGGAATCATTTTACAGGAAAGCTCATTCAAGATACATTTCTCATCGAATATCAGAAGAGTTACATATTAAAAGAGAATTATTGGAAAAGCCTGATTTTGTTCCGAGTGGCTGCGACATCATGTCGTACAGTCGAAGTTCTATTTTTGTCATCGCCGGTGCTTTGCTGACATACTCAGTTCTTATGGCCCAAACCAGCGAGCATTAGTTTCAACAGTTTTGAAGAACTTTTATTCTGTGAAAGGATAGTAAACTAATCGCTAATGCTATATTTAGTTAATTAACTGATATAATAACAAATACAAAAGCTGTTTTTACATTATTCGAAGCATGCATCTAATAGACAGTGACATTCGCAGAGTCTGTAACTGTAAAATGAGGAGCTTCATATTCTTTTTCGTAAGATCATTGATTCAATGACAAAAAATATTATAAAAAATTGCTCAAAATAGTTGATTCAGTCCAAAATCATATTCTCTCTGTATATCAATCCTCTAAAATGTAAGCGAAATTTCTAAGTTTAATATGATTTGAGTTTTAGCTCCAATAGTAACAATTGATGACTTAAATGTTTTCTATCTTTCCCCTGTGTCATTAGCTCCAGTGTAGACTGCAATATAGCCTTCAATATTTCAAAAAGATTGATATTCAAACATTTACTTTGGTTTGTATTTGGAAAGAAAAGTTTTTAGTGTGGAAATTTTAGTTTCAGTAGAAAAGTTTGAAAAGAGTAATTTTTAGACGAAGAAGAAGTTCTTCCTATTAATTTAGAATTCTGTTTGTTAAGAATTAACTAAAAATGGTTATCTGATGACATCATTCATGAAAGAAAAGTTCATGCACTGTTAAGTACAAAAATCTTTGATTCTTGCTAATAGAAATTGTTTAAGAAACTTGATTATTATTGTAATTCATTGCGATGTCATTATAAAAATTGGTTTATAAATAAAAAAAATTGAAATTTTTCGTTATATTAACTTATTTTCCCAGGAGTTTCGAAAATTTGAAGCATAGGCTTTAATTTTGGAAATTTGAACCATCTTTAAGCCTTATATTATCCGTTCATTCTATGACTGATATTCATAGATATAACAGCGACAATGCATATAAATCCGGCGTTGAATAGGATGCTTCGGCATTTTTGGACAAAATGTGAAACAACGTGCTTAGAGAAAATGTAGAACATTTCTTGAGCATTCCTTACAATAACAAAAATCTATAAAAAATAAAATACTTTTTTGCTTTTTAAGACAACTAAACTCAAGTTCAATTCTAAATAAGATTATTCCCTTTATTCAAGCAATAAATAGATTCATATTTTTTTTCTGTGATGGGAAGAGCATGAAGTTTGCAGGCATATTTAAATTTTCATTACGTTTTTTGGATAAAAGGTTTTCAATGGTAAATCTTATTATTTTCTTTTTAAACATTTCTATATCCGTATATTGCCCATATTTTAAACGTACTATGATTGCTTAAATACTAAAAAATATGCAATTTAATAATAACTGAGTTTATATATTTTTATTTCTAATTTATTTTCTATTCATTTATTTTTTCTTTCATCTGTTCTTTAACATACGAAATATACACAAGTAAAAAAATACAATCTTCGAAGAAATTCCATGTCTAATTAATTACACATTTTAAACCACTTTTATTACGATATGAAGATACCTTATTAATAACTAGCTACCTTTGTCGACCAGCTGGTTCGTAAGATATACTAACTTCTATTAAACCTTTTATGCATAAATTTGATGCTCATAATTCCCTCAAAAAACAATTTTAAAACAGTATTATTTTGCAAGTCTTACCCGTGTCCAATTTATTGTGTAAATGAACCTTCCTAATAAAATCAATTTTGAAGGCATAGCAGTTCCATTTAAAACAAAACGTCGGAATGATTTAATTACTCTTAACTCTTCTCAATAGTGTAACTTCACACTGTTACTTCTCACGTAAATACTGCACAAATACGCTGAATCTTACTCTAACTTTCAACATTGAAAGAAAATCGCGGATAGGAAGGCAATTTTCATTGTGACAATGAAAAATATTTTATCCAGAAGATATCGTGGGAAAATGTCAGAATCTTACTTAATTATTGTATATAATTTGAACTGTAATTAATTTTCAAAAACAGTCGCTCCGAATTGCGCATTTTAACACCCAATATATATGCCGTGGCTCTAGATCAAACAGTAAGGGAATACATACAGACATATTCTCTTTTATTATTATTATAAATGTCATCCTACATATCTGTTTATATTTTTGTTTATAGCTCAAAAATGATATGAGTGTTATATTAGGATTATGAAAGGATGTTAATTAAGTACGCGTCTTCATAGTAAAACTGGATTTTATTAAATTTGGAATGAAATCCTTGTTAAATATTCTAGTTGGTCGACGTCAAAATAAATATACGATAATTGAGAATGAAAAATTTTTATCACAATAAATTTTCGGAAATAGTTTTCAATCAAATTTTAAACTAAACACTCTATTAATACTCATAATTATGAGGTATTCGATTTTTGTCATATTTATCAGAATGTTTGTGAAGTAATAATTTAATCGTACAAAGGCCTAGCTTTATGTAATCCGATGTGGTGGTCCGAAACCAAAACTGTAGATGTATTGCATGTTTCGGATCCAATTTGTCTACGAGAAAAGTCTCAAAAATCCATATTTTAAATTAAACACAAAACGCTCTATACAACTTAAATAAACAAGAAATGCAAAAAAGAATATTCTTGCAAGTTTTGTGAATTTGTCTATTCTTTTCCAGTGAGATCAACTGGCGTCTTTGTTAACACTGATAGTTTTCTGGTACCTCAATTACAATCTCCTACAGACTTTGTTGTTGTTTTATCTGTTGCTGTAATCTTTGTCTACAATTTTTATTGTTTCCTATTTTTGAAATTGTAAACCCTGTTACAATACATTTTGGAAACGATTCCACGATCGATTCTGCGATAGCGATTGGCTCTGAATTTACTGCCGCTGACCAATCGATCCTTTTAGCATTAATGCTACTCTCTGTAATTTAATATCTAATCTCCAATTACCATTTCTCTAAAATGTATTTCATAGTTCACAGTGATTCTACTTCTGATTTCTCATAATCTTTTCAAAAGCAGGGACAAATTATTTTTTGTTCGTAAAAACGATATTAAGTATTGTATCAATCTAAGAGAAAAATTAATACTGGTACTGCCATTTCTAGTCTTCATCATAAGGTACTAAAAATGTATATTTTTCAAATAAACCATCAAAGTACTACCGCCTGAAACTCTTAAAAAGATGATTTTGAAAGGAATTCCCTGCCCCTAAGATATTTAAGATAGTATTAGATATGAAATTTATCGAGAACATTTGAAAATCTAACGCAAATTATTTCTTGAATTTCATGAGGCCTCAATGTAAACTCACTTATAAAATTATAAGGTTAAGTATAATAGTCTTTAGAAGTCATTGAAAAATATGCGCATTCACGAAATATGCTTAAAATCCTTTCTATAAACTTCCCTATTTCTTATAAAAGGGGAATTTGTGTAAAATTTTCCTAACTATGCATATTTCAACATCAAGATTTAGAATATTTTTTCTTTGAAAATGCCGATATGTATTTCAATTCTAAAATAAAACTCTCACATACTTGTGAGCGAAATGTAAAATATAGCCTAGTTCGGATCATATTTCTGATTTTCATTGCATTCTTTTTATACTTTATCTTTTGAAATCTTATACAAATACGCTATTTATTCGTATATAGCATTAGCTATTTTTTAAAAAGAACCTTCAGAAGAAATTCTGGATTGCAATAGTATAAAGTCAAGGGCATCAGCATCTGCTTTTGTAATCTTCTTTGAATATTCAGGTCTTCTCTTTTGACTATAGTATGCTGAATTCCTTTCCTAGACTTATACTTTCCACACAGAAAAAGGATACAAATATTCGAAGTAAATTTAAGCTTCGTGGAACTAAACATAATCTTCTTATGAACTATGACTCCGCTTGCTCTATCCATCGACAGAATACGAGGCTTAATTTTGCAGTTTTTGTTTAAATATAAATTTTTTAGTACTAGCAAAATTTATTCTTATATATATATATATATATATATATATATATATATATATATATATATATATATATATATATATATATATATATATTTGGCAAACGATTTCTTTTTTACTTTTTCATTATGATTTTCACCATTTAATTTAGAATATTCATGTGCTTCTGTAAAATTATTATTCAGCGCATTTTAAAAAATGGCAACTTTGATTTTATTTGATACTAGCCGCCTTTGACGACCAGCCGGTTGGCCAATCTTAATGTTCGTTAAAATTTTAATAATTAAATATTTTATGCAATTTCTACTTTAATAGCTTCTTCATCAAAATATTTTAAAACTTCAAATTTTGATTATCATATAATTCATTCATAATATTATAAAGGCCTTCAGTCATAACGTAATATGTATCTCTCTCATTTTCTGTTAGCACCCGTAGAATTTATGCTTTAAATTAAAGTGGAAAGAATTTATCTGCAATTAATATAATAATATTTTTTACTGAAACAAAGCATTTTTTATAATCTGATTACTGAAAATAGAGTCACTCAGCGTTTAAACTTTATGGGCACTAAAGAATATCTTTTTAAATTTATGTAATATCTCAAGAGTTGGTCAACAAAATTTTCTTAGATTCATTATGAGCAGATCGATTAATTAACAATGTTTAAATTTAAATGCATCAAACACTAAGAAAATAAAACGAATCGTTTAAAATAAACGGTTGAAAACAGGTTTTAAAAAAACCACTTAAAAAACGATGTACTTAAAACTATAAGCATATACAAAAAATATATTACTAACATAAATACAATTTACTTACAAAAGCATGCAGCTAACCCAAAAATAATTTAAATCGTCCATTGATAACGTTGTCATGGCAACAATCAGAACAGAATGCGCATGCGTGAATTTTCTTCGCCAGTTACGTAACGCAAATACGTGATTTTTTTCTACGCCAGTTGGGGTAACGCTATGCGGATTAGAAATTTTTAATTTCCTTTATTCTGTTTTATTTTAATTCAAAAGTACTTCAGAATGAATCTGAAAGATTGATTCATTAACAATGTTTAATTTTAAATGCATCAAACATTAAGAAAATAAACGGAACCGATTGAAATAATCCGCCGAAAAATTTTAACCCTAGCCTCATTACTGTTGGGAGAAAAAAAACTGAAGCCTTTCTCGTTTGGCGCTGGGGATAATGGAAGATTTTTTTGGCGGGAAAGTTGGCGGTGTTGAAAATGGAAGATTTTTTTGGCGGGAAAGTTAGTTTTTAATTAATAATAAAAATTCTAATTAAAAATTCGAAAAAAGAAACCCCAGGTGCACATTCCCAACCTCCAAGGTATATATGTACCAAATTTGGTAGCTGTATGTCAAACGGTCTGGCCTGTAGAGCGCCAACACACACACACACACATTGAGCTTTATTATAAGTATATAGATTGATTCTTTTACAATGACAGAATATTACTGTTTTTGAATGAAAAGATGCTGAAAAAATGATCTTGTGAAGTGTAAATAAGCAGTTTTATTACTCATAAGAATGTATTTTTCTTCCAAATAAATATTTGACGCTTAAAATTCGTAATGAAAATATTTTAAGCTTAAAATAATTTGAAGCAATAATGAAACATCATACAAAGAGAACAATCACTTCCGAGAAATATTTAAACTCAGAAAAATATCGTTTGCTTGATTAGAAATATTCAATATTTTGTTATTTTTCATTTAAAATTCACCGATTTTCTTTGGAACTGTATTTCTATAATTTAATATTATTTCTACAAGGTTATTACTCAGAAAAAAGGAGAGAAAGCTGATTTTAAAACTAGCATAATGTCTGAATAAATGTATTTTCCGTGAGTATATTGAAAAAATTATAGATTAAGAAAAAAAATATATGATGATTATTACAACCAGCAAAAGAATTGTTTTTATTGCAACTAATACCAACTGTACGATGTGCAATTTATTCTAAAGTTTGCATGAACAAGGTAAATTAATTTATGTTGAGTGAATTGCATAAATCTATTGCGAATTTTCTAGAAGTGTTTTATGAAAATATAAATCTTTCAATGTTATATTTTTTTCTATTTTACTTTCTATCAGAATTATTAAAAAAAATTGGATCATTAATATTGCTGCTGACTATAAAAATTTTCATTAATAAATAAAACAATTTGGATCATTAATATTGCTGCTGACTATAAAAATTTTCATTAATAAATAAAACAATTTGGATCATTAATATTGCTGCTGACTATAAAAATTTTCATTAATAAATAAAACAATTTGGATCATTAATATAGCTGCTGACTATAAAAATTTTCATTAATAAATAAAACAATTTGGATCATTAATATTGCTGCTGACTATAAAAATTTTCATCTTCTATACTTATAATAAAGCTCAATGTGTGTGTGTGTGTGTGTGTGTGTGTGTGTGTGTGTGTGTGTGTGTGTGTGTGTGTGTGTGTGTGTGTGTGTGTGTGTGTGTGTGTGTGTGTGTGTGTGTGTGTGTGTGTGTGTGTGTGTGTGTGTGTGTGTGTGTGTTGGCGCTCTACAGGCCAGGTCATTTGACAAACAGCTACCAAATTTGGTACATGTATACCTTAGAGGTCGGGAATGTGCACCTGGGGTTCCTTTTTTCGAATTTTTAATTAGAATTTTAATTATTAATTAAAAACTAACTTTCCCGCTAAAAAAATCTTCCATTTTCCCCACCGCCAACTTTTCCGCCAAAAAAATCTTCCATTATCCCCAGCGCCAAACGAGAAAGGCTTCAGTTTTTTTTTCTCCCAACAGTAATGAGGCTAGGGTTAAGATTTTTCGGCGGATTATTTCAAACGATTCTGTTTATTTTCTTAATGTTTTATGCATTTAAAATTAAACATTGTTAATTAATCCATGTTTCAGATTCATTCTGAAGTACTTTTGAATTAAAATAACACAGAATAAAGGAAATTAAAAATGTATAATCTGCATAGCGTTACCCCAACTGGCGTAGAAAAATTCACGCATTTGCGTTACCGTAAAAGGCGAAGAAAATTCACGCATGCGCACTGTGTTCTGATTGTTGGCATGGCAACCATTAACAACGGACGATTTAAATTACTTTTAGGTTAGGTGTATGCTTTTGTAAGTAAATTGTATTTATGTTAGTTATATATTTTTTTGTATATGCTTATAGTTTTAAGTACATCGTTTCTTAAATAGTTTTTTTAACCTGTTTTCAATGATTTAAATTATTTTTAGGCTAATTGCATGCTTTTGTAATTAAATTGTATTTATGTTAGTTATATATTTTTTGATATATGCTTATAGTTTTAAGTACATCGTTTTTTAAGTAGTTTTTTTAAACCAGTTTTCGACCGATTATTTTAAACGATTCATTTTATTTTCTTAGTGTTTGATGCATTTAAAATGAAACATTGTTAATGAATCGATCCGTTCATGCTGAAGCTGAGAAAATTTTGTTGACAAATTCTTGAGATATTATATAAATTAAGAAAGATATTCTTTAGTGCCCATAAAGTTTAAACGCTCAGTGACTCTATTATCAGTAATCATATTATTAAAAAAATGCTTTGTTTCAGTAAAAAATATTATTATATTAATTGCAGATTAATCCTTTACACTTTAATTTAAAGTATAAATTCTACGAGGGGTAACAGAAAATGAGAGAGATACATATCACGTTATGACTGAAGGCCTTTATAATATTATGAATGAATTATATGATAATCAAAATTTGAAGTTTTAAAATATTTTGATGAAGAAGCTATTAAAGTAGAAATTGCATAAAATATTTAATTATTAAAATTTTAACGAACATTAAGATTGGCGAACCGGCTGGTCGCCAAAGGCGGCTAGTTTATAAATAAAACAATTTGGATCATTAATATAGCTACTGACTATAAAAATTTTCATTAATAAATAAAACTCAAAAAAGTAATCTTTTTATGCATGTTTTAAATATAGTAAAAAGAATACTGTTAATTTAATTATTTAATACAGTTTATTTATATTCTATTAATAATCATAATGCAGGCATGACTCTTTTCCCCTGAAAAAACAAACTTCTGGTCATAAAAAACCTAACTAATTATCAAATATAATTGCATCAATAATATCGATTTGAATGAAGAATTTTTAAAAAACATAAACAAATTTTCAATGGACAATAGAAAATTTAATAATATTCTGTATTTATTCTTAAAATACGTAAATTTATTTATATTTGTTAAATTTCGTACTCATTTCATTTTCAAGAAGACAAAGAATTTTCATTTTATTATTCGAAAACACTTATTATTCAATATTCTTAAGGGAAATTTTCACAAAATAGAAATTTACGATATTGTTGTAAAATTTCATTTTTATTCCTAAATTCCCTTTATTAAAATTGTACGCAGTGAAGACTAAAAATTGTACATTCCTCGAAATTTCATTTCCCAATTTTTGGGTGTCATAATTTTTTTCTTATTCCCTGCTTTATATATGTGCAAAAGGTAAAAAGAAAAGAAAACCTTTATTTTCTGAGAGGCTTAAATTATTTAAAATATTCAGACGAATTTTCAAAAAACCAAATAATAAAGAATTTTTGTTGCTACTACACATTTGGTTCTCGAGGAATTTTCAAATTCCTTAATTTGTAAAAATTCTTTTTTTAGAATTTCAAAACTATCTTAATTAAGAGCATATCACAACAAAATTCTATAATCAAACATTTCAAGAGATAGAATTTTTTTTAAAATTCTGTTTTCAAAAATATTATGTTTATTTATTTTTTCAAAGGTTTTGCATTCCTAGATAAAGAATCATTTAGGTTATTGAAGCTTTAAATTCCAGTTGAAATTCATTTCACTGAAAAGTTATGCTCAAACATTTTTTTTAGTTAATTGAAAATTTCTTGTACGCTTGTGTACAATAAAAAGTAAGTTGTAAAAAAGGAAAGAGGAAATGCTCAGAAGGTCTTGAAAGAGTTTTGAATTTTTCTTCCAAAACATGAAATGTTCAGAAATATTTTCTGGCATATTTCAAAATAAAAAGCCTTATACAGTTTTTACTGAGTAGAAGGAATAAAATGCGGCTGTCAAAAAAATCGTTTTCAAAATAATTGTGAATATAAGGGCTTTCTTTGACTATTTCATAAATCGAATTAAGTTTTTTTTCTACTCTTATATGGATTTAAAACATTAAATTAATATTATCGTGAAAAGGACGATAAATTCAAATCCATTCAGGAATTTAATTAGAACTAAATATCCATCAGATATAACGGCAAGAAAGTACTTCACAAGAAAAACAATTTTGTGAATATATCAAGTCAAATAAAAGGAAATAAAGAGTAAGTAAAACCCAATAAATAAAATCCACCATTATATACTTTTTTAAGTAGTCTTAATGTAGCTCAAAATTGCGTGAACATCTTACTGGAGAAGTAAAGAAATTATAAAAATAAATTAAAATTCTCTCATAGACATTGAATTTTGACGACGACTTCGGAGTCTTGATGAGTGAAATGCCACTTTGTCGGTGTCCTCGACATCTAATCATTATTCAAAGCTACGGAGGTTATCCCAAAATAATTTTTGACTAAAAAAAGAGCTGTAAATATAACAAAACTAAACTCCACAAGTGAAAGAATAAATATAGGAAAATCTATAATTTACATATTTAAAATAATCAAAATAAACAAAGAAGGTCCACAAGCCCCAAATACAAGACCGATTTTGTCAATTTGTAATTCATAAGAAAGCTTTGTAATTAAAGAAAGACGTAATATTTGATTATAATCTTGTATATTCAGACCATCACTGGTGTATGTCGACAAGCACAAGCATGCTTTGGTGGGGGTCGAAAAAAAACAAGCTATATGCTGTTAAAGTTTTGTTATTATTTAAAAATAGATTTAAGGTGTCCAGTTAAAATACTGATAACTTAGAAAGTAATGGGAATTTTTTAAACCTTTTTTTTTGGTTGTTTGTTTGTTTAAATGAAAAAGAAATGATTGAATATTATTTATTTTTTTTCAAAAAAATTGAGATTTTTAGTTACCGCACCTCCTTAATTCAAAAGTATGATTTAAAAGCGCATCAAAAATAGTTTTGCTCTGGTTTTTCTGGGAAGGTTATTTCACCGTGAATCCTAATGATGTGGTCATAGCAGAAAAGTCCACTACGACTAAATACCAGGTTCTTTGTTGGCTAAACATAAAACTAAAATCTTTATATTTAACATTCCTCCAGGTACAACTACTAGCATTATTAAAAGGCAAGTAATATAGAGCATCTCTTCTTCTTAAGTTAAAATCCAAAGATACATGTCCAAAAAAATCCAGATTGCCCTTTAAATCTACTTCGACATTTAAATTCCCGGGTTAGCTCAGCAGTGAAAACTCCTCTACAGATTTTCGAAACCTTGTCCTCACTATGATTGATCATTCCTCTCGGCAAGAAAGAAGAAAGCGTTTCATAAAACATCGCTCTTGCAAATTTTATTGCACCTGAGAAAAATTCCAAATCTCTGACATATTCAATTTTTCCCAATAGTGCAACGCAAGGCGAATATCGACATTTGCTAGTGTGGGGAAAGGCAACTACAAGTATTAATACGAAAATATATTTATTATAATTAAAGGACAAAACATTACTATTCTAACATAAAACACGTAAAGATACATGAGCGTGAGCTGTACGTCTTACAAGCTCACTACCCAACTCTCGTCTGCCAATAATGGCGGGAAAGCATCACCTGATTAATGACGTGATGCAACATGGCCAACATGGCGCCATACAGGATACGAGATCTGTCAGCTCTCCCCACATCGGCCATCATGACAGGATAGGCGACCTCGCCTTATGGTATACAGTACATTGAAGTAAATATATAAAACAAACAGCAAATACAGGAAAATAAATCACAAGATATAACAAACAAAATAGTCATACCATCCGTGACAGCATAAGTATATAGCAATACAATAGCGTGCACTGGAAATATCGAATAACTAACTAAAAATAAAAATAATATTAGTGTTGAACATATAAAAATATAAAAACACAAAATAAACAGAGAAAAAAAAATCAAAGTCTATATCCTCCAAATATACACACACAAAAAGAAGGAAAATAGTTGTCTTTCTCTTTAAGTAGTGTTCAGTGTTTTCTTTTGAAACACAATTCAAGTGATATGTTCTATATTGCTGGACCATGGTTTCATATATTCTGCACAAGTTAAAGTTTTTGATGGCCCATCGAAGAAATCACACTTTTCAACATCGTAT
The DNA here is from genome assembly GCF_947563725.1 of Argiope bruennichi. Taxonomy (NCBI): domain Eukaryota; kingdom Metazoa; phylum Arthropoda; class Arachnida; order Araneae; family Araneidae; genus Argiope; species Argiope bruennichi. The sequence continues at coordinate 43,201,659 of NC_079155.1, forward strand.
GTGTCGTTTGCTTTAATTTTGATCACTTTATATGGTCCGAGAAATTTTTGTTTCAATTTCAGATCAGGGCCAAATTGAGTGCGCTTGATTGCGACGAGATTATTCAATTGAAATTTTTGAGCATGTTTCCTACGCCGATTGTAGACAATGCCTTTTGCAATAAGATCACGAAAAACAGCATTTATGTATCGCATAAAGACAGGAGGACATGAACTTAAACCGAATGACATTTAACGGAACTGAAATTGACCTGTATTGGTGACGAAACTGGTGTAACGACTTTTTTCTTTTACCGGCACATGAAAAAATTCGTTACGCAAATCGAGAGTACTGAAAATTTTAGCATTTTGAAGACGATCTAAAATGTCATCAATTAATGGTAGTGGATAATGGTCTTTAACTAATTTGTGATTTAATTTTCTATAATCTATACAGACTCTATGTTTTCCATCTTTCTTACGAACTACCACAACTTGACTAGCATAGGGTGAAGAACATGGTTCTATAATTCCATTTTTTAACCACTCGTCTATCTGCGCATTTACTATATCACGTTCGGCAAAGGGTAAACGTCGAGGAGTGCGGAAAATTGGCTCATCGTCAGTAAGCGTTATATCAAGTGCGATGTTCGCGGTTTTAGTTTTGTTAGGTTTATAGGCTAACAAAATCTGTTCAAACTCATTGCGAGTTTGTTTAGAAATATTCTTACCTATATCAAACGTGGGAGTTTCGGCAGAAATAGTCATTATAAAACTGTCAGTTTCAACAGGATCATCAGATTTAGAAATTTTGGAAAATACAATACCGTCAAATTTAATTATCAAATTTGCGTGATTTATTACGTCGCAACCTATTATTAGATCATAAGTAGTACAATTATTAGGTACCACAGAAATAAAAACAGGGAAACTTTGTTTGTCAATAATAATTTCAGATTCAAAGGAACCTATTATTTTAGTTTGGGAAAAACCAAATCCAGTTAGTGTTATCTTGTTTTTCGTCAACGGCGGTGATCCTAGTTTAATCCATGCAGAATGTTTCAGAAGTGTCGAAAAACTACCAGTATCGACTAATCCGGAAAGTGTATTATTAAGAATAACAACCTCTTTATGCATATTCGACGGAGAATGCAATAAATGTAAAGTGTTGACATTATTATGTGGGGTAGGACTGTCATTCCGAAGTTCGGTGACAATAGGAAAATTTATGTCCTAAAAGATTACAAGAAAGACATTTAGGACCACGATTACGATTAGGGCAAGACTTTGAGATATGTCCAAAATCGTTACAATTAAAACAACGCGTCTTACTATTAGTCGGATTACTAAGATTCGATTTTGATTCTCTTTGTTGGACAGGGATTTTATGTATTGTACCACGTCTTTGGCCGTCATTAGCATATCTAGAATACGACCTCTTTGAATTATTTCCGTTCATTGCACTTACGATAGTTTCGAAAATTCATAATTTTTCTTTTAACTCAGAATACCATTTTGCACCGTAAAGAATAATTTTATCAGAAGGGGAACCCTGTATCCCATTTATTGTGTATTGAATAACAGAACATTCATCAATAAGGGTTTCAGACTGATTCGCAATTTCACGCATGGCAATAAAATACTGCATAAAAGTTTCATTCGAGCGCATTTTACGTCTTTCTAGTTGTTTATGTATTTCAATAGAAATTACTTTATCGGAAAATTCATTAATTAATGCACTTTTAAAAGCTTGATAGGAATTTAGATTTCTTTGAGAAAATAAAAAAGATTTAGCTGCGCCGGAAACTAACCTCTTTACAAAGATTAATTTTTGTTGTTCGCTTAAAGAAGGAAAAAGCGAAAAATTCTCTTCAACATCGCAAAAAAAACTTTTAATCGAATAGGAATCATTGCCTGTGAAGTTTCTACAACTACCACAGAGATCGCGTAATAAAAAACAAAACTGAAGGTTTATTTCATTCATCGTTTGGTTATTCGAGGGATCATTTTCGAGTGATTCCCTTTTGGCGCCAGTAATTAATGCCTGACTGTTATTTATTAATGTTTCGTCTGAAGTTACGGGGATGGGGAAGGAAGAATTATTACCCCCATTACTTGATGAACTTTCGGTTTCAGAAATCTGTTGAGGAGATAAAGGTTTTTCTTCTGTTTCCGATAAAAAACTAGTATCTAGCGTTTTCTGAAATTCATTTAAATTTGTTAGGGCTTTAAAAATATTTTCACACAAAGCATCTTTGTCGGTCTCAGTTACTTCTAAGTGTAATAAATTAGAAACGGAGATAAAATCAGATACAGAAAAATTCTTCAGCAATTCTTATTTATGTTTTTCTACATCTAAATTTTCAAATCTTTCAAAATTTCTCATTCTTTTTCGAGAAGAATGGTCAAAATTACTGTAACCTAACACAGAATTAAGCAATTTTACTGAATTAGTTTTTTCATATTTAAGGGAGTTAGCGATTAATTGAATATCGCCTAGTTTTAAAGACATTGTAATGAATTAAAACAGAACTAATACACATTCACTCGGGATTAAAATTTAAAGGGAGAATGAAATAAAGTAACGTACTATAAATTACAAATTTATCAAGAATCGCATTTATTTAAAGGGGAAAGATGTGAGGAAAAAATTGCGCCTACCTATTTGGGAGCAGTCGAATTATTCACTCTGAAATGATTCACACATTTCCAAATAATTCAATTTCTTCTGTAATTTAGAAATGTCGAACAGGATAATGTTCCTTTTTTAAAGCAGCCAGTATATGTCAGCACAGTTGCACAAGAACACGAAGTAATTGAACCTTGAACGTTTTCACTTGAATCATATCCATCAAAAACGTACACTAACGTCCATTCACCAGTCCAGTAAAACATCCACGGCAAAAATCCACTCTTATCAAAACTTTTAGCATCAATTTAGAGTCTTAAATTGTACTAACGTCCACAGCTTTTTCAACAATTTGGCGGGATTTGCTAGGGGTATTCACGAGAAAGGCCGAGCCCCCAAAAATGTGGGGAAAGGCAACGACAAGCATTAATACGAAAATATACTTATTATAATTAAAGGACAAAACATTACTATTCTAACATAAAACACATAAAGATACATGAGCGTGAGCTGTACGTCTTTAGGCTCACTACTACCCAACTCTCGTCTGCCAATAATGGCGGGAAAGCATCACGTGATTAATGACGTGACGCAACATGGCGCCATACAGGATACGAGATCTGTCAGCGCTTCCCACACTAGTATAAGCGAGAAATAAGGATATTTAGAAAATGTTTTGAACATAACGAAGCGACTATGTGAATATTGACATTCTCCAGATTTCGGTCTTAAACAGTAATAACAGATACGCGATCCTAAAATAGTCACGCTCTGTGACGTCATAGTGCTAATTACAATGTAACTGTCCGGTTAATTTATCATTTAACATTTAATTTTCGCAGTACTGTTATTTCTGTTTCTTATACTCCATGTAAATCGATCCAATATTCTTTCTTAGATTTCAATATTGAAAGAAAATCACGCGATAAAATTTATTTCGGAAGAATGCAAGCGATTTTTATTTCAGTTCAATAATAAAATAGGTTGTTTGAAAAAGGAATATAAAGGAAGAATCATAAAAAAAGGAATGTTTTTTAAAAGCACCGAAATTTAAAAAACAGCCATGAAGATTAACTTTAATTAATAAAAGAAATAATATTTTAAATTTTGGAAAGTATTACAAACAGTTTTGTGCAATTATATTTTTTGAAATTATGTTGATAAGATGACAAAAATTCAGTAAATTTCTAATTAATATTCTAAACAAATTTCAAAATATTTCTCCGAAGTGCATTCATTCCACCATCCAAAATATATTTGTACCAAATTTTATAACTCGAGGGCAAGCGGTCTCATGTTATTTATCGTTGAAATATATGTATTATTGTTTCCTCAAGACATACATAAAAGCAAAAAAAAATCATTCAACTATGAATAGCATCTTTAAATTTTATATGTCTATTCAATTAAACGTTTAACGCCCAATATCCTGATTTAAGATTAATTAAAATTTCATCCTCATGGCTAAATTTGTCGCATTCAGTTATTTCTTTTAAGCATTAACTAACTAATCAATAGCTATTTCCATATTCGGAAATCATTTTCAACTGGTATATATCACCATTAACCCTTTCTAAGGCCGTGGGAAGTATGCTTCTCACCAAATTTATCAATCTTTGTATAAAATTATGTAGGTTGGCATAAGTTCTGACAAATTTTTTAGAAAGACTGAAACTTAGAGGCTTCACTTCTTTATCTCACACAAAATGATGTGTCTTGATTTGTTACTTAATTATTAATTAATCAAATTAAATTTATCTAATAAGCTAAATGAATCTCTTTTGTTATTCTAATTTCAAAATAGATGCCTTCTAGATATTCTAGATGCCTTCTCAAGCCTAAAAATATTTTAACATAATATGACTAGAAAAAAATGGTCCTTGAAAGGATTAAACCAAATTTTGAAGCAAAAGTGACAGCTTTAAAAAAAAAAATTATATTTTATTCATTTTTAAAGAAAGTAATAATAATAATAATATTCTTTTGTTAAAATTTAGTATGTATTATACTTTTATATAGAAAAGAATAAAATATATTATACTTTTATATAGAAAAGAATAAAATATACTAAACGGATAAAGTATACTTCATTTTATTATGCTTAAAGAAGTTTTTATTTATTAAATAGTTTTCTACAAATTTTTCTCTGTTTTTGTAAAAAAAAGGGGGGGCTATAAAATTTTAGGATTGAAATTTCATTTCTCAATTTAGGCTTCAAATTAATTTGGATGTTAGAGAATTAATTTTTTTAAACAAGGAAAGTTTTTACAAGGAGTGTTTTTACAAGGAAAGAAAATATTTTAAGTAAGCTTCAATAAGCTTGTCTGGATTTAATTGGTCATAACAAATTAATTCACTCTCTACCTAAAACAGGAATAATAGCGTTACAAAAGCAACTAAACTTTAGAAAATAAACTCTAGAAAAACACTATTTTCCCCTAGAGCGGTGTAGCTAAAATGTTTGAATAAGCTCACTTGATTTTTTTTCCTTTAGATCTTTCTTTTTACTCCTTCTTTTTTGCTGCTTTCTTCTCCTTTATTTTCAAAAAGCAATAACCTCGGAAGCGAAGATCAATAATTGGTTTGACAAACTAAAAAAAAAAAGATTCCCTCAAATTCATTTAGCTTTACAAAATTCTATCATAACCTTGTGAGTTTTTCTTTCCTCCTTTATTCACTTTTCATTCGTTTATTTAATTTTATTTTTCAAGTTTATGAAAATGGAAATCCATTTTTTCCCTCACTCTCTGATTTGCTGTAATTTTTAAGTTTTATACACTAATGTATTATCATCAACAATATACTCTTTTATAGTTTTCAGAATTAAATTATCAGTAAATATATTAAAGTGTTTTAATTAATTTAAGTGGATTCCACCTAACGATGAAATTAAGAAAAATGATTATTAGGTTTAAAAATGTTTCAAATAATATATTAAATTAATGATTATAAAGAAGCAAATATTTGAAATCCAAAATTTCTTTCAAACATCAGGTCAAAAGTGTTCCTTTAAATGATTTTTCATAATTTTATTTAAAGAAAAATTTACTTCGCATTTTTCTTTGATTCTTTTTTTCATGATACTTCTCAAAACTTATAATCCTCGTGATAAAAAAATATTACTATAAATTACTTACTATATACTACGATATTATATACTTCTACTATTGTTTCGCAGTTTGCCTAAAAATGCCGGAGTTTTATGCTTTATTTCTATTATAAACACAATACATCAGAAGTTGAACGGATTGAAATTATAAAACTTTAACAGAATCTGCTTGAAACTTTTGAAAATCTTGCGGAAAATAAATTGACATAGTAAAAAATTTTCAACACTTTTGATTTGTTATTAAATTTTAATAATCACGTTGCAGTGAATTATAATCCCAGTGCATAAAATAAAGTTTTCTCAAAGGAATTTTTAAAAGCAAAAATAAAAGATTTTTGTTCTTAACTAAGCATGAATCTTTATTTTATAAATAACTAGCTGGTATCCGTCGCATTGCTGATGTAGAAGAAATAATTTTGGAAATGTAGTTTGACATTTTAAATAGCTATCTTGTTTAATTAGGAATGATAGAAAGAATGATATTTATTTTCTTATCGACAGTGAGTACTTTCATTGAAATTTAATGATATATAAAGAAGAAGTTCCTTCAAATAATATTTTTTTTCTGTTTCTTTTTTCACTTTATTAATCAAGTGCTTTAAGGTAGAAAATTCTTTTTGTTTTTCCGTCTTCAACGAAAACAAATAAATTTCTTCACTGTCTGACTCGCAAGCGTCCAGCATACAGCTGACCATGTGAAGAACATGGATTTTCTAGGTTCTATCCGCACATTTGAAGTGATGATTTTGCGCCATATTGAATCGAGAATGCAAGTCGAATGGGGAACTGCAAATCAAGAAACATGTCGGTGCGAATAATGGGAATGCTAGAAAGAGCACATATTCTCCAACCGACTTTCCGTTAAGAATAGTTGCCTCGCTTCTTGGCTCATATTTGTCTTTTGATTCTGATGCGCGTGATCAGGTAACATATAAACGTTGTCTTTCGATTCTTGCAGCATGTTGATCTTGAGATTCTGAAGCGCATGAATTTTCAATTCGTAAACGATCTGCTTTATTGATCTCTTGTCGTTCCTCGTTTGTTTGAGAAGCTCAAAATTGCTCATTTCTACCTGCTGCCTTGGTAAATCTATTAAGTGACGAACGTTTGGGGATATATTTTTTGTCCAACCAATCAGCACGATATAAGCTTGTATAACCGAAATATCGTTTGTCGAATCACTGAATAATTAGAAAAATTACTGTTTGCAATGGAAAATTTCCATTATAAATAAATTAACTGGATTGACATTGATAATAATAATTCTATTTTGTATATGCGAGATAAACTCTGAATAATAAGTGCGGTTTGCCGCACACAAAGTATTGTGCACGCTAAATGACAACATCCTGTGCAGATGACAATTCCTTAATGAGAAGAAAAAATTAGTGCTTGCACTAAATATTTTCGATTTCATTTCGCTCACATTGTTTGGAATCAATGATAATAATTTTATTTTGTTTCATATATGTGCGATTAACTTTAAATGACATGTGACGTTTAGTGTTTGTCTTTTGTCAGTTTTAAAATAAAACCTTCGCGCAAGTGCAAGCAATAAGTTGACCAAGTTTCATCGCAGTCGCTTGAACTATACAGCAGCCCATAATGTAAGAACAAACAAAAATTCATTTTTGTATATTAGATATCATCTGAGAAGGATTTTAATTAATGTTTAACGAACAGAATTCTAAATTAATAGAAAAACTCCTTATGCGTAAAAAAATTAATTTGCAAGAATTTTTTTTGGAAAACTTTAAAATTCTTTTACGATCTTCTGAAGTCAAAATTCAAATATTGCATTATTTTGCAACTAAGAAAGATATGTTTAAGGAATATGAGCAAAAAAAAAACTTATCTTAAAGAAAAAAAATAAAGATAGAAATTTTAGGGTCGTGACTTAAATCAAAGTTCCATATAAAAATCTAAAAAAAAAATAACAAAAGAAGAGAATATTCAATGTTTTAAGCATGAATATATTGCTCTTATATGGCTTGAAGAACATGTAAGAACATATAGTTCATAACTGCTCAAGGTGAAGAAACTAAAGCGTGTTTTCTTTTTTTTTTTAAACAATCTTTATATGTATTCCGATAATTTGAGTTTACTACTTTTTAAAAAATGTCCAATAATCGAAAAAAATTCAAATTTGCCATCTTCTTGATTTATCGTCATCCTCAATAGAATACTCTTTTTTATCTGATTTTTATATTTTTTGACAAATTTATTTTAACCCTTTCTAGGGCCGTGGGAAGTATGCTTCCCACCAAATTTATCAACATTTGTATAAATTTATGTAGGTTTGTATGTATTATGTAGGTTATGTAGGTAAGTTCTGACAAATTTTTTTAGAAAGACAGATATTTTTTTAGAAAGAAATACTTCAGTTCTTTATCTCAGACAAAATGATGTGTCTTGATTTGTTACTTAATAATTAATTAACCAAATTAATTAATTAAATTAAATTTATCTAATAAGCTAAATGAATCCCTTTTCTTATTCTAATTTCAAGCCTAAAAATATTTTAACATAATATGACTAGAAAAAAATGGCCATTTAAAGGGTTAAAATAATTTCTCGATCTCGTCAACAGCGATATGCATTTACAATTAAAGAAATGTAAATATATATAAGCAAATAATTAGACTGCATAGAATATTAATTAACCAATAAATTATTCGATTTAGATAAATGCTTTCTTCAGAACATTAAAAAAATTTTAGAACAAGTAGAGGAAAATTGAATTGTAGAATCACTGAATACTTTGAATCTTTTCCGAAACCTTTCTATCGAAATACAAACCAAAGATAAATATTTGAATATCGCCTTCTTCTTGAAATATCGGACACTATATTACCATCAGTTTTAAAATTGAAGGCACGAGGGTGAGGTAGAAAACCTTTAAAAAATTACTTGTTACTATTGGAACAAAAAACGTAAATGATACTAAACTCATTTCGGAAATTTCGCTTTTATTTTAGAAGATTCATATATAGAGAGTGTCATTTCAGACTAAAGCAACGGTTTTGAGTAATTTTCTATGTTCTTTTCTGTCATATCATTAATTATTTTACTAATAGGAACGTGAAATTCATCATTTGACAGTACAGATACTGCGAATGTTATCATTGTCTGTTAGATACATGCTTCAATGAATTTAAAAACTGTTTCTATAATAGTAATTACACCAGTTCATTAACCAAATATACAATTGGAGATTAACGCAGCGAATGTTGCAAAACATCAAAATTTTTATTTATACATCAAACACACACAATTACATTCAATAATTAACTAAGAACATCAGGAACAGCATCGAAAGACTCTTCAATCATGCGGCATACACGTGACGCAAAAATCTAGCAGCTGGCACATGCGCAGCTTTGGAAGCTTACATAAAGGCAGATTCTACTTAAGGATGAAGGGAGTTAAGAAGAAAATGACCAGTTATATCTAACATATACCTATAACGATTTATTTAATATTCTATCGAAAAGGCTAGAATAAAAGTTCTTGAAAACTGTTGAAATTAACGCTTACTGGTTTGAACAACAAGAACTGAGTACGTGAGCAAAGTACCAGCGATTACTAAAATAGAACTTCTGCTGTACGACATTATGTCACAGCCGCTGAAAGCAAAATCAGGTTTTTCCAGTAATTCTCTTTTGATATGTAATTCTTTTGTTATTTGATGAGAAATGTATCTTGAGTGAGCCTTTCTGTAAAAGGATTCCTTCAAAAGACGCAGGGCAACGGATATTCCGCCGGCTGTCCAAAGGATTGCAATCATCGAAGTAGAAGATGCAATAACATTAATTGCTGTTGCAATTAAATCTGGACTCTTGTAGGATTCTTCTCCAAATTCCTGACTGCAAGATAAAAATCTAGAAGCTATTACCACGAATGACGGTATGGAAAAGGTGGCTTGTATTTCGTCTAAAAATTTATCAATTTTCATTTTACGATTGAGAATGCTAATTTGCACCATGGGTGTAAAGGTATCATTAGAATATTTATCTATTTCCTGAATAAGGCTTTGAATGTCTTTAGAACAATGTAGGCATGAAAAGCAATACAGTAAGGCGACCACACATGACAATCCCGGATACGTTAGAAAATCTAAGCATAACTTCAGACTGATCGATAACACACGAAGGTTAGCATTATCTAATATGAATCCATATGTGTAAATTAAATTCCGCGTTTCATGAGGAATAAGCAGACTGGTTAAGCAATAACTGATATGCAAGCTGAATAATGACAATATCGCAAAATTCATTCTTTTTTGTTCACTAGGAAGTAGTAATTTGTCGCAGATTTTTCTGAAGCTTCTTCTTTTAGCCCTCATACAATGCCATAATATTATATTGCAAACCTTACAGGAAAAACGCCACAAAAGAAATGTAAGATAATAAGTATCAAATTCAATTAGCAACATAAGTAAGTAATCCACAGTACCGAAGTACAATATAATTCCAAACACATACCCTGTTATATTTGATTTGAAGTTCTCCTTTCGCTTTCGAATAGCACCTATAAAGGACAGAACAGAAAATAACAAATTAGGCATTTTCTGTTAAATGTTGAGATTCTGTAATGCCAACCAATTTTCCAAAACACGTCCAATTTTAAGACATTTACTTCAATTTTCGTTCTTGATAAAGAAACTTTTTTGATTCTTTCTGTTTTTTATATATTTGATATAATTACAGATATTTTAGAGAATATTTGTAAGATTCACCAATGAGCGATGTTTCTTTTCCTACAAATTATAACCAATTGATTCGTTTCTAACATTTATGGTCTGATTTAGACTTCTGAGCACTTTCTATTGTTAGCGATTTTCTCAAATTTATGTGTAAACTAATCTATAATAAATCACTTAAAACTTTTGTGCTCTTTTATATAACATAAAAATTTAAAATGAATCAATAAAATGCAGTCTTTCAGGCTTGCCATATATGAAGGCTTTTAGGCTTTAACAAACGAAAATGGTAGGAATTGGTTTCAGTTTTTATGGAACAAAAGGTGATAGAAACTGAAATTTCAAAAATTGCACTTAACGAATATTTTTTAATGGTAACTAGGTTCATTCCGTTTATGATTTATATTTACGATTTTGAATATGTACAAATCTCTATTATTGATTGCCGTGCAAGAAGATCAGTTTAAATGAATTGTGTTGGAACATGTATAACTGTGCAAAAAAACAATTATGGCTGGATTACACCAAATATATGCAATAAATTTTGAAACCATCTCTACCACTTTTCTATGTATGGAATAATAGGTGATGTTTACATGATTTTTAAATTGTAAGCATTTTCTTCTTAAATAAATAATCTTAAATCATAAAGGGGTTATGAGTATACTATTAGTTCTTTATATATGAGTTCTTGCGTGTGAAAAATAATTATCTCAAAAAACATAAATAGGATATGACGAGATTTTTTTAACGTTTTATGTATAGTGTCAGAGATTTCGTCGAACAAGCTTATTTATTGATTAGTCTTTTAGATTTTCTTACGAAATTTACATAAAATATATGTTTATTGATACTTTAGGTGCCAAGCGATTACAAAACAGTTATCAGTGCCAATGAAAACATATGTTGCTTCTAAACTATCGTGCCAGAGAAAAAGATAATACAAAATTCAATCAGCAAATAAATGAGAAATAGAAATTTAAATTGATTTGTTGATATTAATATCACATATCCCTTTTCCTCCTCTAATTTGACCTTCAAACACTCATTTGTCCTCTAATTTCATTAGAATTGCAACCATGAAAAGGAAAGAGATTTGAAAAAATCGTCTTTTCCACACAAGTTTATATTTTTTTAATGGAAATTATACAAAGGAAGATGGAGATCCTTTTATAATTCTTATTATCTAAACTATTGCAGTGTCGGAAAACTTTCAGTACAGAAGTTATTCACTAAAGATGTGGAGATAATGCGCCTGACTTTTGAATAACCATTCTATATTTCATTGCAAGAAAGTTATAGAAAACTAAATCTTCACCATTTCCACCCTCTTTCAGACCTAAGAATCAGTGGAATATTTCCAATAACTGCCTGGAACTCATCCATGGACTTCCTAAGTGCTTCATTATTCAAAGAGATATTTCCGCTTTCTAAAATTTTTATCGCCTCTGAAATCTATTCGTTTCTAGATTTTAAGGGTAAGTTCAAAAATATTAATCAGTGTTCAGGATTCTCCAAGAATCTAATGATAAATCCAGAAAATGTGTTTTATATTTCACAGAGAACTTTCTTATATATTGGTTAAGAGAAAGTATAATACAAATCAAAAAATTCCACCGCGATATTTTAACAAATCTCCATGTTTTAGGCATCCGCCAATTCAAAAAAATATGTTTTTGGAAGGAGTTATGTTATGGAGAATGTTATGGAGCTATTTGGAATCTGTGAATAGGATATCTCAAAAGCCTTTCAGTCAGACGAATGAAATTTGATAGAGATTTCTACTCCAAATTTGTATAGTTCTGCCAAATTTTGAACAAAACCCATTCAAAGAAAAGTTGTCAGTCGCCAAGCCAGTGTATTCGCTGCATGCACTGCGAGAGACAAGGAGAAAAATGGAAGTTTTTTTTATAGATAAATGAAGAAAGATGAATTTATTCAGAACCATTTAATGTGCGACTCTTTAAAAAACTATTTACAAACATATAACTGCATCTGAAATGAAACAAGAAATTCAGTTACAATAAAAAAAATAGGCTTGGTTACTTCATGCTCTGAAAAAAATGGAATGACACTTCTAATTAGCGCAAATAAAATTCTATTTAATTCCTCCACCCCTGACTGATTATTTCAAAAATTCAGTATACTATCGAATCAGAAAGATTAAATTCCTGTTGAGCAAAAATGTTTCCCTATATTATTGAAAGCTCTCAGAAGCTCATGAGAAGAGATTATGAGAAAGCCATATTTTCATAACGACTTCCACATATTATAAGCAAGTTAAAGGATTCGTTTAATATACTTGCAAATACTAGCATGAATTCAAAACTGCCAATAAGAACAGAATTTTTCAATCTATTATCAAGAATCGTTTGAGATTTATTTTGTTGTGACAAGCAGAGATAAATTATACTATGCTCTCGAATTCTTTATTTTGTGGAACGAACAGAACTGTAACAAAATTTCTACATAAGATTTTATCAATTAATCAGCCGCACTATATTGTTCTATTTCTTTATTTCGTAATGAAGATTTGTCAAGAACTCTTTTTTTTATTCAAGTAATTCCGACAAATGAATCTTTTAAGTGTCCTCTATACTTAGAAACCCATTGTCGAATATTGAGTAATTAAGAACTAAATTAGCAGAAACATTAATCACAGCGTGAAACTATTCACAAATAGTTTTGTGTTTTAAAATTTTTTCTGGAGACATTATGTCTGGAAAATTGAGGAGTCTAAATAATCAGGAAAAGAATGCTTGTTTGTTATAAAATAAAATCCAGCAAATAGACAAAAGTTTTCTGAAATAAGTAATAGTGTAAAGTAGTTAGAAAACGAATCACGCACAAAATACGCCCAATGATAAAATAATTTTTTTAGTATCTTTGTTCCAAATTCAGAACTATTATCAAGTTTTCAGTGCTATCATTGAAAATGTTCATTCGTGTGAAATAAAATGCATTAAAGAGGAAGCGATATATATCGGGAAATCTGCTTCCTAATATTTTAATTTTAAAAGTTGAAATTTTGTTATAGGCCATTTCTTAAAGAATATGTTACACTGCAGATTACTATAACGCGAAAATAGAATTTATGAATTTACTGTACTTATTTTAGCACCTTTATATATTTTGTTTCCCAATACTGGAATATAAACACCGAAAACAAATATGAAGAATAAATAATAATCAAAAATGAATACAAAAGAAAACTGAGAACAATAAATCAATGATTAAAACAAATAAAAATATAAAGCATCCTTATTACTCTTCAAGATTCCATTGATCATCCTACAGATAAAGCTTACATGAAAAGACAACATTCCAGACAAATAAAATTTTCTATATGGTCTGTACACCTCACGAAATGTGGATACCTTCCCACTTCTTCACATGTCTCTTGAAATGTGGACAGAATTCATCTACATATATGTCCTTTTTCATATAAAAGCAATAATTCAAAAATGCAACGAAAAATAAATGAAATTAGCATGACATTTAATTATTATGATTGTATAGTTTTGTTTTTTGCTAGCTTTGGATTAGAATATTCGTATTTGCATAAAATAGCGAAAAATAAATTTTGCGTAAGAGACAGACTATAGTGATGCGGTAACAAATAAAACGGAGTTGCCGTTTGTTACTTTGTTAAAGTAGCCGTTGCATACTTTGCTATTTTGGTAGGAATGCTTTGCAAAATGTTTCGTATCACAGGTAGAATCCTTTGCCTGGTATTTCAATAACACTATTTTCTATGCGACGAAGGGTCAAACATTTCAAGTAATAGCAAAACTGGTAGCTTTGCCGATCAAAAAGGCCGAGAACGAATGCTACAGGCAATGAATGATGTTGAATCCGCTTTCGATTAGAAGGACAATATGGAGTATCTAGAGCTCGGGCCACATCAAGGCAATTGGATTTGCCATGCATTTCTATTTGGAGATAGATGCGGAAAACATTCAAAGTCTATCCATATAATATTCTTCGCTTGCAAGAGTTAAAACTTGGCAATGAGGACTTTTCTGAAACGTTATCTTAGTTACTCTTGGAATGTAATAAGGTGGGCCAAAATTGGCTGTGAAACATTCTGTTGTTAGATGAAGTTTACTTCTACATATACTGAACAGTGATAACATAAAATGGGTGCCTCTGGTCCATTGAGAAACCCCACGAGATCCAACAAATGACCCTGCATTTATCGCATGTTTCTTAATGGTTCACCTTCAAGAGGACCTCCTTGATTGAACCATGTTTCGTTGAGAAAATCACTCTTTCAAAACTGAAAGATTGTTCTGTAACTGCAGCACGTCATCGGGGTATGCTGCAAAATATCTTCATTCTAATACTCCAACTAATTGGAGTCCTTACTACTACAACTTTCTAGATATATATTTTTCCCCATTACATTGTATGTCAGATTTGGTAACTATTACGACATCATTTCGTGGAAGAACGTATTATCAGTAGTGTATTATCTAAAAGACGACCACCAAGTTCATCTAAAGTTTATCAATGAAAAATCCGAAAATTTGAAGAATCTGATCCTCTTTATATATATGCGTGTGTGTGTGTGTGTGTGTGTGTGTGTGTGTGTGTGTGTGTGTGTGTGTGTGTGGTGTGTGTGTGTGTGTGTGTGTGTGTGTGTGTGTGTGTGTGTGTGTGTGTGTGTGTGTGTGTGTGTGTGTGTGTGTGTGTGTGTGTAATATGCAACATCCGCCAGAATGAAATACACGCTGCTGTGGATCATGCTGTAATACGGTTTTACGTGTTGGCGCTGAAACATCAAAAACCATCTGGGAAATATTTGTGTACAGTGGCCTTTTCTTGTGCTGTGATTAACATTTTTATAATATCTACAGAATGCGTGTAAAATAATTGCTAATTGATTACCGATACATCGTATTCTGATATTTATTTAATGCTATGCTACATTTTCTTTACATTAAATCGATCGCAAGATCTCATTTTCATCTATCAATCTTTGTTTTAAATATTGTTCATTTAAATTTATCAGTTTTTCATTATCTGATATATATATATATATACTTATTCTCTAAATTTGAAATCATAGCTTACACTGCTCCTATTATCAGATAATCTCAAGCACGGATACTTTAATTCCAACAGCATGCTGAGAAACAAAATGACAGTCTAAACTGTGATAAGTGCCATCCGTCACTTCACACCTATCAACATTTTTAATATAAAGACCCCATATTAAATTTTATTTGTGATTCTTATTTGCGATTCCTTTGATTTTTCATTTGTGATTCCTTTGACTTTAGTTAACACATCTAGGCTAACTTTATCTACGTGGCCATATAATTGTCCCCAAACCAAATTGTCTCTTAAAAGAGGCATTAAGAGTAGAAATAAAGCTACAATTATTTTACAAATGATATATATTCAAAACAGGAAGAGTTACTGCAAGAGAACTATCTATAAATATGCTAAAATTTGTGAAGAAAACTCATGAATTCTGTTTTCACGAGATAAGTCGTATTAAAGTACATTGTAACGTATCCCTTACCAAATGACTTATGACAGAATTCCAGCTTTCAAATAACAGGAAGAAGATTTGTGGATTTATTGCTCCTTTTTCAATGCATTTGGTTTCACATGATTCGGTACTTTTAATGAGGGTACTGCAAAATAAATAATGTTTCTGAGTTTGAAACGAAGATTATTCAACATTCGACAATGTGTGATAATGATAAATCCTCATTACTAAATAAAGGAATGGAACAATACTGCGTGGCTGTTTAATGAATGAAAGCGTATGAAGAAATTTTAAGACGCTTCCGTTCTTTTCATGAAATAGAGAATGCGAGATAACAGCATATTTATCTCTACTTGTCACAAAAAAAAAAATCTCAAAAGATTCTTAATAACAGATTGAAAAATGTTGTTCTTATTGGCAGTTTTGATTTCATGCTAGTATTAGCACGTCTTCTAAATGGTCTCGAACCCTTTAACTAGTTTATAACATAAGAAAGTCCATTTGAAAATGTTGCTTGCTTATAACGTATCTTCTGCTAGGCTTCTGAGAGCTTTCAATAATTAATGGAAACATTTTTTTCTAAACAGGAATTTAATCTTTTTGATTCGATGGTAAACCGTTTAGAAATAATCAGTCAATGGTGGAAGAATTAATAAGACCTTTATTTGCCCAATATAGGAGTGTACTTCTACATTTTTCAGAACATGAAGTAGTCAAAACTGACTTTTTTACTGTTAATTGACTTAGTTTTTGTTTTGTTTTCAAATTTCAGATAAATTTATCTATATGCAAATATATTTTTTAAATGTTGTTTACCAAGTTATTCTGAAAGAAAATTCAGTGTTCTTCAATTATCTAAAAAAATCTTGTGTCCATCTAATTTTTTTCACGCAGAATATTCAAATAGAGAATCCAACATATTTCCTTTGGATAGATTTCTGCCAAAATCTGACAGAAATATACAAATTTGGAGTAGAAATCTATATGAAATTTCATTATTCCAGCTCAAAATGTTTTTGATATTTTCCGTGTTCACAGTACAAACAGATATAATACCAAAAATGTATTTTCCGAATTGAGAGGAATCTGGAGATTTGTCAACATTTTGAGATCAAAATTTTTGACGATTACAATGTTTTCTCTTAGTCAATACACTAGAACTACACTTTTCCGTGAAATATAATATTACATTTTCTGTAATTATCATGTGATTCCTGGAGCATTCTGTTCATTGATTAATTTTTTCATCTATCAGAAAAATATCACGAAGATTTAGAAAGAATAGATTTCAAAAGCAATAAAAATTCCAAGAAGCCGAAATTTTTCTTGTAATAACTAAGCAATTATGAAGTCTATGCGTGATTTCCAATCCATTATTACAAACCAAAAGGGGGGGGGGGAAATAGAGAAGATTCAGTTTTCTATAACTTTCTTGCATCGAAATATAGAATACTTATTTAAAAATCAGGCCCATTATCTCCTCATCTTACGAAATAGCGTCTGTACTGAAAGTTTTCCAATACCTGTAATAGTTTAGATATTAAGAACTAAAAAAGGAATTTCATAACCCACCCCCCACCCCCATGTGTTGCATAATTTCCATTTTTTAAAAAATCTAAACTTGTGTGGAAAGCATCAATTTTTTCCAATCTCTTTTATTTTTATGGTTGCAATTCTAAATAAATTAGAGAAGAAATGAGTGTGTGAGTGTAAAGTTAGAGGAGGAAAAGCTGTCTGTCATCTTTGCATCGCCGGACAAACTTAATCTTCCTATTTTTTATTGATTTGCCTATGGAGTTATGTTTTAACTTTGTATGTGGTAATGTTGTTCAGTAGCAACATGTGTTTTCATTGACATTTATGGAAGATTGACAATCATTTGGCACTTCAAGTGTTAACAAACAAATATTTTATGAAATTTCACAAAAAAAGAAAGAATAATCAAAAATCATATTTTTTTTTCCACGAAATCTCAAACTCTTTTTAAAAATTAATAGAATTTAAAACTTTGTTATTAAATTGCAAATTTATTGAATAGAAAATAATATAAAAAATCATTTATATAAAACTCCTATTCTGCTTATGTTCTTTCAGATAATTATTTTTCACACACAATAACTCAATTATAAATGATTAACAATGTATTTATATCACTTTTATGATTTCAAATTGGATATTTAAAAGGAACATGCTTAGAATTTTAAAATCATATTAACATCCTCTTTTGTTCCAAACCCAGAGAAGCAGTCGAAATAGATCTAACTTAATCGTATATCTTTCGCATCATGCGTTTTTTGCACAATTAAACATATTCCAAAACCAATGATTTAAACCGAGCAGCTTACACGGCAGCCAATAATATAAAGTTGTACAGGTTCCAAATCGTAAATTTAAATCACGGAACGAACTTGAGTATCACAAAAAAATATTCGTTAAATGCAATTTTTTAGAATTAGTTTTTTAGATTTAGTTTCCACCACCATTTTGTTCCATAGAAATTGTGAACAGTTCATATCATTTTCCTTTGTTGCACCTGAATGACTTCATATTATTGAGTTATTCTCCATTTTCATGTTGGATAATGGAACATAAATGTTTCGAGCGAATTATTATAGATTTTATTGTACATCAATTTGAGAAAAATTGGTAACAGTAGAAACCACTCAAAAGTATAGGTAAAAACATAAATATTGGAAAAGAATCAATTGGTTTTATTTTGTAGGAAAAGAAACATCGCTCACAGAGGAATCTTACAAATATTCACAGAAAATCTGTAATTATTTATATCTGATGTATAAAAAAAGAGGAAGAAAAGTTTATTTGCCTAGAATAAACGTCGAGTTAAATTTAATTGAATTTCAATGCGGTTCTATCGTTTGGCATTGTCAAAATATTATTGTTTCATTCATCAATCGGCATAGTTATTACATTAAAAAGAAACATGCCTAATTTGTTATTTTCTTTTATGTCTTGCATAGGTGCTATTCGAAAGCGGAAGGAGAACTTCAAATCAAATATAACAAGGTATGCGTTTGGATTTATATTGTACTTTGGCACTGTGGATTACTTACTTATGTTGTTAATTGATTTCAAGACGTACAATCTCACCTTTCTTTTGTGGCGTTTTTCCTGTAAGATTTACAGTATAATGTTATGGCATTGTATGAGAGCTAAAAGAAAATGCTTCAGAAAAATCCGCGACAAATTACACCTTCCCAGTAAAACAAAAAAAATTGCAATATTGCCATTATTTAACTTGCATATCATTCATTGTTTAACCAGTCTGTTTATTCCTAATGAAGTGTGGAATTTTACTTACACTTATAGGCTCATATTGGAAAATAATGACCTTTGTGTATTATCGTTCTGTCTGAAGTTATGCTTAGATTTTCTAACCTATCCAGAATTAGCATGTGTGGTCGCATTACTGTATTATTTTTCATACCTACATTGTTCTAAAGACATTCATTGCTTTATTCAGGAGAAAAATATATATTCTAATAACACTTTTATATCCACGGTTCAAATTAGCATTCTCAAACGTAAAATGAAAAATTTTAAATTTTTAGACGAAATAAATGCCGCCTTTTCCATACCGTCATACTTGATTCTAGCTTCTGGAATTTTATCTTGCAGTCAGGTATCTGGACATAGCATAATTTCTTACAGATGGTACACCTACAATAATGCAGAACTAGTTGCAACAGCAATTAATGTAATTGCATCTTCGATGATTGTAATACTTTGGACAGCCGGTGGAATATCCGTTGCCCTGCGTGTCTTGACGGAATCATTTTACAGAAAAGCTCACTCAAGATATATTTCTCATAGAATAATAGAAGAATTACATATCAAAAGATAATGATTGGAAAAGAGAATTATTCTGATTTTGTTCTGAGCGTCTGCGGCATAATGCCGTACGGTCGAAGTTCTATTTTAGTCATCGCCGGTACTTTGCTCACGTACTCAGTTCTTGTTGTTCAAACCAGCAAGCATTAATTTCAACAATTTTGATGACCTTTTTTTTAATCTTTTTGATAGTATTTCGAACTAGTCGGTTATGGTATATCTTAGATATCAAAGCTCATTTTCTGTTTCTCAGTCCCCTTCATCCTAAAATATAATCCGTCGTTATGTAAGATACCAAAGCTGCACATGCGCCTACTTACGCTGTCGTGTATTCTGTATGATCTAAGTTCCTTCCGTTGCTGTTCCTAATTTTCCTTAATGTTCTTAGTCGTGTTTTTGTAGTTGTATAAATAAATGTTTGATGTTTTTCAATATTCGCTGCTTAAATCACCAAAAATACAGTGTGATTCATGAAGAAATATAGTTTCAATGCACTACAAATCAAGAACAATGTAAAATATTACATGTCTCCTGTAACAGAATTTTATGGGATTATTCTTAAATTTTTTCAGAAACAGTCACAGATTTTCTCTATGATCACTTAGAAGGGGCCATATATTTTCTTTCTGATCACTTTCCAGAACAAATTTTCCTTAGAAGAATCTTACATGTGTTGCACTTTGAATATATGATTCTCTCTTTCCCAAAAGGGAACATTGTGCTTAAGTACCTTACCACTGACATGAATTATTGATTCCTCAATGAAAACTAAATGATTGGCAAAATCATCATATCTAAAACGAAGCTGATTATCGGCACAAAATTCAAAGCATTTTTCTTTGTCAAAATCATTCAGATTTTGCAACACCTGCACTTCGTATGGAATCATTTTGAGCTTCTTTCTCGAAATTCTCCAGATGGTGGACTGAGAAGTAATGAGATGGGGCGATGGTGGCTGATTCCCTAGAGTGAGAAATTTGCACTTCACGACTCTCACTCTACGTTGATTTTTCCGTGCTTCGTTGAATAAGGACTTCTTGCGATACAGTCAGTCACCAAGTACTTATACCTTTGCACTAACATCAAGCAGTTTTAAATTTTTCATACCATTAATAAATAGATTCTCTTAATGGAATTTATTTTCTGAATTGTGATCAAAAATACCATTGCACAACAGTTGCGGTTTCCGTTTTTGCTGAATTAATGAACATAAAAAGCCTTCTCCATTGTGGTGATTCACCTGAACACCAACAGATGGCGCAATGAAAAGCCAGAGCGTTGAATTCTTGTTATTGTTTTGAGACTGGAATTCTTAGGGGATGCTTGGATGAAACGAGTGCTTTCTGTACACGCGCTTGAAAATGTATAGTTTGAAATCTGTATGCAAAAAATCTATTCGCTGTATTAAAATCATTCTTATTCTGGATGCCCATGAATCGCTGCCGAATAAATATCCAGACTTGGATGAGATGAGTTATTCCTTTATTTGTCATTATATTACTTTATTTTGAGTCTGACCAGACATTCTAATACAGACATACATTATTTTGATTCTAAGTCGTTTAAATCCTTAATTAAATCAATACACTGCAGACGCACCGTTTCAACTGACTTGTCTCATGACACACATGGTACTAAAAACCTGTCACGGGCGAGTCATTAACTAAAGAGTACATCTACATTTGCAGCATCTGCAACTCTGGAATGATGAACTTCACTTTCTTATTCGTAAAATCAGTGATAATATAGAAAAGTGCGTATAGAAAATTGCTCAAAATAGTTGATTCAGACGAAAAAGAAACTTTCTATATAAGAATCCTCTAAAATGAAAGCGAAATTTCTAAAAGCTTAATATGATTTGAGTTTTAGCTCCAATAGTAACAATTGATGATTTAAAGGTTTTCTATCTTTCCCCTGTGCCCTCAGCTGTAGTACTTACGGGAATATAGTATTCAATATTTCAAGAAGAATATAATATTCAAATATTTATCTTTGCTTTGCATTTCGAAGGGAAGGTTTCGAAAAAGTTTTTAACCATACAGTGTTTCTTCAATACAATTTCTCTATTCTTATCCTAAAATCTTTCTATTTTTCTGAAGAAGGCATTCGTTCTAAATCGCCTAAATTACTGATTAATAAATATTCTGATGTGTAATTTAATTATTCGCTTTTTATATGTGTTAGGCTACAATTGAAAATAGATTCATATATGTGCACGTTATCGAGGTTTCAAAAAAAGTTTTTCTAAAAATCTAAAAATTAAATTTTGAAAAAATAGCATTCTGTTTAAGATGACAATAAATCAAGAAGAAATCAATTTTTAATTGTTTTATTACTGAAAAATGATTTTTAATTTCCGATCATCTTAATACATATCTGGATATACATGACTCTTTGTCAATTTATAGTGACTATTTTTTGAAGAAACTTGGTCATATATTATGTATTCTAAGAGAACGCTTAGTAATTGTCAAAAATATTTGACCACAAGATTTTGACAATTCTCTAAATTTTAGTTTTCTCTCAATTCGAAAAATTCACTTTTTGGAATTATGTCGGTTTGTTCTCTGAACATCATCATTCGAAACTAGACAAATGAAATTTGATATAAATTTCTTTCTAAATTTGCATATTTCTGTCAAATTTTGGACGACATTCATTAAGAGTAAATTTGTCTGGCTATTCGAATATACTTTGCGCGAAAAAACAAGAACACAAAAGTTTTTTAGATAAATGAAGAGCACAGAATTTCTTCAGAACAATTTAATGATCAACGCTTTAAACGCATGTTTAGAAACATATAACTGCATCTGAAACTTGAAAATAAAAAATACAAGTCAATTTATAATAAAAAATTCAGTTTTAAATACTTCATACTCTTTGAAAAAAGTAGCACATTACTAAATAGTGCAAATAGAAGTCTCATTAATTCTACCACCATTGACTGATTATTTCATAAATTTGTTTTACCATCGAATCAAAAAGATTATATTTATTCTTGGCAAAAATGTTTATATACATTTTCAAAATCTCTCAGGAGCAAGTTACCTTTTCTACACGACTTAAACATATTATAAGCATGTTAAAGGATTGAAAATCATTTAAAAAACGCGCTAATACTGTTATTAAGAATTCATTTCATATTTATTTTGTTGTGGCTGGCGGAGACAAATTATGCTATTCTCTCAAATTCTTCATTTCATGAAACAAACCAAAATATCTCAAAACTTCTTCACACGCTTTAATTAATTAAACAGCCAAGCTATATTGTTTCATTTCTTTGTTTCGTAATGAGGATTTGTCAAGAAGCCTTTTTTTTTTATTCGTATCTTCAGAGAAAAGAATCTTAAGTGTCCTCGATACACTTTGCCGAATGTTGAGTAATTAAGAACTAAACTAGCAGAAACATTAATCACATCGTGAAACTATTCACTAATAGTTTTGTGTTTTAAATATTTTTTCTATAGATATTATGTCAGGAAATGCATGTGTCTAAATAACTTGGAAAAGAATTGGTATTTTTTATAAAATAAAGCCTGCCAAATAAGCAAATTTCTTCTAAAATAAATAATAATGCAAAATAGTTAGAAAACAAATCACACATAAAAAAGGCACAATGAAAAAAAAATTTTAGTATATTTATTCCAAATTCTGAACCATTATCAAGTTTTCAATATCTTATTAAAAGTGCTAAATCATGTGAAACCAAATGCATTAAAGAGAAATCAATAAATCCTCAAGTCTTTCACCTGTTATTTAAAAGATGGAATTCTGTTATAAGTCATTTGTTAAGGGATATGTTTCACTTATACTACTATAACTAATCTCTTTAAAATAGAGTTTATGAGTTTTCTGCACTAGTTTTATCATGTTTAGATAGTTTGTTTCCAAACATTGAAATATAGGCACTGCAGCAAATATAATGAATAAATAATAATCAAAAAGGAATACTAAACAAAAAAGAAATAACAAATCAGTGATTAAAACGAAAGAAAATAACAAGCATCTTTATCACTCCTCAATATCCCATTGATGCATCCAACCGATAAAACTTACTCCAAAAGACAGCAAGCCAGACAAATAAAATTTTGTATATGGTATTTAAAACACTTCTGCAAATATCTGTCGAAATGTCGACAGAATTCATTAAAGGAATTTTGTGAGTGTGAATGTAATAATTCAAATTTGCAACGAATAATAAATTAAATTAGAATGATGTTTCATTATTATGATTGCATTGTTCTGTTCTTTTCTAACTTTATACTGGAATATTAGTCTGTACATGAAATATTGGAAAACAAATTTTGCTCAAGAGGCAGACTAAAGAGATGTCGTAACAGATAAAAATAAGTCAAAAAAGATAAAGTACCAGATAAGAAGATATAAGTTCTTAGACCATTGTGATGATTCTCTATTTGCCGCAGCATTCTTTGCTGCTAAACTTTCCTACCAAAATGGCAATGATTCTGCCAAAATGTTTCGTATCACGGGCAGAATACTCTGTAACACACCGTACTGTGCATTGAATGGTCAAACATTTCAAGGAAATTGATTGCTTTGCAGATCAAACAGACCAAGAATGAAAACGATTACTGAAGGCGATGAATGATGCTCCAACTGCTAGCAATTAGAAGACCAATATGAACCCACCTGTAATATTTAGAGTTCATGTCGTATCACGGTAACGGAATTTGACATTCACCACTAGATAGACGTACATCCGGAAAGTATTCAAAATCTATCAATGTAAGATTCATCACCAACAAGAGTTAAAACTCGGCGATAACGCCCTTCTTGAAACGTCCACATAAACGTCCACCTCATTGGCACGTAATGAGGTGGAAAAATTGGTTGTGGAACATTCTGTAGATTAAAGAAGTTCATTTTTACATGCAAGGAAAAGTCAATATCCAAAACTGGTGCATCTGGTCCTTTGAGAAACTCCACCAAATCCAACAAATTACCCTGCATTCATCGCTTGTTTCTCTATGATCCACTTTCATGACGCATGACGATCTCCTTGATTGGGCCATATTCTTTGAGGAAATCACTCCTTCAAGACTTAAAAATTGTTCTTTAACTACAGCACGTCATCGGGGTATGAAACGAAATATCTTCATTCTAATATTCCAAATACCTTTATACCTTGTTACAACAACCTTGTAGATAGCTATATATTTCGCTGATATACATTATATGTTAATGAATCTAACTACTGAGGCATCATTCCGTGGAAGATCGCATTGTCTACAAAATGACCACCACGTTCATCTGGCTTAAGTTCTTATGATATTTAATTTTGTAGTTATCTCAAAGATAAAGTTTATCGAAGAGAAAACAGGAAATTCGAAGAATTGGAAGAATTGGGTCCTCTTTCATATATGCAACATTCGCCAGGAAGAATTACATGCCACAATGGATCATACTGTAACACGGTTTTAAAAGTTGTTCCTGAAGCATCAAAAGCAATTCAAAGCAATTTTTGTAATATTGACACTATGTGCGTAAAAAAAAATATGTTAATTAATTACTGACTCCTCGTATTCTGTTCTTTATTCATTACCTTAAGTCGATCGTAATGTCTCATTTTCACGTAACAGTCTTTGTTTGAAATATTGTTCATTTACATTGATCCATTTTTTTTATTCTATGATCTGATATGCATACCTTATAAATTTCAAGACATTAAGTCGACTGTTTCTCTTACCAGGACATCCCATACAAGGATACTTTAATTCCAACAACATATCAAAATTTGTCGTTTTTTTTTATTTATTAGTATCATCTGACACTTAACAGTGATGTATAATTTTTATATAAAGACCATATATTAAATTTCATTTAGGATTCTTATTTCGGATTTTTCCATTAGACTGAGAAGAATACATAGCTATCAAAAGAATACATAGCATACATAGCTGAAGAATACATAGCTATCATAGTGACTAAAATATATGCAGTTATAGAAAAAAAAATCAATGCAAGGGGTAAGTCAATCATCTAACTCTCCGACCCGCCCTAAGGCACACGGATTTAAACCATAGAACTGAATGACCGGACCGCCGCAACAGCAATTGGCGGGAACTGTGGTTGAGTCCTAAGGACCGCCACCGGCCACGGTACAACCCTCCCCGAAGGAAGTACGTCCCGTCATCGATGGGAGGAGCCAGATCCCCCACCTATTAGTGTACCCTCCAGGGTGGCGAGATCCAACCACCATGCCGGAAGCATCTCATCCTCATTTCGTGCAAGGGGTAAGAACAAAAATTTATTTAGAATTATAGATTAAAATGTTTACGTAATTCATTGAAGGAATAAGCCGAAAATCAAATCGTAAAGAGACACAACGGTAAAGATATTGAGGTGTCATTTGGAAAATTTGAACATCCTGAAGAATGGTTTACTCATGGGTATCAAATTAAAATTCCTGAAATGGATGGAATAGAAATTTTTACAGATAGTTCGAAAGGGGATAACAAAGTAAAGTAAGAGTCGTAACAGAAGTTTGCTATTATGAAAAAGAAATCGATAAAATTTTTGTGGAATTATCGAACTACGATACAAGTTTCCAAGCAGAAGTACACGCTCTAATTATGGACATTAAATATTGTAAAAGGGTGAAGAATGGGCAAAAGTGTTCAATTTTTTCAGATTCTCTTTCAATCCTACAAGCTGTATAAACTTCTCACAATTGTAATAAGGAGATATGGATCATATAAGAAAAGATTTTTAAAATGTAAAAATTAACAAGGGGATAGAATTAAATTGGGTTAAGATCCATGTTGAAATATATAGTAATGAAAGGGCGGATCAGTGTGCAAAGTTGACGGCACAGAAAGGATGTGTTGATATTGTAACGAAACTTGTTCTAACTTGAAGCGGACTGAATGGCTCAGTGGTAGAATGCTATGAACTGAAAGCGACAGTTCATAAGTTTGTATCTGACTACAGGCAAGTTGCCTTAAATCTGTTTTGTTACTGATTTGCTTTTGATTATTTCTCATTTGTTCTAGAATGTTCTTATAATTTCTGCATCTTTCTAAATCTGGAAGATTCGAGTCATTTTCGTCTTGTGGATAAAAACAGATATAAGGTTTAATTCCTTGAATAAAGTCTCGAGTTGAGATTAGCGAATGCTATCTTTGACTTTAGATAACACACGGTTTATCTTGGCTAACTTCATCTGCACGACAAAATTAATGTCACCAAACCAAACTGTCTCTTAAAAGGGGCATTAAGAGAATAAATAAAGCTGCAGTTATTTGACAAATGGTATTATGTCCAAAAAAGGAAAAGTTATTGGAAAAAAAATATCGATAAACGTGCTAAAATTTGTGCAGAAAACTCATAAATTCAGTTTTCACGAGATAAGTCGCATTAAAGTACATTGTAACATATTTCTTAACAAAGGACTTATAACAGAATTCCAGCTTTTAAATAACAGGAAGAAAATTTGTGGATTTATTGCTCCTTTTTCAATGCATTTGGTTTCACGTGATTCAGTACTTTCAATGAGGGTGCATGAAACTTGATAATGGTTATCAGTTTGTAACAAAGGTACTAAACAAAAATATTTTTACAATTATACTTATTTTGTGTGTGATTTTTTTTTACAAGTTACTTTATAGAATTTTATTCTCCATTTGCTTGGTTACATTTTGTAACAAACCTGCATTCATTTTCTGATTATTTAGGTTTCTCCTTTTTTCTGATATAATGTCTGCAGAATATTATTTAAACACAAAACTATTTGTGAATAATTTCACAGTAGGATTAATGATTTAGTTCTTAATTACTCAATATTCGATAATATGTCTCTACTTATCGAGGACACGTATACGATTCTTTTGTCGGATGTACCCAAATAAAAATAGAGTTCTTGACAAATCCTCATTACGAAATAAAGAAATGGAAAAATACTGCATGGCTGTTTAATGAATGAAAGCGTAGGAAGAAGTTTTGAGACAGTTCCGTTTGTTTCAGGAAATAAACAAACCGAAAGACTAACATAATTTATCTCTGTCTGTCACAACAGAATAGTTCTCAAACGATTCTTGGTAACATATTGAAAACTTTTGTTCTTATTGGCAGTTTTGAATTCGTTCTAATATTAGCACATATATTAAATGATTTCGAATCTTTTAACTTGCCTTTAATATATAGAAATCGTATAGAAAATGTAGCTTGTTTATAATATCTCTTCTGTTGAGCTTTTCAGGGCTTTCGTTAATAAATGGATTCTTCTTCCAAATAAATAATTCTTTTGCCAAATAGAAATTTAATTTTTATAATTCTGTGTTAAACTGAATCTATGAAGTAATCAGTTGATGATGGAAGAATTGATAAGACTTTTATTTGCATTATATAAGAGTGTCCTTCTACATTTTTCAGAGCATGAAGTGTCAAAACTGATTATTTTTATTGTAAACTAGCCGCCTTTGGTGACCAGCCGGTTCGCTAGTCTTAATGTTCGTTTAAATGTTAATAATTAAATATTTTACGCAATTCCTACTTTAATAGATTAGCCGAAATAGATAGCCAAAAAATGTTAACCCTAGCCTCATTACTGTTGGGAAAAAAAACTGAAGCCTTACTCATATGGCGTTGGGGAAAATGAAAAGAGTTTTTGGCGGGAAAGTTAGTTTTTAATTAATAATTAAAATTCTAATTAAAAATTCAAAAAAAGACTCCAGGTGCACATTCCCGACCTCTAAGGTATACATGTACCAAATTTGGTAGCTGTAGGTTAAATGGTCTGGCCTGTAGAGCGCCAACACACACACACATTGAGCTTTATATAAGTATAGATGACATTTATTTTAATTTGCATATAAAGTTTTCTATTCGTAAATAGTCCTTTAAAACTTTGCTCATTAAGTGGTTCTGAAATATAATTCAATGTCCTTCAGTTATTTAAAAAAAATATTTTGTCGTTCTAATTTTTCCACTCAGTGTATTCAAATAATCAAGCAGAGATATTTCCTATGAATAGTTTTCCTCCAAAATATGTCACAAATATACAAATTTGGAGTAGAAATCTCTATCAAATGTCATTATTCTAGTTCAAAATGTTTTTGATGTTTTTCGTGTACACAATACAAACCGACATAATACCAAAAATGTATTTTTTGAATTGAGAGGAGTATGAAATCTGGAGATTTGGCAAAATTTTGAGACGGAATTTTTGACAATAACAATGTCTTCTCTTAGTCAATACACTAGAACTTTTCCGTGAAATATAATATTACATTTTCTGAAATTATCGTGTGATTTCTGGAGCCTTTCTGATCATTGATTAATTTTTTCATCTACCAGTAAAATAACACGAAGATTTAGAAATGAGTAGATTTCAAAAGCAATAAAAATTCTAGAAAGCCGAAATTTCTCTTGTAATAACTAAGCAATTATGAAGTCTATGCGTGATTTCCAATCCGTTAATAGAAACCAAAGGAAATAGTGAAGATTTATTTTTCTATAACTTTCTTGCATCGAAATATAGAACAGTTATTTAAAAATCAGGCACATTATCTCCTCATCTTAAGGAATAACTTCTGTACTGAAAGTTTTCCGTTACCTGTAATGGTTTACATATTAAGAACTAAAAAAGGAATTTCGTACACACACCCCAGTATTGCATAAATATCCATTTTTTTTTTAAATCTAAACATGTGTGGAAAGCACCAATTTTTTCCAGTCTCTTTTATTTTCATGGTTGCAATTCTAATTAAATTAGAGAAGAAATGAGTGTGTGAGTGTAAAGTTAGAGGAGGAAAAGCTGTCTGTCATCTTTGCATCGCCGGACAAACATAAACTTCCTATTTTTTTTTATTGATTTGCCTATGGAGTTATGTTTCAACCCTGTATTTGGCAGTGTTGTTCAGTAGCAACATGTGTTTTCATTGTCATTTATGGAAGATTGACAATCATTTGGCACTTCAAGTTTTAACAAACAAATATTTTATGTAAATTTCACAAAAAAAAAACTAAAAAAATAATCAAAAAATCATATTTTTTTTTCACGAAATCTCAAACTTTTTTTAAAAATTAATAGAATTTCAAACTTTGTTATTAAATTGCAAATTTATTGAATAGAAAATAATATAAAAAATCATTTATATAAAACCAATATTCTGCTTATGTTAGCTCAATAATTATTTTCCACACGCAATACCTCAGTTATAAATGATTATATATTTATATCCTTTTTTATGATTTCAAATTAGATATTTAAAAAGAAAATGCTTAGAATTTTTAAATCATATTAACGTCCCCTTTTATTCCAAACCCAGAGTAGCAGTCGAAATAGATCTAACTTAATTACATATATTTGGCGTAATGCTGCCAGGTATGATTTTTTGAACAATTAAAAACAAACTTAAACAATTCATTTAAACTGATCTTCCTGCACGGCTGTCAATAATAGAGAGCTGTACATGCTCAAAATTATAAGATGAAATTACAAACAGAATGAACTGGAGTATCATAAAAAAATATTCATTAAATGCAATTTTTTACAATTTTAGTTTCTATCGCCTTTTGATCCAAAGAAAATGATAACAGTTCATATCATTTTCCTTTGTTGCACTTGAAGGACTTCATATTATTGAGTTATTTTCCATTTTATGTTTAGTTAAAAGAACACAAAAGTTCCGAACGAATTATTATAGATTTTTTGCACGTCAATTTGAGAATAATTGCTAACAACAGAAACCACTCAGAAGTGTAGGTAAAAACATAAATATTGGAACGGAATCAATTTGCT
The DNA here is from genome assembly GCF_947563725.1 of Argiope bruennichi. Lineage (NCBI taxonomy): Eukaryota > Metazoa > Arthropoda > Arachnida > Araneae > Araneidae > Argiope > Argiope bruennichi. The sequence continues at coordinate 43,232,188 of NC_079155.1, forward strand.
TTATTTTGCAAGGAAAAAATATCGCTCACAGAGGTGTCTCACAAATATTCACTGAAACTCTTCAATTATATTAAATATATAAAAAAGAGGAAGAAGTTTCTTTGTCTAAACGAGCGAACATCGAGGTTAATTTTATTAAAATTCTGTGAATTTCAGAAAGTTGGTTGGCATTACATAATCTCAAAATTTAACAGGAACATGCCAAATTTGTTATTTTCTGTTCTGTCCTGCATAGGTGCTATTCGAAAGCGAAAGGAGAACTTCAAATCAAATATAACAGGGTATATGTTTGGATTTATATTGTACATTGGCACTGTCGATTACTTACTTATGTTGTTATTCGATTTCAAGACTTACAATCTCACATTTCTTTTCTGGCGTTTCTCCTGTAAGGTTTGCAGTATAATGTTATGGCATTGTATGAGAGCTAAAAGAAGAAACTTTAGAAAAATCTGCAACAAATTACTCCTTCCCAGTCAACAAAAAAGAATGAATTTTGCGATAATGTCACTATTCAGCTTGCATATCATTTATTGTTTAACCAGTTTTCTAATTGCTAATGTGAAGTGGAATTTTATGTACACGTACGGATTCATATTGGAAAATAATGACCTTCGTGTGTTATCGATCAGTTTGAAGTTATACTTAGATTTTCTCACATATCCAGGACTGGCTTGTGTGGTCGCCTTACTGTATTGCTTTTCATGCCTACATTGTTCTAAAGATATTCAATGCCTTATTCAGGAAATAGATAAATATTCTAATGATATTTTTACACCCGCGGTCCAAATTAGCATTCTGAAACGCAAAATGAAAATTGATAAATTTTTAGATGAAATACAAGCCACCTTCTCCATACCCTCTTTCTTGGTAATAGTTTCTGGATTTTTATCTTGTAGTCAGGTATTTGGACAGAGCATTATCTTTTATAGATTGTACACCTACAATAGTGTAGAAATAGTTGCAACAGCAATTAATGTAATTGCATCTTCTTCTTCGATGATTGCAATCCTGTGGACAGCCGGCGGAATATCCGTTGCCCTGCGTCTCTTGAAAGTATCATTTTATAGAAAGGCTCACTCAAGATACATTTCTCATCAAATAACAAAAGAATTACATATCAAAAGAGAATTATTGGAAAAACCTGATTTTGTTTTCAGCGGCTGTGACATAATGTCGTACAGCAGAAGTTCTATTTTAGTAATCGCCGGTACTTTGCTCACGTACTCAGTTCTTGTCGTTCAAACCAGCAATCAGTAATTTCAACAGTTTTCAAAAACTTTTATTCTTGTCTTTTTTGATAGATAGTGATCTAATCGGTTATAGTATTTATTAGATAGCTCATTTTCTCTTTCTTAACCCGCTTCATCCTAAAGTAGAATTTGCCGTTAAATACGCTGTCTTCTTTCATGTTCTTAGTTTTCGTGTGTGTGTATTACCGTATAAATAAATGTTTTTGATGTTTTGAAATATTCGCTGCTTAAATCTCCAACAATACAGGGTGATTCCTGAAGACATATACAGTGTCAATATACTGCAAATCAAGAACAATGTAAGATATTATATGTCACCTATAACAGAATTCTATAGAGTTATTTTTAAATTTTTTTAGAAACAGTTGCAGATTTTCTATGTGAGATCGCTTAGAAGGAGCCGTACATTTTCTTTCGGACCACTTTCCAGAACAAATTTACAGTAGGAAAATCTCGCATGTGTTGCACTTTGAATTTATGATTCTCTGTTTCCCAAAATGAACATTGTGGCCACTGACAGGAAATGTTGCTTCATCAATGAAAACTAAGTGATTGACAAACTCATCATCTTCAAAACGAAACTGATCGGCACAAAATTCAAAGCTCTTTCGTTTGTCAAAATCATTCAGATTTTGCAACACCTGCACTTTGCATGGAATCATTTTCGGCTTCTTTCTCGAAATTCTCCAGAGGTGGGCTGAGAAGTATTGAGATGGGCAATGGTGGCTGATTCTCCAGTGTGGGAAATTTGTACTTCACGACACACCCTCTGCGTTGATTTTTCTGAGATTCATTGAATTAGCACTTGCTATACAGTCAGTCGCCAAGGACTTATACCTTTTCACTCACATCCCGTAGTTTTAAATTTTGCATGCCATTGATAGATAGATTTTCTAACTGGAACTTCTTTTCCGAATTGTGATTGAAAATGCAATTGCATAACAGTTGTATATTCCGATTTCTGAATTTAAGGACATAAAACTCTTTCTCCACTGCTGATGAAAGCCATTTCGACTGACTAATCACATGGCACACATGTTACTGAATATGTTACTTCTGGAAAGGGCGAGACACTAACTTTAACAGTGCATCTACTTTACCATTTGCTAAGGTGGTGTGTGTCTTTGACTATTACGGTTTTACAGCAACTGGAAAATGTATACTTCCTTATGAATCTCTCTGTATATTTGGTTTATGAATTGTTTTAATTACTATTACAAAAACGGTTTTTACAAATACTGAAGCTTATATCTATTTGACAGTGATAACATTCGTAGCATCCTTAACTGCAACATGATGAGCTTCAAGTTCCTATTCGTAAAATCATTGATGATATGACAAAAAATAAAAATTTTGAAAATTGTTCAAAAGCTTCGGTTTAGTCAGATATGACACTTTCTATATATGAATCGTCTGAAATGAAATCAAAATTTCTATAATTACGTTAGCCTCTTCCAGTAAGAATTAATAATGAAAAATTGTGCACAAAATTACCATTTAATTTCTATTTAAAAAACGTTTCATTTTATAATTCTTACATAGTGTTAAATAAAGCTATATTATTGATATGGATATAATTGTAATTCGTAAGTTCATATTCAACACTTCGTCAAAAGTCTCTGGTGAATTCGGATTAGCACCGAGTTCTCCCAACATCAGAGCGTTTTAACCAAGCACTCCCGTAAATTTCTTTATTTCAGGGACATTATCTATTTCCTTCCATTCTTCTGATGATGTGTCTACAATTCCAGAATATTCATTAGAATCTCTTATTAGTTTCCTAGTATGTTTTCGTTTTCATGGCAATATTTCACTATCATTACTTTCATGCTCTTCTAATACTTCATTTGCATGTGTTTTTATCAATTCCAATCTCTCATTCCAATTTCACCCATCATGCTCTGTCTTTACTGCCGAGGCCACTGCTATTCTTCATGCTTTTTCTCTACTATCTAATAGTCCTCCTGATAATTATATCATATATTCAGATTCATTAAGTGTCTTTGAGTCACTGACATTGTTACATCATTTAAGTCACCCTCTGGCCTTTAATATTCTCGAACTGCACGAACATCTTACATATCAAGGATTCTCTATTCTTTTTTGCTGGGTTCCCTCTCATGTCGGGATAGCTGGCAATGAACAAGCTGACAATTTAGCAAAATCTGCCGCTACTATTTTAAACTGTCCTGTCCCTTTCAATGATATAAAAAAATATGTTAAAATCAACCTCCACTGAAAATGGCAAAGTGTATGGGACCTCAAGAATACAAATAAACTCCATTCAATTAAACACATTATTGATCACTGGCCCAGTCTATCTAACAGAAAGAATGATACAACTCTCACTCGTTTAAGAATAGGTCACACTCGACTCACGCACAAGCATTTGTTGCTGGGAGAACCCGCCCCTCAGTGTACTGAATGCCAATGCCAATTGTCAGTTCAACACATTCTAATTGATTGTCCACAATTCATTTCACAACGTACCCGGTGCTTTCAGTCTTCCTCTACCATTTTGAAAGACATTCTTCATAAAATTAATCATCCAAATCTTTTCACTTTCTTAAAAATGATCGGTTTTTACCATTTGATCTAATTAAAAATGGTTCAATTATAAGTTTTTTTTTTACATAAATATTGACAAAACATGACAAATACTAAGAAGTTTATATATTATTATTATGATTAGCTTATGATTATGTTTCAGTTTATTAACAATGTTTTAATCAATACCATACGTTTGGCGTAGCATAATCAAAAATGTTTTTGCGCCACAAAACTCCACTAAATCAAATCAAATCATGACTTTCATTATCAGTATGGCGTAAATATTTCTTCTTCTGATTCTTTAGAATCCCTCCAATCACCTTCATATTCATAGTCTGCATTGTCCATCGCGGTGTTTATTTCCCTACGTGTTTCCTTTAGTAAATATATATATAGGCCTGACCGATGTTTACACTTAATGTTAAATGTTTATAAAAATGAAATCCCACTGACGAACAACAATTTAGTCGTGTTTATATCAAAAAATTCTAACGGTAAGCAATATGTGATAGTGATTTATGATATTAATATAAGTAACAAAAGTGCTGCCGGATTCAATACAGTAAAATTTTAAATCAAATTTATTATCATATTCAACTATAACTTTAGTCACATGACGAGTGTAGCTTGTCATCGTACTGTACGGCATGAAAATTCAATGACGAGCTATACTCGTCATTTTACTGGAAGCAATTAATATGATTTTTTTAGCTCCAATAATAACAATTGATGATTTAAAGGTTTTCTATCTCTCCACTATCATCAATTTTAATATTGACGGGAATGTAGTGTTCGATATTTCAAGGAGAATTTGAAATTCAAATATTTAGCTTTGGTTTGCATTTTGAAGGAAAAGTTCCGAAAGAGTTTCAAAGCATGCAGAGAATCTACAGTACAATTTCCCTCTGCTTGTTCTAAAATATTTTTATTGTTCTGAAGAAAGCATTCATCTAAATCGAATAATAGGCTGATAAATAAATATTCTGATGTGTAATCTAATTATTCGCTTTTTATGTATCCTTTGTTATAATTGTAAATAGATTCGTATGTGTGCACGTTATCGAGGTGGTATTTCAAAATACGTTTTTCTAAAAATCAAAAAATCAGATTTTTAAAAAAAGAGCATTTTGTTCAAGATGATAATGAATCAAGAAAAAGACATTTTTGTTATTGGAAAATAATTTTTAACTTGCGAGGATCTTAATACATGTCTGCATATACATGAAGATTGTTTGAAAAAGAGACAATCGATTTCAATTTTTTTTGACTTTTTGCAGTTACGAATTATAGCTCTCAAACCATACAAGAACAATATATTTATGCTTTAAGGGGACGGTGGATACTATTAGGTATTTTTGTGAATTATTTACTTATGGTTATGAATTTTTTCGTGCATATGCATTAAAATATAAATGCGTCAAATTTCTTTTCAAAAAAACTTTTTGAAAAAAAATCTTATTTTTAAAAAATTTTAAATATATATAATTTTTAAAAATTTCAAAATATTTCATACGACACAATATTTAATTTTTTTTAAAATTTTTATTACTGAATATAAATTTATTTGGAATAAAACTGTGTACGATTTTGTAATTCCAATCAATTGCTAATTTTTTAGAAATATCTTTATGTCCACTTACTGAATTTTCATATGAATTTTATGTTTTTCGGAACTGAAATTGATTTTTAACTATCTAAAATGAACTAAATACAAAATGCATAGTCTGTTTTCTTTTAATGTTTAACCGAACTGTTTATTATCAATTCCATTTAATTGCTTCGAAAATTAAGACACCTGGAACATTTCAAAGATGAACAATATATCTTATAACTCTATTACAGTTGAATATATACATAAATTTTGGTGAGGAAACGATAAAAATAAAATTTTATGTTTCTGTCCATAATTCCTTATTTCAATGTCCATTGTCCCTTAAATTTTGAATATTATCTTCTTTTTGATATTTGTTTTTATGCTTTTATATGGATTTTGACTCAAGCTAACCTAAAATTTTCTTGTTCATTTTTACTTTAAGATAATCCTTTTTATTTTGCTTATATTCCTTGAACGTACCTTTTTCATTTGTAAAAACCGCGTAATATTTGCGTTTTGACTTCTGAAGAATGTAAAATTCAAAAGATTTTAATTTTAATATTTGACAATTTATGCCATTCTCTGCAATACAGCATTTAATCTCCAATTATTTCTCTAAGATGTTTTTCATAATTTTCCTGATAACAGTAATTCTACTTCTAATTTTTCATAACCTTTTCAAGAGCTTGAACAAATTACTTTTTCTTAATGAAAACGATGTTAATAGATGTATAAATCTAAAAGAAAAATTAATATTAGTGTTGTCATCTCTAGTCATCATAAGATACTAAAAATGTGTATTTTTTCCCAATAAATCATCAAAGTGCTACCACCTGAAACTCTTAAAAAGATGATTTTGAAAGGAATTCACTATCCCTAGGGGATTTAATTTAGTATATGATTAAAAATGTATCGAGTAAAATTGAAAATCCTACACAAATTACTTCCTGGATTTCATGACGTCTCGATGTAAATTCAATTATAAAAGTTATATGGTAAAGGCATAATATTTTTTAGAAATCGTTGAAAGACATGCGCATTGGGGAAATATGCTTAAAATCCTTTCTATAAACATTCTTATTTCTTACGAAAAGTAAATTTGACAAAAATATTCTTTACTATACCATAGATTGACATCAGTATTTAGAATATTTTTTCTTTGAAAATGCCAATACGTATTTCAATTCTAAAATAAAGCACTCACAAATTTATGAGAGAAATGTAAAACGTAGGTATAGTTCGAAACGTATTTCTCATTTTCATTGCATTCTTTCTATGGTTTATTATACAAATACGCTATTTATTCGTATATAGCAATAGCTATTTTTCATCAAAGGATCTTCTGAAGAAATTCCAGATTATAATTAGTATAAACTCAAGGGCATCAACATCTGCTTTTGTAATCTTCTTTGATTATAATATGCTGAATTCCTTTCCTAGACTTATATTTTCCACACAGAAAAAGGATACAAATATTCGAAGTAAATTTAAGCTTCTTCGTGGAGCTAAACATAATCTTATAAACTATGACTCCGTTTGCTCGATTCATCGACAGATTACGAGGTCTAATTTTGCAGTTTTTGTTAAAATAAATATATATTTTGTAGTACTAGCAAAATTTAATCTTTATATATTCTCTATTTTTCTCTTTATTTTTATTGCAAACGATTTCTCTTTTAAATTTTCATTATGATTTTTGCCATTTAAATAATTTATAATGTTTATGCACTTCTGGAAATTATTATTCAGTACATTTTTTTTTTGTTTCTTAAAAATGGCAACTATGATTTTATTTGATATTGATTCTTTTACAATGACAGAATATTACTGCTTTTGAATGAAAAGATGCGGAAAAAATGGTCTTGTAAAGTGTAAATAAGCAGTTTTACTGCTTATAAAAATATATTTTTCTTCCAAATAAATATGTGACACTTAAAACTGGCAATGCAAATACCTTTAAGTTTAGAATAATTTGAAGCAATAAGAAAAAATCACTTCCATGAAACATTTAAACTCTGAAAAATTCCATTTGCTTCGTTAGAAATATGCATGATTTTCTGAATTTTCATTTGCAATTCACCAGTGTAGGAACTTTGGAACTATAATCCTATAATTTAACAGTGTTTCGACAAGGTTATTAATCAGAAAAAAACAATATAACATTGATTTTAAAACTGAAGGAATCTGTATTAAAGGAAGGATTGTCTGAAGGAATGTATTTTCCATCCGAATATTAAATATTCGATAGACTCAGGTAAATCATTTTAAAATTCTTATTTTAATCAGCAAAAGAGTTTGATTTTTTTATGGCCAACAGCAACTGTACGATGTGCAATGAATTCAAAATTAAAGTATGCCAAGTGATTGCATTAATTGCATCAAGTATTTGATACATTTCAATCAGTAATAAAAATTTTAGAAAGTCAGGAATTTTTTTTTAAGTGTTTCAATAAAAATAATTTTTTTATTTTACTTTTCCGTTAGAATTTTTTTTAAAAATGGATCATTTACATAGCTATAGCTGCTAAATATAATATCTGCATAAAAAAATAAAACTCGAAATATCTAATCATTGTTATCGCTTTTAAATAATCTTTAAAAAACTCTTAACTATTAAAATTTAGTTGTTTAGTTAAGAAAAAGAAATCTTTAGATCATGAAACCCAAAATAATTTTCAGATATAATTACATTAATAATATCGATTTGAATGTATAACTATTCGATTCTCTAAAAAAATAAACATTCAATAAAAAATGCAATGATATTCTGCATTTTTTTTTTTTTTTTTTTTTTTTTGAAAATACGTTTTATAATTACTAAGCTTCATGGTTTTGTTTATTCTAATTAATATTTTTTTTTGCTTTTTCCTTCGAAATAAATTATTTTTAAATACATTTTTACATATTCTAAAAATATGATAAAGTTAAATCATTGTAATTTTTCATTTTACTTGTTTTCTTAATATTTCTATTAAAGCTTGAAAACGATTTTTAAAAGGTCGTATGCCAGAAGAATTTTTATTTCCAAATTCGTTTTTATGCAAATTTTATTTGTAATACTTTGTAAAATTTATTTATTTCTGTTCCTTATTCATTTTTCTTTAATGAAGACTAAGAATTTTCATTTTATTATTCGAAAACAATTATTACAGAATATTCTTTCGCAGAATTCTTAGGAAATGAAAATCTACAATTTTGTTCTAAAGATTCATTTTTATTCGCTGTTATTGCACTAAAATAGCACGCAAAGAAAGTCTAAAATCTATACATTCCTCGAATTTCAAGATCAAAATTTTTGGCGACAACAATTGTTTCTCTTTTCTTGACTTATATATGTACAAAAGGAAAAAAAAAACTTTATTTCCCTTGGAAGCGTAAATCATTTAAAGTACTCAGAAGAATCCATTGTTCCTTCACATTTGGTTCCCAAAGAATTTTGAAAAGCCTTAATAGGAGAAAATTTCTTTCTTAGAATTTCAAAACTATCATAATTAAGAGCTTATCATAAGAAGGGTTTAGAACCAAATACTTCAAGTGACAGAATTTAAAAAAATTCTGTTTTCAAAAAATATTAGGTTTATTTATTTTGTCGAAAGATTGGCATTCCTAAATAAAGAGTTATTTAGATTATTTAAGCTCTAAATTCCCGTGAAAATTAATTAAACTGAAAAATTATGTTCAAACATTTCATACAGTTAAACGAAAAGTACTTGTATGTTTGTATGCACTAAAAATAAATTGTAAAAGAGGAAAGAAGGAATGCTCAGAAGGTCTTGGAACTGCTTCGAATTTTGCTTCCAAAACATGAAATGTTAAGAAACATTTTCTGGCATATTTCAAAATAAAAAACTTTAGATAGCTTTGCTTCTAACTGAATATTACCGAGTAGAAGGGAGAAAATGCCGCCGTCAAGAAAATTATTGTTGGTAAAATAACTGCGAATAAGAGGGCTTTCGCTGATTGTTTCATAAATCAGATTAATTAAATTAAGTTTGCTTTCTACGCTTATATGGATTTAAAATATTAAATTAATATTATTATCGAAAACAAAATATCGGTAAGTTCAAATCGATTCAGGAATTTACTTAGAACTATATATCCGTCAGCTCTACCGGCAAGTACTTCACTTGAAAGGCAATTTTGTGAACATATCAAATCAATATCAAGCAAACAAATAGTAAGTAAAAACGCAATAAATAAAGAATACAATTAGCGGAAACCTAACATAAAAGACTGAAAAATCATTAAAAAAATTAATTAAAATTCTCTCAAGGATGAAGAATTTTTACAAAGACTACAGAGTTTTGAAAAGTGAAGTGTCATTCAGTGGGTGTTCTTGTCATCTGGCCATTGTTCAAAATATGGGGGATATCCCAAAATAGCTATTGATTCAAGAAGAGGCATAAATACAACAAAACTAAATTGCACAAGTGAAAGAATAAATATAGAAAAGCACTGATCTAAATATTTAAAATAATCCTAATAACCAAAAAAGGTCCACCTACCCAAACTACAAGACCGATTTTATCAATTTATAATTCATAAAAAGCTCATGATTCCTAGATAAACTGTTAATGATAATATACCCCACCGCAACTATCTTCATGAAGAATTTCAGAAACGCTACTTCACTGTGCATTATCTAAATATAAAAGGCCATAACAAAGTTCTCCAGATCCAATCATTGCACTGCTTTTGCCAATTTTTATTGATATAAAGATTCATCGGATATGTCATCAGATGTGGGTTAGAAGCGACACTATTTAGAATAAGGGTTCAATCAATCAAGAAGAAATACTTGACCCTACCAAAAAATACTTCTCAAAACAAAAATTTATTTAGGTACCTTTACCTTTACTTTTTATACCTTTGCCTTTTTTATTTACTTTTCATATTTATTGCTGCTACTTCAACAATGCGCTTAGTTTATGGGTTTTGCCTTTGCTGATAAAAAACGTAGATCAATCGTTGTTGCTGATAAAAACGCAAGGAAACAATGCTAAGAATTCATTATTAACTTCCTGAAAATGACAATAGATTTTTTCAAACCATATTATATAAGATTCACTAGCCGCCTTGGGCGACCAGCCGGTTCGGCAATCTTAATGTTCGTTAAAATTTTAATAATTAAAGATTTTATGCAATTCCTACTTTAATAGATTCTTCATCAAAATATTTTAAAACTTCAAATTTTGATAGTCATATAATTCTCTCATAATATTATAAACGCCTTCTATCATAACGTAATATGTATCTCTCTCATTTTCTGTCAGTTCCCGTAGAATTTATACTATAAATTAAAGTGGAAAAGATTAATCTGCAATTAATATAATAATATTTTTTACTGAAACAAAGTATTTTTTTATAATATGGTGACTGAAAACAGTCACTGAGCGTTTAAACTTTATGGGCACTAAAGAATATCTTTCCTAACTTATGTAATATTTCAAGAATTTGTCAACAAAATTTTCCCAGATTCATCATGAACAGATCGATTTATTAACAATGTTTAATTTTAAATGCATCAAACGTTAAGAAAATAAAGCGAATCGTTTAAAATAATCGGTTGAAAACAGGTTAAAAAATATTAAAAAAACGATGCACTTAAAACTATAAGCGTATACAAAAAATATATAACTAACATAAATACAATTTAATTACAAAAACATGCAACTAACCTAAAAATAATTTTAATCATCCGTTGATAATGTTTGTCATGTCAACAATCAGAACACAATGTGCATGCGTGAATTTCCAACGCCAGTTACGGTAACGTAAATGCGTGAGTTTTTCTACGCCAGTTGGGGTAACGCTATGCAGATTAAAAAATTTTAATTTCTTTTTTTCGGTTTTAATCTGAAAGATCGATTAATTAACAATGTTTAATTTTAAATGCATCAAACAATAAGAAAATAAATAGAATCGTTTCAAATAATCAGCCGAAAAATCTTAAGCCTAGCCTCATGACTGTTGGGAAAAAAAACTGAAGCCGTACTCATTTGGCGGTGGGGAAAATGGAAATATTTTTTTGGCGGGAAAGTTAATTTTTAATTAATAATTGAAATTCTAATTAAAAATTCAAAAAAAGGGCTATCCTATCTTTTAAGTTAGATCAAACTGCACACGGTGTGCAAATTTGATTAAAATTGGTTAAGTAGTTTAGGAGTCCATCGCGGACAAACAACGTGACACGTAATTTATATATATTAAGATTAAATAATAGAATAATGAATATATTTTAAATGTGACAAGTCTTTTAAAAGCTATGGAATCTTGTAAATAAGTTGTTCATATGTATAAGAATTTGAGTTTAGTGAAAAGTAATTCTATGACAGTTTTATGTGATAAAAAGTGTTTTCACGTTTTTCATAATATGTCCAGATTAAATTTATAACGTCTCTGGTTAAAAGCGTAACATCCCTCGGTAAAAAATACAAAACTATGTAAAAATTAAAATTCTTTATCCTTTAAAATGTATAATAAATGCAAAATGTATAATAAAATAAAAATCAGAATTGTGAACTTAAAAATGAAACCAATAATAAAAATTAATATCAAATATTGGTCAAAGATGCAATAAAACTTCCCTAATTTCATTTGATGCAGATCTTCAAGAGTGCGATTTCTTGAAGTGAGATCTTCAAGAGTTCTTTATGTAGATCTTCATCTACTATATTAAGATGTAGTTCCTCAAGAATGTTGGTATTACTAAATTAATACTATAAATATCATGGGTGAAAACTGATTGAAACTAGTTAAAGATAAATCAAACGTTCTCTTAGTAACAGAATCCATAAGTTCTTATTGAATTATAAAATTCATCGTTCATATTTTCAAATGCCTTCATTCCATATTCATGCATTGTTTTCAGAAATATTTAGATTCCCAGTGTTAGAAATACATATATTTTTTAAAGACTTCGAAATGCCTAAAAGCTAAAATTTCTGAAAACAGCATGTCGACATATGTCACTTCTACTTCACTTTGTATTTCTTACCCAATGTGTGTTAAATTTTTGTCCTTTTTCTTATCTCTCTTTTAAAAATGACGTTTCTTTCCAGCATTTCATCTTTTTCATGACAAACAGAACATTGAAAAGACTTGTCGCAAAGGATGCTGAAGTTATTGCAATTCATATAGACAGTTAGGGGTTTTTTTTATAATCTTCATTAAAAACTGTTTTTTATCATCTGCTTTAATTATTCAGATTCCACATAATTAAATGAATTCAATACATGGTGAGAAAATTTATAAAATCCATAACTAATTGAAGTAATTTCAAGGTTACCTTTTAATTGTTACGAAAATGTTCTGTGGTTGTGCGATCAAAAGTTCAGCAAACTCAATATCAAATAACGATGTTTATTTGGATAAGAAAGTGCGAAAACACAGGCAACAAAATACACACGAAGCATATACAAAGCAGCATTTACAGAAATTTAATTCACACAAATAATAAACTGTTAAAAAAAACAAAGCAACAGTACAAAATGCTCAGAGAGAACTCACTGGAGATTCAACATTCCAAAGAGAGAATTCACTCACTACTTCCTCGATTATTCTATTAACTCAAATCCCGTCTGTACGCCTCCACTTTTTATAGCTCTCATGACAGAACATCGATTGTTCTGGAATAAACTGAGAGCTCAACTTTTATTGCGAATATCACCAAAATGTGAGCAATTTCGGGAATTTTTGTCACCAAATTCATTGCCATATCGCCTAACAATCGTCAAGGTCGGGGATCATTAACCTGGCATCCAATCAGCATCCGTCAAAACTATCAGTAAAATTCGCATTCTTAACTAAAAAATAAGTGCAAAGGGATGCAAAATCATAAATTCTCAACAATATATACCTTTATTTTCATTTTAAAAATAGAGAAGACTGTGCTTTTAGCTTCTTTTTATAGTGTATTACAGATATAGTAATATAGATATTGTGATATAGATATAATAGATAACAATATAGATACTGCATCTGCATGCTTACGATATAATGAAATTGGTATACCAGAAAACAATTAGGATTTTACTCTCCTTATCTAACTAATCTAATCTAACTTGTAATTAACTAATCCTTAGCTGACTAATCATAATTCCGGTGCCTACTCAGTCGGGGTCAAATCCGTTCTTCACATCATTATTTGGAGGAATTTACTTATAAGTCGTAGATTACCGAAATATATTATTTTGAGGAATATTTGATGAATGCTCAACAGGATAATAAAGAAGGCAAGTTTCTCTTTCTGGAAATAAAGTAATCAGTGGATGATTATTCTTTCTACGGATACTGTGGATGAATGAAGTGTATGTGAGGCCGGGATAGCCTTGTTGGTAGAGCGTTGGATTCACGTCCCTTAGGTTGCGAGTTCGAACTCCGCCGGCCGAAGATTCCCCGTGCGTTTGCTGGCTGCCGCGCGTATCAATTTGTCGTGGTCACAAAATCCTCCATGTTGAGAGTCATACCATGGGGGTACTGGACAGGGGTGATAGTTCTCTAATTCAGGTCTAAATTACTTCTGTGGATGAGTGAATGAAATGCGTGGATGAAGTCCGCCCCGTAAAAAGTGTTGTGACGTGTGTAAGTCGTTCTCTTGGATCTAGATGGCACTACTATAAAAACAAGAGACGCTCTCCCCACCGGCTTAAAATCGCTGTCATCGTAACAGCGGGCTTGTCCATGGCAAGTGTCATAAGAAACAACAACACAAGTGTATGTGTGTGATGTTTGGCCACCATTGGCAACGTCTGCGGAAACGATTGGCGAGTTTCGCCGCCACCGTTGAGGGTTGTTGTTCTTATACATGGTATGATTAGAAAAGCTTGTGTGACGGAGGGAGAATGTTGGTTGTGCTTTTGATTTGAATAGATAATATTAAGAAAAGTCTGAATGCTGCAGTTTATTTCAGATATGTGTTTCCGTTAAGAATACGCTCATGTCATTACAGTGTGTGTGTTTTGAAGGTCTAGAGATCCGACAATTTCACTTGCAGCTACCAAATCTGACACGTTTTCCGAGGGTGGGAATGGGATCTTCGGAGCCATTTTTGTTTGAATTTTTAATTAATTATAAATTAATAAATTGTAGTTTTTCTCCGCAATAACTTCCAAAAATATTATTAAACAAAAATAAATTTCACACCGTTTTAAAATTTAAAAAAATAAATTGTTTTTATAATGATACCAATTTGATAGTCGTGTAAAGTTTTGCTGAATTTTGGTAATTTTTTAAAATAATTTTTGAGCTTGATTCGCATCAATAGATTATATTATTGCCCTGAAAGCAAACCGCTTTCATTGTTTCATCAAATACATCGCTTAGATTTATTTCATTGTTAAAAGCTAAAGAAGGATTTGGTTTAATATTCGTGTAGTTTATAAGCAAAATAAAAAATTGAAATTACAATTGTGCGAAATTTAGAAGACAGATGAACTGGATATTAAAGTTAAAGTATGTGCTATGATGTTATGGGACTACCTTAAAGGCTCATGTATGCGATTAACAGAAATGAACTATAACAAATAAAATAACATGGCCTTAGTATCAGACAATTTGGCGAAATCTTGAACATGAAGCTATGGAATAATTACTTATCTAAATTCAAATATAAACAACATTTTCTCAAAACAGTTGGTCGCAAAACTTTAATAAATTTATCTGCCGGATATTTATCTTATAAATTTAGACAGATTTAATTATAAATTTAGATAGATTAACCGAATAATTACATGTTTAGTGGAACTATGACATCATAGGACGGATCTCCATTAGAAAGGGTCGTGTATTCAATAAACAGAATAATTAATATAAAAAGGCAATGTTATTACAATAGATCAGTTAAAAAATACGGCTTGATGCCTATCTATTTGTAGGAATCATAGACATAAAAATATATCTAACGATTTACATGGAATTAAGTACATCCAATATCTCAGGAGGATCAGCTGGTTGAAAAGGGCGATTAATTATGCTATAAATATACAAGGAGCATCTTGTTATTCCTTCCTTTAGAATTAAGATTTTTTTTTTTTTTTTTTTTTTTTGAAAACTGTGGAAAAAATTTCTTTATAGAGGTTGAGAGTAAGGTTATGCGGTAAGGCTTCGGGTTTGAATCTCGATTCTACTAAAGAATTGCTGTATGTGAGGTTAGTGCATTATAATCTTCTGTAAATTGCAATTATTGGTTATACTTAAGATTACATCACGATTTCATCGCCAAAATTCACGAAACAATCGCCAACTGTTAAAATACTCACCAAACGATCGTTATTTTGGAGAGTATCATAAAAAGAAGCTTCACTTGAAAAACATTTAATTTTCATTTTCAATTTTCATTTTCATTTAAAGGACTATCTTCCGAAATAAAATTATACAGTACTAGTTATTTATTAAATATTGTGATTAAAGTAGAGTAATTGTTGTAAAAATTTCGCTCACTTCATCTAGCTAGAGTTAAAAATAGCCGTCGAATTATTTCAAACAGTATTCTAATTTAACTAAACTCAAGAGTATTTTTAAATGAAATTGTCCTCTAAACAAATTGTCCTTAAACAAATGAAATATCTCTTTTATAACGCCTTTATCCATTCCTAAATTTTAATTTAAAAGGTTCTTAGATAAAGGTCATTGGCAATAAAACCGATTCTATTCAAATGACTTTTTTTTTAAGAAAAAATACTTCAGCCTGGTTTATTAAATGCGTTTCAGTCGCATTTAAATAGATCATTATTTGAGTTGACTCTGTTGATTTCATTTTAAAAAAATCAATACATTTTCATCAAGAAAGAGAATTGGAATGAAATATCTTCTAAATATTAAACGAAAGTTCCATCAAGTCAATTGTATTTGGTACAATGAAATTTTCTGGTACGAAGCAGTGACAAAAAATAACTAAAATCACGTTCAATTCAAATGACAAAAAAAGATTTTCTTTCTCTTAAAAATTTTTTTAGCTCTTTGTTATTTCCGAATTTTACAGTTCTTCTCTGTGAATAGTATATTCGGTTTTAACGTCAGAACACAAAATATCGTTTCGTCCAATTATATTTGATTGTCTTTTTCGCTATCCAAGCATGACTTCGAAAAATGTGAAAGAAAAAGAAAAGAATATATTATTTTCTGGTTTCTTAGAATTGTCTAATTAAAATCGGCAGAAGTTTAACAACGTTTGATATTATATCAAAAAACGTTTTTTTAACTGAAGAGGACGGGTTTTTTCTATTAATTGGTTTTTGAAGTTGTTCTTTCTGTTGATAATTTTTGTTCTTGCTGTTTGTTCTTCTATAATTTGATACTTTTTTAAGTTTGATACTTTTTAAATTTTTATCAGCCGAATTTTTCTAAAAAAATTAATTATTATTAGTTTTAAATTTTATACGTCGCTATTATTTTTGTATGATTTTTTTTTATTATGCGATTGCACTTTTATATATAAAATTCGAATGTCTTACATGTTATAAAGAGCCATATAAAAATATTTACATTCTCAAATATTATTGAATTTTCTTTTTTTAGAAAAGTTTAAAAATTGTCATGTTTTAGTAAAATGATGGAGACGATACTTAAATGAACAACAAATATTTCAACATTTCTGACCACATTAATAGTGAATGTCTTTGGGCGAGCACCAGCTTCTCAACAAACTAAAATTTTATAAATTAGAATATCAAATCCTCAGTTCTTTTCTTTTCGTATGGAGTTTCATATTTAATTTAATTCCCTTTAATCATCCGCTCGTATTGCCATTTAAATGATTATTTACATAGAATATATATTTAAACTTGAAACGTTATATTCTCATAGTTTTAAATATGTACCTTTATAATCTATACTTATAATAAAGCTCAATGTGTGTGTGTGTGTGTGTGTGTGTGTGTGTGTGTGTGTGTGTGTGTGTGTGTGTGTGTGTGTGTGTGTGTGTGTGTGTTGGCGCTCTACAGGCCAGGTCATTTGACATACAGCTACCAAATTTGGTACATGTATAACTTAGAGGTCGGGAATGTGCACCTGGGGTCCCTTTTTTTTGAATTTTTAATTAGAATTTTAATTATTAATTAAAAACTAACTTTCCCGCCAAAAGAATCTTCCATTTTCTCCACCGCCAAATGAGTAAGACTTCAGCTTTTAATAAGGCTAGGGTTAACATTTTTCGGCGGATTATTTCAAACGATTCTGTTTATTTTCTTAATGTTTTATGCATTTAAAATGAAACATTGTTAATTAATCCATGTTTCAGATTCATTCTGAAGTACTTTTGAATTAAAATAACACAGAATAAAGGAAATTAAAAATGTATAATCTGCATAGCGTTACCCCAACTGGCGTAGAAAAATTCACGCATTTGCGTTACCCAACTGGCGAAGAAAATTCACGCATGCGCATTGTTCTGATTGTTGTCATGACAACCACTATCAACGGATGATTTAAATTATTTTTAGTTTAGTTGCATGCTTTTGTAAGTAAATCGTATTTATGTTAGTTATATATATTTTTTGTATATGCTTACAGTTTTAAGTACATCATTTTTAAGTAGTTTTTTTAAACCTGTTTTCGACCGATTATTTTAAACGATTCATTTTATTTTCTTAGTGTTTGATGCATTTAAAATTAAACATTGTTAGTGAATCGATCTGTTCATGATGAATCTGAGAAAATTTTGTTGACAAATTCTTGAGATATTGCATAAATTAAGAAAGATATTCTTTAGTGCCCATAAAGTTTAAACGCTCAGTGACTCTGTTATCAGTAATCATATTATAAAAATGCTTTGTTTCAGTAAAAAATATTATTATATTAATTGCAGATTAATTCTTTCCATTTTAATTTAAAGCATAAATTCTAAGAGAGGTAACAGAAAATGAGAGAGATACATATTACGTTATGACTGAAGGCCTTTATAATATTATGAGTGAATTATATGACTATCAAAATTTGAAGTTTTAATATATTTTGATGAAGAATGTATTAAAGTTGGAATTGCGTAAAACATTTAATTATTAAAATTTAAACGAACATTAAGATTGGCGAACTGACTGGTCGCCAAAGGCGGCTAGTTATAAATATAAATGAAATGAAAGTATTGGGTAAATATGTTATACTAAATATCATACTTAATTTTAATATATCCTTTATACATATTTTATATATAGAATATTTCATAATACATATATGTCACCGCTGTAAGCTCTATTAGTAGTAAAGAAGTGTGTGTGTGTGTGTGTGTGTGTGTGTGTGTGTGTGTGTGTGTGTGTGTGTGTGTGTGTGTGTGTGTGTGTGTGTGTGTGTGTGTGTGTGTGTGTGTGTGTGTGTGTGTGTGTGTCTTGTTCTACACTATATATTATTAAGAATGAGAATATATACAATATATACGTTGAAACAATTCCTTTGAAATTCCTATTAGAAATAAAATTAATTAAAATAAAGTTAAATATTGACATTTTCCCGAACCATATCTCAAAAAAATAATATTGCTCACGACTAATTGCTACAATTTTTTAAAATTCAAAAAAATTTTTCAATTTTTTACTTATTCCAATTCAAGCAATTTTTTTTTTAAATTTTTTCATAAATTTTCAATAGTATATTTCATTGTTGCAATGAAATTCAAACCTTTTTCATTTTCATTAAATATTTAATAAATAATATTATACTGCTTTAAAATTCAAAAAAAAATATTTCTATTTTTACTGACTACAATTCCAATAATTTTGTAAAAAAAAATCATAAATTTGCAGAAGTAGATTTTATTGTTTTATTAAATGTTTAATAAATAATGTTATACTATTTTTCAAAATTCAAAAATTATTTCTCTTTCTACTGATATCAATACAAGCAATGAGTTTTTTTAATGAAAAATATTTATGCATAATTTTTATTGTTGCAATGAAATTCAAATTTTTTTCATTGTTTCATTAAATATTTAATAAATACTGTTACGCTGTTTTAAAATTCAATTTTTTTTTTTTTTTTTACTTTTACTGATATCAATCCTGTCAATTTTTTAAAAAATATATAAATATTTGCATAAATTTTCAAAAGTAGATTTCAATGTTGCAATGAAATTCAAACTTTTCTCATTGTTTTATTAAATATTTAATAAATAATGTTACACTATTCTAAAATTCAAAAACATATTTCAGTTTTTGTTGGTATCAATCCAAGCTATCAATTTTTAAAATATTTTTGCATAAATTTTCAAAAGTAGATTTCAATATTGTTGTGAAATTCGAACCTTTTTTCATTGTTTCATCAAACATTTATCGATTAAGTTTCTTTCCGTTATTGAAAGCTAAGAAAGAAATATTCTACTCATAATCAGCGGAGTATTTTATGAAGAATCAGAAAGATATTGCCTTAAGCAAAGGACAACATACAATTTCGAATAAAATACCTGACAAGGTTTTAAGGGCATCATGTTGCCTGTCATGGTATTTGATACCATTGAGAATTTTTAAGTACTTAATAAATAGAACAAGTGTTAACACTAAACGTATCGGAAATGCTTTTGAAATGTATTGAAAATGACACTGAGATGTATTGGAACTTAAAATGAAAAACATTCATTTCACTACTAATGGTAGATTTAGTGTTAAAATGAAACATTTTTAATGTCTAAAACAATCTGATAATCAAAACGTCTTTGTTTAGGAAATCTTAAGTCTTGGGATTAAAGTTTAGTTTGTAATATAATGATAATTCAGATGAATTCTAATATTTAGGGAATGTTTTAATTTATTCCAGTCTTCTCAGTTAGAAGTTGAATCGAAAATAATAAATTTACACTTAAAAAATTGAAATGTTACATCGAAAATTAGTATATGCAACTTCATATACTGATAAACTGACTATGTTTGTAAAGCAGTACAGCCAAACCTCACTTAATGAACATTTATCATAACAAGTGATTCGTAAAATGAGTCAAACAAATTGATTCTCTTAAAGACCGATGTTTCGAGGAACTAGTTGCGAAAAGATACTGATTTTATTTGTATTCTATTAGTTTGTGTTGAAAGCGTGTATGAAAAAGAAACATATCTGTGGATGGGATAACCTGATGGGTAGGGCGTTAGATTCGCATTCCTTGGGTTGTGAGTTCGAATCCCACTAGCCGAAGACTCTCTGTGTGTGTGGTGGCTGTATAAATCCGCACGTATAAATCTGTCGTGGTCCCAAAGTCCTTCATGTCGAAAGTAATAACACTGGGGGTATTGACTCAGAGGTAATCGTTCTCTGATTCAGGCTTAAATTACGATCTGTGAATGAAATGCATGAAGTCCGCCGCGTAAAAGGGGCTGTGACGCGTGAGTAGCTAAGGTGTACTCTTGGCCCTAGATGACGCTACTGAAAAACAAAAGACGCTGACTTCGTCGGTGGGCTTGTCTACGACAAATGCCATTAGAAACAACAACAGAAACATATCTGCATAGAAAATATTTTAGCGAAATAACGTTGTCGAACAGGATTCCGAGGAGTTTCAGTAATTGCCTGTGAAATCTTAATCTACAAGATTACGGAACCAGTATTCCGTCAACGGAATCTCTGACGAAGATTACGGAACCAGAAATGGACAGCAACTATATCGATGAAATGGTAGCAAAACATAGCCAGAAATGCAGTAGAGGTTATGGAGCTGCGTTCTGTTTGAAAGCAAAAAGCTACAGAGATTTGGTTAGGAAAATATAAAAGACTCAACAGAACGAACAATTTTTCATTCAAATAAAGAAGATGCTAAAAGCATGGGAAATTATTGCATCGTGCATTCAGAGACATCATTCTAATAAGGTAGAATCTATGCACGATATAAATTTCTTTAACAACAATGCACGGCTCATTTTAACCAAATTTTGATGCGTAACCAAAGACAACAGTCTTTAGACAATTTTCTTTTTAAAAAGCATCCATTATAAATAATAAATTACATTACTGTAAATTTTTTCGAGAATTTTCACTTTTTTTTACATAATATGGATAAAGTATAGTAATTAACAAAAGATTCAACCTCGATATTTTGACGAATCTCCACATTTTAGATCTCCCAGAGTTCGATAACACAATTTTGAAAAATGCCCGTCTGTCTGTCTCTCTGTCTGTGACAAAGATAACTCAAAGATGCTTTGATCTAGATGGATGAAATTTAGTATATTGTCCTTATACCTAAGTCACAAATTTCTCTAAAATTTTGTACAACTTCTGCTCAGAGGAAGTCTGTCTATCCGATTGTTCTAATATAATTTAACTCAATTACTACAAACCGAAGCTAGATAGATAAAATTTGATATACAAAATTAGCATGTATAATCTAGACATCTATCAAATTTTGAACCAAATCCACCAATTTATTGACCGTCTATGGGTTTGTACTTTTAGAAACATGTAAACGCAATAACACGAAGTCGCAAAAACGCAAATATATTTAATCTCATATTAATAAATGTGATTTTGTGACTGACTACAAGTTTAGTTTTGTATCAAATTTTTATTTCAAGGTTGGGAAAAACGAGTTTAAAACACAAATTCGATATAGGAATATTATAAACTGCATGCCAGGGATTAATAGCCAAATAACTAACCAAAGATGATATGATAGATTCAATAAAAATGCTAAATTCATGTCAAAGGTTAATATTTCGTAGCTATGGTACGCCAATGCTAAGCAAGGTGCTCTATGGGATAACACCTTTATTAAAGAGTATGCAAGAAAGTTTTGAAGAGACTACCTCCACTGATTTATGAAATATAATGCATTGTCCTATTTTACATGGATTCTTATGGAAGAAATTATTTATCTTAACGAACGTTTGGCATAAGTTATAATAACTTATGCTTGTGAAATTTCACTATACTTGATTGATAATGATAAAATGCCTTGTGACTCAGTAAACACTGATGTTGATGAAGCCCTTATCATATACCATTAGGAGCACTTCTGATACCCTAATTAAATTAACGAAATAATTTATCCTCTTCAGTGAATTGTTAAAATATGTTTGAAATGCATTCAACTCGCTTCGGTTATTAATATGTTTATAGCACATGGGAGGATAGGCATAAATTAATTATGAAATAACCATTTATTTGATATCGATAAATATCAGTAAAACAGATCTTTAAAAATAATGAAATATATTAATAAATTTTTATGTATTAGTTAATTTATGTATTGCCCGACTCTCTGAATATAAGTTAACCCTTTCTAGGGCCGTGGTAAGTATGCTTCCCACCAAATTTATCAATCTTTGTATGAAATTATGTAGGTTGGCATAAGTTCTGACACATTTTTTTAGTAAGTCAGAAACTTAGATGCTTCAGTTTTTTATCTCAGACTAAATGATGTGTCTTGATTTGTTCCTTAATTATTAATTAACCAAATTAATTAATCAATCAAATTAAATTTATCTAATAAGCTAAATGAATCCCTTTTCTTATTCTAATTTTAAGCCTAAAAATATTTTAACATAATATGACTAGAAAAAAATGGCCCTTTAAAGGGTTAACACCATACATGCAAAACAAAGTAATCTAAACATGTAAATTTTGGTACATACATTAAACTGCTAAAGTATATATATGTATCAGATTTGGAACTTTAATTAGAATTATGTCTGTCTCTCAGTCTGTCTGTGAGTACGATAGCACAAAAAGTTTTGTATTAGAACGATGAATTTCGATATGTAGTTTTGACGAAGTCAAATTTATATACTTCTATCAAATTCTGAAGGATTTCCATTCACAAGATATATGTCTGGTTTACTATCAAAATGTATGTAGTCACTATAACTACAAAATGTAAAGATCTAGATGAATAAAATTTAGCCTGCAGTTTTAAAAATTAATGTAATAACAAGCTTTTAATCAAATCTATCAAGGGTATGATCAAGATCTCATACCAAAGCTACCAAATTTGGTATGAGATCTTTTTACTAAAATTGTAGTTTTGTATCCAATTTTGACTTCAATCGGTGGAAAAAAAGGGCTCCTATCACATACATATTAGTAAAGTGCAGAGTGTGCATTTCTCTAGACTCTGAAAATCAAAATCTAAAAAAACTAATTTTTTTGAAAATTTGAATTTATTTAAAATTGTTTTTATTTAGTACCGTAAAATATTGAGGAAAAGCATTAAAATCTTGATTCTTTATTTTAATTATAAATTTTATTGAAATTCCTATAATTCCTTGCTAAATTTGGTAGCTTTTTTTACAACTATTTAGCCTACAGAGAGTTTTGAATGTTTTCTGCAACCCACAATTTACACAAAAATTACAAGTTTAAAAATATTATCGTGTTAAAAAGTTTACTGCCATTAAAAAAATTCTTTTTAAACATTTTCAATCAGCACTTCTAATATTCGATTATTCTGTAAGACAGCGACGAATTCCTCATAGCTCTATTGTCACTTCTATTACCTCTGTGAGAGACTGGAAACAATTAAAAGTACTATATATAACAGCCATTAGAATTTCAATCCTCACTGCAATTTCCGTTAACTGCAACCGCGACAGTTTCTAATTCTGGAATCCATGATTAGCTGATTAGCGATGCCAGTCTTTATTACATGCTCAGTTAACTCTAGAGTAGAAAATGCAGAACGTATTTATCATCAGGCGAAACAATTCTGATTGAGGCACCTGCCGAGTTATTGACTAATCCGAAAAAAATAGTTTGAAAGCGTTACTTTGAATATCCGCTAAAGCAGAATTATTTTCTGTATTTATTGGTGACAAAAGAAAATCAAAAAAATGTAATGGAAATAATATACTTTTTAATATTTCAAGAGTATTTTTTTTTCTTATAATAAATTTGGGGTTATTTCAGAAATTATATATTGATGTAAACATAAAAGTTGTTTTTCAGTGCATCCTATTGGAATTTTCATTGAATAAATGTAACAAAAATCAATTTTTTTAAACATTTTATTAATAAAATGAAACTAATGGAAGTGGTCTCTCAAAACTTTCTTGCATATTCTCTAATAAAGTTATCCTATAGAACACCTTCAACAACACTGGTTTGCAATAGTTACGAAGTTTTACCCATTGACATGAATTTAGCATTTTTACTGAATCTATTGTTTCATTTTTGGCGAGTTATTTGGCGATTAATCGCTATCATGTGGTTAATAATATCTGAAAATCGTAGTTCTGTTTTAAACGCGTTTTTCCCAACCGATTGAAATAAAAATTTAACACTGAATACCAAATTTGAGATATTTAAGTCACTGCAACTTTGAATTACCGCATTTGCCTGTTTCTGAAAGTACGGACCGACAGACAATCAGCCCGTTGTTGGATTTGGCTTAAATTTAACAAGAATATACACTATGAATGTTAAATCTGAGTACCGAATTTTATATACCTAGCTCTCCTCATTTTGTAATAGCATTAACTTATATTCGAAAGCCGGACAGACAGACATTCTCTAAGCAAATTTGCTTGATTAATCAATCCCAAAATTTGATAGAAATGTGCAAATGCTGCATAAAGTCAGTATACCAAATGTCATCCGTCTAGATCTAAGAGTTTTTGAGTGATCTTTGTCGCAGACAGACAGAAAAAAGACAGCCGGGGTTTTTTTTTTTTTTTCCTAAAATGTGATTTTCCGAACTTGCGGAGATCTAAAACGTGGAGATTTATCAAAATCCCTGGTTCGAACTTTTTTATGGTTATTATATTTTCTCTATACTACGTATACGAGACAGTAGAAAAATTAATTTTTAATCATTTTACTCCTTACTGACATTCCAGTTTTATGTCAAATTTTGTCTTCATTTGGAACGGGGGTGGGGGTAAGGTATCGAAAATGCATACTCGATTTTCTTCATTACATTACGAAACTCAAAAAGCTAAATTCGGGATTTTGAAAATAAAAATCTGAGCACTTATTTCGTTTACGGCCTAGCCCAATGTCCATAATTTTATGCGGAATCGAATAGCACCATTAGTAAAATGATGAGTGAAAGTTTCTGAGAGATTATTCTCTCTCATATAGATTTATGATAAAGAGAAATCTATATAAATCTATAGATTCATAGAGATTTATGATCTATAATATCATATAGATATTATAGATTATTCTTTCAAATGTTGTTCAGGAAATAAGTTATTTCTGGATTAATAACAAAGAAAATTTTTGTTTAAAAAGAGGCAATTACCTTTCTTCTTTGAGTCTATTTATTAATTTTTTCAATAATTATCCCTATTTAAGATTTTAAAATGAAGAGATTACTTAAGCTTTTAATTTGTTGTTTCCTATTTCCTTTAAAGAATTTTCGAACTTTCTACGATTGCATACTAAAACTCCATGCAAACTAAACGCAAGCAGGCCTAATATCAGAAAAATTTCAACTAAATTATGACTGAACATAAAAAGCTTTTATAAAAACATTTTAGAGATCCAAACTACATTTTAATCCTACTTAAAAATTCCTTTTGCTCTTCCGTATATTTTTATTTTTGGCGCTTTTAATTGTTTACATAAATAAAAATTGGTTTTATTTTCTTGTTAATACCTTATGTAAAATGATACTTGTTTTCGTCTGCTATTTCCTTAAAAAGCTCTTTCAAAAATTTGACTTTAGTATTACTGTATTTCACTGTTTTTTATTAATTGCATGAAAACAAGCTAGAAATCAGAATCAGTATTAAAAAACCTGTTGTTGTTTTGTTTTTTTTAAGTTTCTGATATACTCAAAGCAAAAGACATATTACAAAAATATAATTTTGCTTACTTTTATTTTTTAAATAAAATTTTATACCATTTGCATATTTAAAAACAAAAAAAAATAATAAAGCCTTTCATGTTGTGCTATCCGTGATTGGGAAATGCTACTGAAAATTACTAAAAGAAACGAGGATAATATAATAATTTTAACTCTGCAATTTTTAGTAGCAAAATTGTTGATTTTAACAGCATAAAATATAAATCCTTGTAATATTTAAAATATTTCTAAATATATAGCTATTTTTAACGATTTAGAAATTAGCATTAGGTCACTATTAGAAAAGACAATTTGTAAATCTCAAAATAACTAAGTTTGGATTATAAATTGCTGTCAAGGCTCTTCGTTATTTGAAAGCAGTTCAATATTATGAGGTTAGTCCCATATAGATTCTTTTTAGTTTCAGAGCAGAATATTAATCAAAATAACTAAGCTAACTGAACATTTATTTTTTAGCATTACTAATTATCAAGATTATGATATAACCATGAGGAGATTTCTAAATGCCAAAGATGGCATGTTCCCTTCTCAAGAGCGGAATCCATGATTAAGAAATTTTGTTATTATAAATTTATATTTAAATAACATTTCAGTCTCTTCACAAAGATTATATGTAAATATTAAATGCAAACCATTTTACGCAAAATATACATCCTGTCTTTTTAATAATTTTAATAGCTTAATAGCTAGTAGAACTCAACGACGTCTTTGGCTGGGGAATAATAAATATCAAAGAAATCAAAACAATAATATTATAAAATAAAACTAATAAAAAGAGGTTAAAAATATTTCCATAATAATAGTAACTAAAGGAAATAAATATGGAATGCAAAATTTATTATCAAAATACCAGAATAAACTGAACCATAAATGAAAAATATTACTTCTAATTTTAATTTTGGATGTTTATATAGTTCCTGGATTTTTCTATTATTTTATTACTGCATTTTATACTTGCAGATGATACTTCACTGCTGAACTTTGCTTTCTTATTCTTTTTTTAAGAAATGGTTTGATGGTGCTGCTTGAAATTCGTTTGATGGGTATAAAATTGACACAAATCATGTGTTTGAGACATCTGCTAAAGGAAATACGGTCTCATTTTGAACAAAGGATTTTGAACATTAATTATTATACATAATAATTAATAATAATCTATTATTACACATATGACAGAATTGCACTTTTCTGCAACTTTTCTATTTCTTTTTCATAAACCAATCTCTCTCTCTCTCTCTCTCTCTCTCTCTCTCTCTGTGTTTCTCTCTCTCTCTCTCTCTCTCTCTCTCTGTGTGTGTTTCTCTCTCTCTCTCTCTCTCTGATTCATCCTGAATCATAGAGGGAAATCTTTGAATTAATTAACAATGAATTAAAAATCAATGGAAAACGCTATTTTAATCATTCTTGTTTTAAATAAGCGAAAAACATTCGAATAATCAATTCAAAAGAATTTGAAAGAGGATAACGCCATTAAAATTTTTAGAGAAAATTGATATTTTTTAATTTCTCAAATTTTACTAAATTATGTCAAAGAATCAAAACGAAGTTCTTTATTTGCTCTCTTAACAAATATACAGATCTTTTCCCTATGATCATTAAAAACAATATTACTATATATATATATGTGAGAAAAACATCCAAAACAACACAAATATGAGATAAAAAATAATATATGAAATATAAAAATTTGCATTTCATGATATATTGTGTCACCATTACGGCTTCAAGTGACCAAACTTCATGGATACAAATACGATCCATTTTTCTGATCATCAAAAACACACAATTATTTTCTTATATAAATAGAGATAAGTGTTAAGTAAGATAAATATAGATAAGTGTTATATAAATATAGATAAGTGATAAATAAGTATAGATGCAGGATCAACAATGATATTAAAAGATTTAAAATACTTTCTGGGATCAGTTTAAATTTAGTCTCACTACTTGCATATTCAATCGATACTGAATATCCCTATTTAAACAATTAAATGATGATTAATTTGTGTCAAGAAATGATAAATAGATAATGGATTATTAATTTGTCAAACCTTCTATTTTAATAATATTACAATGGAATCATTGTCAATTAATAGCTGCTTTGGAACCGATCCAGTTAATCTCAATAACACAGATGATCATTTATTTTATCGAAGCTCTTTAATAAAGCGCTTTCTGTTTTTATTTCCATATAATTAACCGTAAGTAATACTCTTAATACTCTATAATAGTCTTAAACTGTCTGGAGTAGGATTTATCGAAATGTCAATCTGTCTATTTTATTTATTGATGTAGTTCTCTTTTCCGTGGTTTAGTAAGTTAGCTCTAAGGAGTTAATCGTTTGCGTTAATATAGTTAGAATATTTGCGATTTTAATTTATTAAAAGAAATAAATAGACAAATCGGTGATAAAATATTAGAAAAAAAAAGAGGATTGGAAATTTTATAAATGCATTTTTAAATACATATTTATTTCATTTAAATTATTTTGTTGTCCTTGATTAATAAACAGAATAGAAATTTGGTAACAGAATAAAAATTTAATTATTCACAACTAATGCAAATTTATATAAATAAAACTGAAATGTTATTTTTCTTCTACAAAAATCCAGAATGAAAAAATATTTTTCAGAATTTTGTTATAAATATTGTGAAGTATAAGAATGGTTTTAGTGATGGATTCTTCATAATTATACATATATATTTTTGTTAATTAGAAACTATGTTTTTTTCTGCATACACGTATTGCGGAAGAAGAATTTTTAGAGAAAGATTTGTAATATAAATTTAAATTAAAATACCTAAGCACATTTAAAAAGATATATTAAATAAAATTTATTTTACATTTATAAGGAAAAATGTTTCTTTAGTTTGAAAACTGTTTTAGTGCTTTATGTTCCCTAACACTTTATCCAAAACATGAGTACTTAACCCACTAATCCATTGACTACAAACATAGTCCTCTGATTAAAAATAAAAATAAATATTGAACAAAAAAATTGAAAAATAAAAGTAACAACCATTATGATTGAGTGATTAAATTTAAAGCAACGATTTTACAGATTCCTTCTCACATAACAAATACTTTTACTTCTGAAAACGTGATTAGTTTAAATAGAAAAGAATTCCAAAAAAGAAAATTCCATGTCTTCATTAATAATTGGTATTCAAAATCACACCACTATGAATTCCAAACACTAGAACTATTTGCTTGGAAATATTTTTACAATTATATTTAAAAGAATTTCATTTTTTTTTTTTTTTTTCAAATTAGTTCCTGAAAGATAAAGAAATATTTCTTAAAGAAATAAGCGAAATTTTTAAAAAACAATCCACAAATAAAACCTTTAAATATACTTTCTTGCTTTCTAAAGATATTGAAATTAATCTATAGACCTTATTTTAATTAAAAACATATCATTGCTTTTGAAAAAGTTCATTAATTATTACTATCATTTAGAAGTTAATGGTTAGTCATGACATTTTATTTTCGGCGTGAAATTTTAATATAAACGGTAAAGCTAATTAGGAATAATTAAAAAATAATAAACATTTAGTAATTAAAATATAAAAAATAAGAGAGGAATTTCACCAAGTTTTGAATAGAAACGGAGATATATTTTTAAAAAAACTATTTTCACAAAAATTTAACATTTAAAATAAGCCACTTACTTTCCTCGCTCTCTTATAATAAGCTTAATTACATTATTTTGTTCTTTTTCAAATATTCAAAAATTATTAATTAGTTCTCTACCGTACGCAAAAAAATTTTATAGTAAAATTTTTTTTTCTTTCAAGTCTCGTGAAATCTTAAATCGTTATCACTTTCTTACTTTGAAATTTTATAGTTTATTGCATTTTTTCTTCGTTCTTTTTTATTGTACAATAATGCCTTATCGATTGTTTGCAAATTTTTAAGAACTTTTTTATTTAAATTTTAGAATAATAAGCTTTTTAATTCTGGAACTTATTTTCTGTAAATTTCATTTAAATCTTCTTAACAGTGAATGAAATTATTTTAACAACTGAAATTTAAAAATAGCGGTAGTAAACTTCTTCATTATTTATCGTTTGCAGAAAGAAAAATTCTTCAAGTTATTTTTAAGCTTAATTTTTGCTTATATGATAACAATTTTTTTTTTCTTATACGATATTGTATATAAATTTCTGTTAGATATTTTTCATTCAAAGAACGTCCATTTTTTTTTCACTAATGAAACTAATTTTTCTAAATTTAGACCATTTACCGTAAAAGTGGTACAAGCCATTTTTTTTTTTTTTTGTTTCAAGAAAATTTCGAAACTTTATAATCAGTCTCTACTCAGTTTCTTTTATTGGTCATTTTTAAATTGAACAAAATCTTGCCATTTATTAATAAATTTTATCAAGTTACAAATAAAAAATTGGCACTGATCTGAGCACAGATAATATGATAACTCATTTAAAAAAAGGGACTTACACTACTTTCAAAATAAACTGTTCATTTTATACGATAAAGTACAACATATCTTCTTTGAGATTTTTTTATCCCAATAGTTGTTGCAAGTTAACATTATATTTGCTAAAAAAATATCTTGATATAAAAATATATTACTTGCTAATTAAAAACTAAGCAAAAATGTAAAAAGTATCTGATATTAAGGAACTTAATTAATATTTATATTAAAATAATTAATTATAGAATTATTTCCTTTTTTTCTAACCTTATTTTTTCATGTAAAGCACTTCCGAAAATTATATCAAAGCATTTTATTTTCATTTGAAAACATGCTTCCACTAACCTAGTTTCTAATTGATTTCTAATGATTTTAATTTCAAATAAATCATTATGATATTTCATGTCCATAATTTCTCCGAATTGTCAGTTATTAAAGCCATGTTATTTTACATATGTAGGCTTTCGAATTGATATGAAGCTTTCTAATCTCATAGCATCATAGGACTATTAAAAACGAAAATGTCTAATTTATCTATCTTCTAAATTCTATGGAACTTAACTTTTTTATCTGTCTTATAAACTTCGCAGATATTAAACAGAATCCTTCTTTCTTCATTTCTAATAATTGAAAAAACAAAATGATTAAATATTTGACGGAAGTTTATAGTCAATTTAATTTAACGTATTCCTTCTATTGAAAATAAAAATAAAAATATTTTCACATCTGCAAATATGCAAAAAACTTAATTTGTTTGGTTGTATTGTTTATTTGATATAAATGTCACTTAACAAATCTTTTGTCCTTCAGTTGCAATGAGTGACGATTTTCTACACATCGATTTAAAATAGAATTTTTGTCATTTTTAACCGCTCACTCAGATCAAACATGTTTTTAATATTAAAAATTTTCATTATTATTTATCTAAAGAATGTAACGATGCGACAATCATTTTTTAAATTATATTGGATTAATTTTTAATTTTTACTTTCCAGATTTTATTAAAAGTAGAAAAGAGGGAAAAAATATTTATCGGCAAATATTTTACCGCGATTTTACCCATTCAATAATCATGTTAACATTTATTCTCTTAGAGTATTAACAAAAAAAATCTGCAGCTCAAAAAATTTTTTAGAAGCTTTAATTCCTTTCATTCATTTTTAATCAAATGTTAAATTCGAATATTTTTGAAATCCAAGTTGGTTAAATTTAGATTTCTTTATAAATTGCAAATAAAATTAAAGAAATAAATGAAATAATTTTAAGCGATTGAAAATAAATTAACAGTAAAAGTTCTAATAAATCATAAAGCAATTTTAAAAATTCTAGACAACTGGGATTTAAAATTTTAAGGACAGTTGTTTGTTATATGTATGTACATTGTTCTTCAAAATATTATCTAACAAAAGTATTATCTAATATCAATAATTTTAATACTATCTTAAAATTCCAACATTATTACTATTAATGTCTTCAAAATATTAAGTAATACATTTGATTAATATCACTTTGAATCATACCGATTACATTTTCATTCCATTTTTATTCTGA
Organism: Argiope bruennichi; assembly: GCF_947563725.1. Taxonomy (NCBI): domain Eukaryota; kingdom Metazoa; phylum Arthropoda; class Arachnida; order Araneae; family Araneidae; genus Argiope; species Argiope bruennichi. The sequence goes on from NC_079155.1 coordinate 43,264,291, forward strand.
TTTTGATAGATTTTCAGATTTGTGAAGGGTTTTCTCTCGGGCAGTAATAAGATGGCAAGCAGACAGCGCATGCGTCTTAGGCATAGGCAGCGCATGCATCTTAAGCATAGGCAGCGCAGGGACTGATTTATGTTTGCCACAATTTCATAAGATAGAATCAGGCATTTCTTGCTTGGCTATAAATAGCCATTTTAGTGTCCCTGACTTTTTCTTTTTCACTGCGTATCGTATTAAAAGTATGGATATTTACACACAAAAAAAACATGGTAAATTTAAAAAAGAAAAGGTCAACATACTTAAATTTGAGAAACTATAGAAAATAAATGGCAATTAAAATGGGAAAAAAAACACAAATTCTCATAAGAAAAAAAAACTGTCGGAATTAATCTATGATAATTCTACAAACGCATGCGCAGTAAGAAAAAATACAATACAGAATCTTGTAGTTGTCCCATCGGGACAATTACATGCCATCGACTGAACAGCATTTTTCAGCCTTTCTACGCATGCGCTGCCTACTTGCCGTCTTATAACTGGCCGAGTGTAAACCCGGCATTAATTTCATTCACAATTATAATTTTTTTATTGTTATGATGATATTCAAACTAATTTTATTATTCCATCAAATCATTTAATTATCTGCTTTTACTAATCATAAAAGTAATAGAGAAAATTTGCCTTATTTGGACATTAAATTTGAAGTAAAGTTTTCATTTCCACTTTTATTTCCTATTATCTATACTTTTTTTTATTTGCACTTGTAGTAATTTGTTATGGATTTACTCGGAATAATATTCATATGTATTATCTTTTTCAAACATAAAGTGAAATTTTTAATAAATTAATTCTCCATTAAGGGTTTACAGGCAATGAAATAGAAATTCTGGATTAATAAGCTGTTTGCTGAAGGTAGCTTGTTATATTATTAATTGTCATGTTATAATAATTAAAGAGTGTAAACTGAGATAGAACCAATGAGACATCAAAATGCACTCTCTAATAAAAATGTTATTCCAGATAACGCCTTCCATGGTATTGTTGTTTTACAATAGTTATGAAATTTTAACCTTTGGTATTAATTTAACATTTTTACTAAATCTATCGTTCATCCTTGGCATGTGCTTATTGGCATTCACTTGGAATGGAATTAATAATAAATAATAATGGAATCTGAGCTTTAGATATGTTTTTACAATCCATTGAAACAAAGATTTGACAGAAAACTGCACTTGTAGTCATAAAATTTGATACCTAATCTGATACATTTAACTAATTGCGTCTTTGAGTTTTACATGATTTGGAAAATACAGACTGATAGACGGACCATCCCTTGTTCGATTTGGCTCAAAATTTGAAAAATATCTAGACTATAGATTTTAAATCTGTGTATCGAATTTTATCTATCTAGATTATCTAGATTTTCGTTTTTATATTTATTGTGTTAACTTATATTCGAACTACCAGACAGACTTCTTCACGGAGGGTTTTGCTCAACATTTGTTAAAAATCGGTAAATTTGGAGTAAAGAACCGTGTACCCAATTTCATGCGTATAGTTCAAAGCGTGGTTGTATTATCTTTGTCACAGACAGACGGACTTTTTCCAAAAATGTATTTTTCGAATTCACGGAGATCTAAAACGTGGAGATTCGTCAAAATTTCTAGCTCGAATTTTTTAGATGATTACTATTCTTTCTCTATACTACGTATACGGGAAAGTAAAAATATATTACACACATAATATTTTCAGAACAATAAAACAAGTTAAGAAAAATAATCTAATTTTCTAAATATTAAATGACTTCACATCGTTTGTACAACTTTTACAATAAGTAACTTAATAGCACTTCAAGTTCTATCAACTGCATATGCGAATAGTGAATAGGCGTTCAATAGGATATGATGGCCCTTATTGCCATTCCCCTAAAAGCAACGATCAACTTCGAATAGGAAATATCAATATTATTTTTTTTTATTCATTTGTTAATTAGCATTTTCACTTTTTACACCAATCACAAAAATTTGCTGAAATATATATATATATTAATTTTTAAAGGAAAAACTAAAGAGATTTACAATATGTAAATATTTGATTTATGACATATTAAAATCTTATGATTATTATTAACGATTACATTATGGTTATTATTAACGATTACATTATGATTATTATTAATGATTATGATTTTTATTAACGATCTACAGTACACATCGTTAAAGTATCTATTTATAAAATTAAATATTAGAATTTAGAAGAGAAAAATTATGAAAATTGAAAACACGGATTAATACTCTTAATGAAATTAAATTTGCGTTTATTATTTAAACTTGAGAAAACAAATTTGCACATCACTTTTTTACCAACCACAAAATTTATATTAAGCATTAAATATTCAAACAAATTCTTAAGAAGGTCAACTTTTGGCAACACAATTTCTGACCCCTTAAAATTCTTTATTAATATTTTTTTTTACCATTACATTTTTTCCGGAAAAATTAATATGCATTTTTTTAAATTTAATCAAGGAACTAAATGTTTCTTTTACCTTATTATTACGCTGTAAAAATTTCTATTCTTTATATTTACTTTAAATTATAAATATGAGAAATGGTTTTTCTTATTTTTGAAATGAAATGGGATATTTAGGGAAATTTGATTGCTGAGGAAATGGAATTGGAATGTTTTCCTTTAATTCTTTTCATATCCAGAGTCTTTAAGAAATCGGCGTCTTCAAACCAGTTGAAGATTAGACAACTTTGAATTGTATTTTTCTTTTTATCAAATTACTTCAAATAATTTCGGATAATTTTTTTTCGATATTATTCAAATGCTCATTTCTAACTCACATGAAGTACTTCATAATGATTAATTTTCAGAACTGAAAATTATTCTTAGGAATACTGAATTTGTTCTTTAATCTAAAAATTAAAAATGTGTGACTTAGCTTCGCATATTTGAAATTTAATTCGTTATCTGTGTTCTATGAAATAATGCGTAGTTGATAAAATTTCAAAAAGCCTTAATTTTAATGTTTAATGTATTCAAGAATTTTTTAAAAATACTTTTGTCATCAAATATCAAATTATTTCTTCAATTCCATAATTTTTAAGTAGTATATTATATATATATATATATATATATATATATATATATATATATTATATATATATATATATATATATATAATATAAAATCCTTTTATAATCCTTAAATGTAATCCTAATTCTTGTATGTGAATTTAAATTAATTTTAATTTAATTCTCTGTTGATTCTTAAAGAATATCAAGTAATTATCCATTTTATTTAGAATCGTTTTCTTTATATATAAGAATAATTTTATTTGTTTTCATTATTAATATTATTTTATATAAGTAATTTAATATAGTTTTTTTTTTTTTTTTTTTTTTGCATTAGAATCACTTTTTCTGTCACTCTTATATTAATTTTATTAATTTATAGTGATGCTTTTTTTCAGATGATTAGATGACTTTTTAGGCACTTTTTTTTAATAAAAACTCATATTTTGAAACTCTAGATTTTATTCGAAAGGAAATCTGTTTTAAATTCTACAAGGTTTTTTTTATATGTTTAGTTAGAATTAATTATGTTCGATTTGATTAAATATCAGTTACATTTAATTTAAGTAAATAAATTATTTATTATTTAATTAAAATGCCTTTTGAGTACGAATTTATTTTTACCATTCGTGCATAAATGGCTTTTATTTTTTAAAGAATATAATATCTAAACTTAAAATCTTTTTTTCTAATTTTTTCAGTCTATATATGCCAGGCAATTTATATGCAAAAGTGGAAATAGTTTTTCTACGAATAATATTATGCTCTCTTCTCATTAAAACAGCCAAAAGTTGAACAATGCTATATTTTTTTACGTTTAAAAGGCTTATATAACATGTATGCAAATGTAGCATCATATAATAGCGCTCACTACGCTCTCATGCGCGCCATTTCATACTGTGCCATAGACAGTCAGCGTATCATGGATATTTGTAGTGTAATATGCTCAGTTAAAAGATTTCATATGACTGTGATGTGCATAGGATACTTACTAAGTCATTTTCAAGAAGTCTAAATATATTTTGGCCAAGAGATGGCGCGCACGACGTGTGTGACGTCACCGCCAATTATTATTCTGTCTGTTTTTTTTAGATGTAAAGATAGCGAAAATAGAATGTTCGTAATTGGTAAAAAGACTCTATAAAAGAGAAATCTACACTATATGAGAACCAGTATTGTGTGATATTGTCCAGTTATTTTTATTTCAAATAAAATAGTGGGGGCCAGTTCATGTTCTAGTAATAGAAATCAAGCGCGCAGCTTTAATTTTATTTTTGATTGGATTTCTAATACCATACAGAAAAAAAAATACATGACTTTGAAGAAAAAATTGAGATGTGTCTGCCAATTCGCACTATTCTACTTGCATTTGGTTTGATATCTCTTAAATTAATGCTTAAATTAATTTAATTAAATTAATTATTTCTTTAAGCATTGTTTTTAAAAGTTAAAAGTGATAAGAACAATAAACATTTACTTTTACCATTGTTCTCCATGTAAAATATTTTACATTTTATCTCCAACTTCTCGTATCTATGAACCATTTTGTAGTTTACATTTTTATTTAGAAGTTATTTCAAATAATATCCGTTTTTATTTCAATATATATAAAGAAAATGTACTTTAAATATATGGAATTCGAGATTTTGAGGAATATCTAACTTTCAGTCCCTCTTGAGTCAGAAAATTCATTTTTAGAATTATATTTGTCTATGAATTCGATAACTGAAAAACACTTTCAACTAGATGGGTGGCATTTAGTGCATGATATCTACTTCAAAAAACTTCTACTTCGTTCAAAATATATATTTCTGTTACATTGTTATATTTTAAACGAAATCCCTTCGGAGGAAATCTGTTTGTCCGGCTGTCTCTATATAAATTAACACGATAACTACAAAACGAAAAACGCTAGATGGATAAAATTTGGTACACAGATTTTACGTCTACAGTGTATATGTGTATCAAATTTGGGATCAAATCCGTCTCGTTGCTCAAACCGCAATGACTTACATGTATGCAATTTCGAATGTAATCTTGTGGATACAATCGTTGTTCTGAGTCAAATTTTTGTTTTAATTGACCCGGAAAAAAGACAAAATATACATTGGGTTTTCTGTTACTTTTATATTAACCGATTCCAGTGATTAAGCCTCAAAAATCGCACTATAATAGGATCTTTCGTAACTACTGCTCGCCAATGATATACGGTTCATAATTCATAAGTATATTTTTTACAAAATATGAGTGAAAGTTTTAGGAAGACCAATTGATATGCCATTGTTTGAAGTATCGTTATTCCTTTTGAGATGGAGAATATAGTTCTGTATGGTATTTTGTATGGTATAAAGTTTTTGTATGATCGAATCGTCACAGTTTTTGTAGCATCTTCTTTGGACTGCAGTTTTATGAGACATTTTCAGTTTGGAGAAAAGCCAAAAGTATCAAAGAATCATTTAGGGTCAGTAGATTGCTAGACAAATCAAGTTTATCCAAACTTGAAAAAATATTTAAGAAAATCAAATACATTAATTCAGCAAACCAGGATTATTGTGTTGTACATTTCAAAGTGAATTATATTCAAAGGTTTCACAAAAAAACTAATTAATATAAAATCAATATAAAGTAACTGATTTATACATTTAAATAATATCAAACTGTAAACAAAATCTTGATTCCTTTGTTTTCAATATTGGATAAAAAAATATGTGATGAAGTATTTGAGGATAAAATGGAGAAGGTTTGAATTTCGTTGTCAATTTTTAAAAATTATGCCCAAAACTATTTTCTTAAAATTCCAAAACAAATATAAAATAGTACATCTAATAAATTGATATATTTAAAAGGCAATTTTTAAGTTTTAAAATGATGTTAGAATTTTTTTTTTGTTTACAAAAATCTTCCTTGATTTTTAAATAATAAAAATTTTAAAATAACTCACCTCGAGATGCACATTCATGCTCTTAACATTAGATTTGTGCCAAGTGTGATAACTCTACAACATGAAGTCTAATGTATAGTGTACCAACAGACACACATTTTTTCTTTATTAGTAGTAGAGATAACCGACAATACCTTGTCATTCTAAGGGAATTTCGCATCCTCGATGGACAACAATGCATTTTCGAAAGAGCAAGATTTAATGCTAAGGCAATAAATGGCTAGGATTATTTTAAATGCTAAGGCTTATTTTAGCTTTATTTCTGTTAATTTAAAAAATGTTTGCTCATTTCATAAATAATTATCACTTTTCTAGTCTATCAGTAACAGTAATAGAAAATCCATCTTGGAGCTTTACTTAATATAAAGTAATATTGCACCTTCAAGTCTAATCTCAAGTGAATAATCGTTTTAATTATATTAAAAATTATTGATTCATTAAAAATTTCATATGAAATAAAAATGGTTAATTAATTTACAAAACGAGCTAATAGAATTTTTTTTAATATGAGTTTGCGGAAAAAAAGTGCTTCTAAAATCATGATAACTAAGAGGAATTTTCCATATCACATATCTTTTTTATTTGATTTCAGTTATGAATATTAGATTCCACTAAAATAAATTATAGAGTTATTTGTCTCTTCTTTTTTTTTAGAAAATGTAAGAACAGCAATAATAATTCTGCACAGTTAAATTCCATCTGAAGTATTTTAATATAAAAAAGAATTATTACTGTCAAAAAATTTTAAATTTCTCTGAAAAATTAGTTACTAAGCGCCTCTTTTCATTACATTAGTGTTTTCTTTGTATAGTGTTTCGTTTGTAGAAAAATTAATTTTGATAATATGCAAAAATCATCCACCTTTCCTTTTCTTTAAAACCACTCCTGAAAGTAATACCGAAGAAACCATGAACATTTAAAATCTTTTGGAATTTTTTGTCTTGAAAACTATTAACAAAATTACTTGGAATATAGTTCGAGTATGGATAATCATGTGTATATTACAGAATTTTTTCCCTTTATTCTTTTAAGATTTTCCAAGAAATACTTTTTTTGTGATTTAAAAATAAAGAAGAAAAAGAAATTTCTTAATTAAATTTCTAAAAAATACTTTTAACATTGGAATCTCCATTTTTTTAAAAGAAATTCTTTATTAATTTAGATAAAATTCAAATTTCTATAAATATGATTATCAACGTCATTTAGCATAATTTTCAGTTTAAAAAATCGTTTGGAATATAAATTCTTTTTTTCACTTCTTTTTTCAGATTAAATTTTGCTTGTATCTGCAAATAAGCATGACTGCAATATTGCTAGGACTTATTAACTTTTTATTTCACAAAGGAAAGTCTTGTCTTTCTATTTTTTGCGATAATAAAAAAAATATTCTCTGGGCTTAGTGCTGAACTCAGCACTTGTAGAAAAGTTTCAAGTCAAATTAAACCAAAGTAAAGATTAAAGCAGAATGATTTTTAAAATGTCATTAAAAAGCAAAAAATAAAAAAATAATAATTTTAACTATAAATTTATCACAAAATTTGTCGATGTGCGAACATTTTTGTAGTGCACTTTATTTCTGCCTTCTTATATTTTCATATGATTAAAAAAAATCACGTGGAGGTGATATGAAAAAATGTTAGACTTTATATTCGAATTCAATTGCAAGTTACAGCGATTTTTCTTTATATTTCCAAAATATACTAACATTTTTGGGAAAAAAACTGCATTTAAATCCAAAATAATCCCACATTTACAAAAGAAATTAATTCATTCATTATGCTTTTTAGAGCCTTTACGCTAATTAAAATTTTTGTTTTGACTTCATTCCAGATACAAACATTCAATTTGTAAAGCAAATCGGGCCAAATGAATTCTTTTCATTTCCTTTTCAGTAGTTCCATTTAATCTTTCGAAAAAATATTTAATGCATTTTTCAGAAATGTGTGTTTTTAAATCTTTTTTCTCCCTTAAATTTAGTATTTTTTCTCTTTTATTTATGATTTTTTTTTAATTATTTTTTTCAAATTCAGAACATTTCAGCGACTTTTTTCAGACAAACATATTAGTCTGCAAGATTATTTTATTTATTTATTCAAATACTTGTTAGAAAAAGCAAAAATTAAAATATATAAAGTGAAACATAATAGATTTTTAAAAAGTAAAATTTTCATATTTTGCAGTGAAATTCCACATTTGTTCTTCTTTTTATGCTTATTATTTGATTTCTTAAATTCAATGAATGTCTCAAAACTGTTTGATTACCGACAATTTCCGCAAACATGTTTACGTACTTTAAGATTATTTTTATTCTTTCTTTTCAATACTATTACTATACTACTCTTTTTAATATTTTTACTATACTACAATGACAAAACTCGTTCTTTTTTTTAAAAAAAACTCGTTATAGCCTTTTTTTTTTTTTTTCGAAACTGATTATGTTCTTTTTTTTATTTGTCCTCAGTATTAAACAGAAATAGGAATTATTTCATAAAATACTTATTTTCTGAATTATTATAATATAAATTCTTGATTTGTTTGAATGTTTCTTTTTCAAATTCATTTCTCTAGTCTCATTTTAATGAGGATTCACGAATTAAATAATAATCATTAAAATTAATAAGGGTTTACTCATTTTGATTTACTGTCACACCTTTAATAAAATGCTTTTCCTTTAAAAAACTGTTCTGTCATCTTGCTTATCTAATAATGTTTAATGTTCAAATAATGAAGAACCGAGTTCTTTTTTTTAATATTAAAACATCAAAAAATAATATATGTAATTTAATATTATCGTAAGTTTGTATTAAAATTATATTTGATATTTGTATTTTGATTTTCTGTTGCTTTTTCATTGCTAAAAAAGTTAACCTTTTTGAAAAAAAAAATGACACATTATAAAAATTATATAATTTTTTCTTGATTTGTTTTATCGTTTATAATATTATAGAACACCTATTGTCCGGATTAATTGGACTGCTTATAATCTTTTGGATAATTAACCAAAAGGTTATTTCTAAGGAAAAAAATTAAAAATGTTTATAACGTGTTAATTTAATAACGGATGAAACAATATGGTTTATGTTTTATCTTTATTTGAATGTATCAAACAAATTCCTTTACTGTCTTTGTACGTTTTTACTCAGGAAAATTGTATTAGCAGATTTCTCTTTTTTCCCTTTAAAAACAATCTGGATAATTGAAGTTTAGATCATTGTAGTTCTATTGTTCTGGTATCATATATTTTGAGAATATACAGTGAAGTCGAAATTTGAAAATGCACTTATCTATTCAACTTTGCTAATAAAATTCAATACAGAAAATTTTTAATTGCGTAATTTTTCAGTTACTATTTCGTCGATTCATTATTATCTTCTCAAACGGGAAAGATATATTCGGAAATCATTGCAATAGTCTAAAACGTCCTTGTTTTAAATTTTTCTTACTCGCTACAAAAACCTTACTGGAATTTGCCCTACTTATCTACTCATATTGTTACAAAAAAAGCGTCTAACGAAGGTTATAAAAAGTTCAATAACAGATAAGGAACTTCATTCAGCGTGAAATGCAAGTAACAATACAGAGAGAAATATACTCAAAATAACGGAAATAACAACACATTAGCAGCAAATTGTTAATAAATAAACGTGACATTGTTAATAAATAAAAGTGAAGCACTCACACTCAATTATCAGCACTTTAAAGAGAGAATTCTCTCGATACTACTTGCGCTCATCTGTGCGCCTTCACCTTTATAGCTCCCGTAACAGGGCATTGAATGCTCAAGAAATAAAAATAATCATTCGAATCCTAATGCATATATCGCTATGATTCTTGAATATGCGAGATCCTTCAGTTTTGTTGACAAAGTCATCTATAAATGACTCCATGATCATTAGTCATTGACATGGCATCAATTCATTAACCAATAAAATATCTGTAAAATTATCATCCTTACCATGGGTCCAACTGTACAGGTAAATAATATTAATAACTCTTAACAATATGAATACCATAATACATGGGACAACAATCTAAAATTTAGCATATGGTCCTTACATCAAGAAATAATATTACTAACTCGTAACAATATGCATGTGAATACCGTAATACATAGTACAACAATCTAAAATTTAGCGTATGGTCTTTACATCAAGAAATAGTATTACTAACTCGTAACAATATGCATGTGAATACCATAATACATGGTACAACAATCTAAAATTAAGCATATGGTCCTTACATCAAGAAATAATATTACTGACTCGTAACAGTATGCATGTGAATACCATAATACATAGTACAACAATCTAAAATTTAGCGTATGGTCTTTACATCAAGAAATAGTATTACTAACTCGTAACAATATGCATGTGAATACCATAATACATAGTACAACAATCTAAAATTTAGCATATGGTCCTTACATCAAGAAATAATATTACTAACTCGTAACAATATGCATGTGAATACCGTAATACATAGTACAACAATCTAAAATTTAGCGTATGGTCTTTACATCAAGAAATAGTATTACTAACTCGTAACAATATGCATGTGAATACCATAATACATGGTACAACAATCTAAAATTAAGCATATGGTCCTTACATCAAGAAATAATATTACTGACTCGTAACAGTATGCATGTGAATACCATAATACATAGTACAACAATCTAAAATTTAGCGTATGGTCTTTACATCAAGAAATAGTATTACTAACTCGTAACAATATGCATGTGAATACCATAATACATAGTACAACAATCTAAAATTTAGCATATGGTCATTACATCAAGATTATATATCAATCAATTTTTTATCTAATCCATCAACCTCAGTACATCTTTTCTGAAATGCATATTTAGCATTTAAATTTAGAGTAAAATGCATTTCTTTTCCGAAATGCACTTTGTTTTAAATCTAACTGTAAGCGTTCCTTCATCCCTCCAAACAAACCGTAGTTAGAGTTTTCTCAACCGGACAAATTGCCATTAATTCTGAATGAAAACATTATATAATGGCATTTACCTTCAGCGTCGGTTGAAACAAACGTATCTGAAATAAAATTTCGCATCTATTATGCATGCCAGGGATTAATCGCCAAATAATTCGCCAAAGATGACACGATAGATTCGGCTATGTAAAATTCGATAATATTTCTTAACTATTGCGAGCCAATACCATGCAAAGTCTTCTCTGGATAATACCTTTATTAGAATGTATGCGAGGAAGTTTTGTGGAAACCACTCCAGCTGGTTTAAAATAAAATTTGAAAAATAAATAACTGTCAAATTCTTATCCATTCTCTATATATTTTTAATATACAAGGAAATGAAAAAGAAAATTCTGCTCATTCTTTAAAATTGAATACTCTATGGTACTATCTGCTCGGTAAATATCATAATCTAAATCTGTTAATAGACATTTAGCAAACGATTCCTTTTCAGACATTTTATAACTGCTACCATTTTTATTTTGTTAAAATATTATTAAAAAGTAAAAGCAAACTATTTTTTCTTTGATAAACATATTTTGTTAATATTATTTCGTTTATTTTTTGTATAATAGCTGATGATCAATTGTAAACCTTCTGGAATCTGGCAATGTTTGTAAGATACGCCGTTATGTTGAAAGAATAAACAAGCCGATGGAATTCCAAATTGCTTGGAGTATTATTTTAGTTGCAAGAATTTAAGATGCTCTGCAAGCTATAGTCATAAGCTTAAGAAAAAGTAAGAAAGCATGCAAAACTATCATATATTAGAAATGGAATAATTCTTTTGTGCATAGATATGTTTCTCTACTGTGAATAATTGTAATATCTTCCATAGTTGTTCTTCAATTTTTCAACTGATTATTATAAAACGCCACGCATTTATTACGTGTCTTTCATACGTTTTGGTATATCTTATTTCTCTACCATGTCTCAGAAATTTTTGCAACAAGACAATTAAGAAGAATTAATTTGTTAATTAAGAACTATTTTATAACTTACCATAGAACATAGATATTCGTAACAATTACTTGTTGTTATGATTTTTCATAAATTTTAATGTGATTTCAAATAAATATTTCCTTGTCCAAACAAGGTCTTATTTTATGAAGCCTTCTATGCCTTAAAACAATTTTGTTTCAGTCGAAAGTTATACAACTTTTGGAAATCAGTCTTTGAAGTTACATTGACAAATTTGGTAAAAAGAAAAGACCACTTCTTTCACCTCAAACATCGAAAGTAAAACTTTAGCCCAAACTCAATTTTTTCCACCTTTATCTTTCGTGTATTCCCTAACGGAAAGCAATCACTCCGGAAATAAGAATCAATACTGCGTAAGATAAACTAGAGAAAAATTCTCTTCAAACTTCAATTGCATTTATGGAGGTCTTTTTCTGAAATCCTATTTCTTTTCAATTTTTTTAAGTATCCCACTGACAAATGAGCAAATTCTTTACTGAGATTTTTTCTAGAACCAGGTTTCTGCATGTGCATCTGCAAAAACTTTTATTTCGTAATTCATCAATATAAAGAAGTCTCTTAAACCTTTCTTGCTAATGGATATTAGTAAAGTTGTGTAAACAAGTGAATGCTAAATAACCAGCGGACATAATTTATTTTTATAATGATATCTATCCCATTTCCCATTCTATAATTTGCAGTCTTAGTTTAATCCACAAACTTAATTTTGAGCAAAAAAAATCTTGCATAAAAGGGAGGTATTGGATATAAATTCAGAAACTCCTATAAATTATATATATATTCTAATATATAGAACATGGTAAAAATGAGTATAATGCCTTTACTTTCGATAGCAGAAAGAACATAATATTATCCTCTTTTATTAGATGTTATGAATGTAACACATGATTAGACTAATGAGAAAATAATTTAGCTTTTGCTAATCCAAGGAAAATTAACATTGAAGAAAAAAAACGCAGTGGATATCTCTCCACTGTTTTGCACATGCGCTAAAAAGCATCGGTTTCAACAAAATAGAGGTGAAATGAAAAATAGAGGAGTGAATTTGTGCATTTTATTTTTGCAGCATCTAAACACCTATTATTAAGTGAAAGGTAATTAACAAAGATAGCATAAATTATGTAATCGAAAATATCAGCGAAGTCTTAAAACTGGACGGAGTTAAAAATATATCCTTTGGACAGCGTCTTTATCGGGAAATATTTTTATCTCGTTTCCAGTTGTATCGGGTGGATGGCAAGTATTAGTATGGAGATGAGCTCATGAATCTATGAACTTTACCTGCCGACAGGGAAATGCCCAGTCTGGTGGAGCATCTGAGAAGAAATGTGATATATAATATGGAACCTTTGATATGACAAGAGATGAATCTGACAAGTGACAGACATAAATATCTTCCCTACTCCCCTACATTTATTCATGCCCATTGTGCATTCTGGCGCATTTCGATAGGTGCAAAAGGGCAATGCGACGCCCCATGATTCGGGAAGTACTACCAAGTGGTTCTAGCAGCCTCTTTTGACTTTAGACACTTTTATTAGTCAGCTAAACTTTCAAACATGAACATTATTGAACATATCTGAAAAGACTTACAATATGCTGTTCGGAAGAGATCTCCACCATATCGCACTCATAAGTTGTGGACTGACTCATGATGTAAATTGTCTCCAGAATAACTTCAGACGTAAATAGAATCCATGTCATGTCATTCATTGGGGAAGTACTACCAAGTGGTTCTAGCAGCCTCTTTTGACTTTAGACACTTTTATTAGTCAGCTAAACTTTCAAACATGAACATTATTGAACATATCTGAAAAGACTTACAATATGCTGTTCGGAAGAGATCTCCACCATATCGCACTCATAAGTTGTGGACTGACTCATGATGTAAATTGTCTCCAGTATAACTTCAGACGTAAATAGAATCCATGTCATGTCATTCATTTTGCAGCACATCTGCGTGCTCATGTGACTCTACATGATATTAATTAGGTACACCATTTTTTCTGATTCTTCAGTGTACAATTGCTTTGGCGTATTGTGAGCTTTCAAAGTGAGTTTCAGATTTGATTATTTGACTCTTTATCTTAAAACCGTTGAAAATTACATCTACATCTACTAGAAGCCATTTTCTGATTCTTCAGTGTACAATGGCTTTGGCTTATTGTGAGCTTTCAAAGTGAGTTTCAGATTTGATTATTTAACTCTTTATCTTAAAACCGTTGAAAATTACATCTATCTTTACACTCTACTAGAAGCCATTTTCTGATTCTTCAGTGTACAATGGCTTTGGCGTATTGTGAGCTTTCAAAGTGAGTTTCAGATTTGATTATTTGACTCTTTATCTTAAAACCGTTGAAAATTACATCTACCTTTACACTCTACTAGAAGCCATAGTTTTCAAAAATTTTAAGCATAGTTATTATTCTTTTGTGATTCATTCCCCGCGTGATTATGATTAAAATAGGCTGTCAAACATAACTATACAGATTATAAATGACTTGAACTATCTTGTAAACAGCAATAGGGAAAAATCTGAACATGCAGAAGAAAGCTTAAAGTTTCCTTGTGTAATAATAATGAGGATACCATTGCGTCCATAAAACCGTTCCTTAACTACCTTTTTTTTTTTCGTTTTTGTATGGAAAGGATGCGTTTAGACAGAATTTACAACACATTCCATTAAGGTGAAGACCCAGGGTAGCGAAAGCGTATTAATGGCTTCAAACATTTTTTACAGTGTTTGAAGCAAAATGGATAACAACGTGAATTTTGCATGTGCAATCAAGGGAAATCAGCCATTTAACTCAAAACTGTACAATATCCCCATTCGATGTTCGACATTCTGAATATTATACAATATGATGAAGATATAATAGGAATATTGTTAGACATTTTATATAAATAAAACACATAGAACAATAACTTCTTGCTAAAAAAAAACTTTAAGCTTCCTTATTGTTCTGCAGCTGCCAAACAGGCGATAAATGACTGTTTGTTTCGCCAGCTGGCGATAAGCATCAACCTATGGAGATGAACTTTGCTCTCCAACGAAAACCAGTGACTCACTTCCTAGCTTCGCCGGTTTGATCCGAGCTTCTGCCTCGTGCTGGTCGATGGAATTACGGCCAATGTATCATGTTCTATATTTGTTAATTTAATTTATAATTAAAATTTATTTTTGTTATCTACATGGCTGGCAGTTTTCATTAAGTAAAAATGTTTTAATACTTTAATTTAAAGTAAATTTGGCAATGCTTGTTAAACCACGCACCAAAGTTCTTCAAAAGTTTTCATTCCTAGCATATTTTAACAAGAAAAGACAGCAATTAATAAGCAGTAATTTTTTTCCGAACAGTGCAATTATACATTAGAATTCACTCAAACATCATGTCTTATATACTTAATGTAAGAAACAATTTATTAGATTAAACCTGTACTATGATTAATGCTCGATTCCAATTTTATTAGTCGTTTCTGCACTGTTCTCATTAAAACTCTCTCTGTAACTAGGGCACTTAAAAGTTTCCCGAATCGAAAGTGTCCTAATGGAGAAAAAGAAATATCGTTTGCTGAATCTCTATTACAAAAGAAAGTAAAGAAAAGGGTGTCTTTCTTTTTGTTTTAATTAATGACTGAGTTGATGGAAGTATCATTGTATTCCCAATATTCTAAGAAAAAGAAAAAATTCGTTGAAATGATTTGCTTTGTTTTCATTGCTGTCTTGCCCTGAAATGAGTATTTGTATTATATATTTAGAAATATTTTAGACCCTAATAAAAGAAGCTTTATGAGCAACGTTTAAAATTATTAATATATGTATAAAGCAAATACAAAAACCACCTCATTTCAAAATTAATAAAAATTATTCGTAAAGTTCTTTTGTAGTCGATTAGACAGAACAGCGAATTCATAAACTAAAATAGTGAATTGAAATTTAATTTCTAAGTTCAACAAAGGAAGAAATGCAATGAGTTTTGTGGTTCTATGAAAATGTATTTGACATTAATGAAGTTCAGACCCTGTTTTGACATACATAGACCGAATTTGGGGGCTCGCTAGAAAAAAATAGATTCTATAAAAAATGAATCTATAATTAGGAATGTATCGTAGTGCTTGTAATAGAGCACAGTGAAGAAATAATATCGTTTATAATATTCGAAAATTGATAAAACTAAGTTCTGCATCCAAATATTTTTTTAGAAACTACTTCAATAAAATCAAGAATTCTACTAATCAAATCTTATAATAGAGATGGCCAAACTTTCAAACATTTCGACCTACCTTTCAGAAACTGAATTAATAGCCGCATACCTCATCCTTGGCGCATTAAATATTTTCAAAGATGAAAAATACACTTTCTTTCTGAATGAGACTTTATAAACTATTAAGAAACTTTTGTGAAGATAGAACATTTTTTAGTGTTATTAATATTTACCAAATGATAATGGACCGAATACAAATAATGAAACGCTCGAAATCGTTGCTTACACAAATTGAACCGAACTGAAATTGAATGTGCATAGCGAAAAGTGGTCGGGGTCTGAGGTGCTCAGTGAAAATGGAACCTTAAATGAATTCGTAGATAGAGAAACAAGTAATACAACAGATGTACCATTCGAAAAAAGCCGATTCTTTAAAAGCATGTTAATTAGTCATTTTTTTTTTTTTGTTTACATGAATCCCTTGTTTGCTTATTGCGTTATTTTTTGTTGTCTTTATAGCGTTCGCTGCATCTAGTTTGATGAATATTTTAAGCCCCTTCGCACTTTTATGTATCGTGGACAATTAAGCTTCTGTCGTAACTAGGAATTGCAATATCGGACCAAAAGTTCAATACCGGTATTCGGTATTTCTTAGATCTTAATACCGGGATACCGGTTTTAATACCGGTAGAAGAAATTTTAGAAAAAGAAAGAAAAAGCAGGTGTTTCTTTGTTTTATTTGCCAGTTTTATTAGAGAGTGTAAATATCACAAAAAATAATTTGTAACTTATAAATTATAACAGTATATAAAAAAATCACAAAAAAAATAAAGGAACTTCTTATTTATTTAAATCACAAAAGGTGTAAATATCACTATTCAGTCTGTGGTGCTATTACATATTTTTGAAATGTGATCTTAAAAAACGAAGCATCTACGCTAGTTGGTGGTACTGTTAGCAATGCGAGATATACTTTTTCCAAGTATTTTCCACTAAATCCTTCATCTTCAAATAATATCATCTCCATTCATCTTCAAATTTTGGATTTCTGTATTGTATTTTGGTTTGATGAATTTTTTTTTATCGCTAATTCTAATTTTTGTTCAAGAGACAATTCCTTTTCACTATCGACATTAGTGTCAACATAATCTTCGATAACTGTACCGAATTCTTCTGAATGTGGATAGGTTTGTGGGTAAACAATTTTAAGAAAATTTACTATAAACTTGATCAGATTTGAATTAGTTAGTCTCTTTTCTTCTTTATCCTTTTCATTTTTAAAATCATTATAATTATGTAAATACCGTAAGACATTTTCTATTTCAGTATGCTTTTCTTTCGTGCGATTTTTCAATGTAATATACAATTCTTCAGATAGTGATGTGTGCTGTTGCTTCACTGACTGCAACATGAAATTTATTGTTGCATTAGCTGTTAATAAATTAGAATCTCTCCGACATAATGCCGTAACAGCCAGTTTTATTGGAAGTAGAGCTGATACAGTTCTGGATATTAATCGAATTCATTATCTGAAAAATTAATTTGCAGGTTTATGTCGATTACTGCTTTTTGGATTGGAATTCTTAATTTCAAAAATCTTTCCTTTAGGAGTAAACTGTTCCAACGTGTTTTAGAATCTAATACAAACTACATACAAATATAAGACTACGAATCCTGCGCGTGTACACTATCGCTCGAAGCTGTAATAGGATAGTTTCGACCCGCCTCCTTGGATGATTCACATATTTTATCACTTCTCTTGATTGTACGAAGCAATTTTGTATTCACAGTCTAATTAATTTCGCCCGTTAGTGAGATATAAAAACAAAAACGTACACTATTTTGCTATGTTGGCGATCCCTGGGCATATAGTGGAGACAATTTAAAAAATTTCTAGTAAATACCGAAAAAATGGTATTTAAACTTGTGAATACCGGTATTCCAAAATTGTACAAATGACTCAAAACACCGGAATTCAGTATCCTAGTATACCGGTATTGCAATCCCTAGTCGTAACCCACCAAATATTGATATACAATTTACCAACGGGTTACAATTCACAGTTTGAGAACTCTTGCTCTAAGTTGTAAAACATGCTTCAATGAAGGGAAACATATTTAACTCTATATGATATTTAAATCGTCTATGCCTCTTAAATTGCCATACTTTAAGATAGCCTGGGCTGAAATCTTTTTGAAGTGTTTAATCGAAACCTCAAAACTTATCAAAAAATTTTCAACCCACGTTTAAATCTATTTCTAAGCTGTACTCAAAACACTCTTAAGCTAAATGTTTGAAGTCGTTTCAAAATCCTTTGTATTTATACTCCCATTTGAGGGAAGTAGGACTTCTAAGCAATAGCCTACTTTGCCTCTTTCATAATCTTATCAGAAATTTAACCTAAAGAACGTAGTCTTTTGTATGATAAAAATAATTTAATTCTGTTTACTTACAATGTACATTGTTCATTTGAATCAAACATTTCTTTACAATTTCATCCTTAAAGAGAAAAAAGAATAACATCTCCCATTCATTTTCATTTCTCACGCGATAGTCTATATAGGAAAAAATTCCTTTTCATAAATAAATGGTAAAATAATCTTTAGCTTCAATATTATAATTTCAAAATACTCTAATCTAAGGTAACTTCAATTTCATTTGAAGAGTAGCTCCATGTACCATAAACTGCGCATGTTATTTAAACACATAATTAAATATTGCAGTATATTATTATGAATCTTCTCTAAATAAAGTATTGAGTTACCTAGAAGAATCTCGTATCTTGCCTCCTAATAGAGATATCTCCAAAATACTCGCATATTATGGAATCTTTATTTTTGTCGCCAAAATCACCAACTGGTAGCCAAGTCCAAAGAGTCATTGGCCTAAAAGCCATTAAAACATCTGTAAAAAAATATTTCCTTATTATGAGACTAACTGCACATATAAGCAATAATACATATTCATAACATGACACAATATGAGTGCGCATGCTATGCAATGTAACTTAAGTTGTGTTATGATAGATGATTGTTTCAATTTGCACAGAATTATTGTCTCCTGGAATAAGGCAATTCGTTTCTAAAAATGAATAAAAATTTATTTTTATTAAATTAAAAAACTCCAAAATGACCGTTAAGTTCCAATTGTGATAAAAAAAAAATAAACCTCAAAATGTTTGGATGGTGATTAAGAAAATCTAGCAATAAACTTAAACAGACCAAAAGACCAGACTAGATATTTTGATTAAATGATACCAGCATAGCAAAATATTTCCCTGAAGTGTAAAATTACTCGGGTCGTTTTATCCTGTTTGTTGGTCCATTCTAATATATCAATAACCCTTCCCTTCGACCTTATTCAATAAAATTGAAACTAGTTATCTCTTCTCTGTCTGAATAATGAACCCTTGATCAGTCAAACTCTGCTGGATCAACATTCAATTAAAACGCCTCAGTTCCACAATGTAAATAAATACTCCTGCATTATGGGTTCGAACAGCTGGACGCTTTGTGCATCGTAGTCTCTTGATGTCATCTGTGGGAATGAATGGTTGGTTCTAGAAATGATTCTCGACAACGTTAAGGAGTTAGATTTTGCGATGCATTTCGCTCAAATGAATTTGATATAATGAACTGTTCATTGTAAAATGATCACTTTCTATTCTATCTCTCTATCTTTATCTTTAATGTGAATGTTTTAAATTTTATTAATAAAATCAAAGGAAGGAGTCTCCCCAAAATTTTCTCGCATACTCTCTAATAAAGGTGTTATCCCGGAGAATGCCTTGCAGAGCATTGGCGTACAATAGTTAAGGAATATTAACCAACCTTTGACGTGAGTTTAGCTTTAAACTATCGTGTCAACCTTGGCGAGTTATTTGGCGATTAATCTCTGACATATGGCTAATAATATGCGAAAACCGAATTTGTGTCTTATACGCGTTTCTCCCAACCGATCGAATCAAAAATTTGACATGCTTTTAAACATGTAATTACATGTTTCTAAAAGTGCATACTGACAGACGGTCAATCCCTAGTTGGATTTTGCTCAAAATTTGATAGGTGTTATAGGTGTTAATTCTGTGTAACGAATTTCATCTATCTAGCTCTCTTCGTTTGTTTGCTATCGTGCTAAATTATATTTGAACATCCAGATTTAATCTGGAAGGAATTTGCTGAAAATTTGATAGAAATCTACATCCAGATTTCAACCGCCTAATTGAAAGTGTTTTATAGTTATATTTGTCCCAGATATACAGACGGACATTTTCCAAAAATTTGTTTTTCGAACTTAGGGAAATCTAAAATATGGTGATTCTCCAAAATCACGAGTTTGGATTTTCTGACGATCAATCACGATACTTTCTTCACGTATACCAGAAAGTAAAAATAAGCATATTTATTCCAAAATTCGATAAAATATTCATCAGTCTTAATCTTTTGGAGTCAAGGACTTTATCATGTATCAGAGTATCACAGAACTCACGCTCTGGCTTGTTTTGTTTTCCACTGAATAAACGGATCAAAAATGCAAAGAATTCTAGACTGATAAGTTGTAAATTTGGCACTCTATTTTTATTATATTTTTATAAATTTTCTGCTCTGAAATTATATAGCCAAAATTAAGTGAATTCCAAATATATATATATATATATATATATATATATATATATATATATATATATATATATATATATATATATATATATATATATATATATATATATATATATTACTAACAGCCTTTGTTGACCAGAATATTGTTCGAACTGAATTTCAATTAAATCTCTTATGTATAAGTTGTTGTTCTTGATTCTCTTTAAAAAAGGTATTTTAAGCTGAGTTTGTGAAAGACATTGAAGTCATATTATTTTAATAATTTAATACCTGTTTTGTTTATCATGTTCTTCAATCTTCCTGAGACAGTCAACTCCCAAGACATCAAGAAGCTTTTAAGAATGTATATATCCAGGTAATTTGTCATCTAACTGAATGTTATCTTGGAATATTGCAGTGTTGTTTAAGCATTCCTTAAGTGAATCTATAATTTCAAAAAGGGGACAAGTCTAATGTGCTTTTTTTATGAAAACTGCATCTCGTAAAGCAGAATAAAGAATACACAACAAAAAAAAAAAAACAGCGAGAGTGGTCGCCTCTAAACTTTCTCGTATACTTTGTAATAACAGTGTTTTCTTACAACGCCTTGCATAGCGTTGGCGTGCAATAGTTACGAAATATGACCAACGACAACGATTACGAGGCCAACAGATGGTCAGTCATTTGACGAATTTGATACAAAATTTGATACGAATCTATATTCAAAGACCAAAACTATGTATTAATTTTATCCATCTAGTTTTTTGCGTTTTATACATATCGAGTTCACTTGTACTCGAACAGCCAGACACATAGACAAACAATATTTAGATTTCGTTCAAAATTTCTTTGAAATATACATATTTAGTGAAAAGCCCCTCAACAAATGTTATCCGTCTAGCTCAATATCATCCGCTTCGAGGTTCGTGTAGATTGAGAGTTGATGGGGAGGTGGTATTTATACCTAACTTGGCTTAAAAATCTAAGACTTTCGCCAAGATTCTGGAGTTTCTCAGCTATCTCAATAATGGTCCTAGAGCTTAAATGATGGAATTTTCCAGAACTATCTATTTTTCAAAAAGAATCTCGCCAAAAAGTTGACAAGTTGTCAAATCACTGGAAATGCCGTTTTTACGTAAAATACTCCTGACTTGCGCGATTTTCGCCAAGAATCTGAGTATTTCAGATCTTTCTGAGATATTTCAAGATGAATACAAATATTTACAGAAATATTTACAAAGTTTGAACAATATTCGAATTATCGCATTCATAGACAGACAAATAGAAGTAATGCCATTGTCTTATAACAGCTACAAAATATTAAGTTTTGGTGTGAATTTAGTATTTTTACTGAATCTATCGTGTCATCCTTGGCAACTTATTTGGCGATTATTTCCTGGCATGCATTAATAGTATCCTGCACTTGTAGTCTTAAAATCCCATAACAAATTTGATACATTTAACTCATTGGGTTTTTGAATTATTGCGTTTACATGTTTCTGAAATTACAGACAGACAGACAATCAATTCGTAGGTGGGTGTGGCTTAAAATTTGAATGGGGTCTACATTATAGATGTTAAATTTGTATACCGAACTTTATCTTGATAGCTGTGTTCGTTTTGAAGTTATCGTGTTATTCGAACAGTCTGACAGACGGACTTTCTCTGAACAGATTTTACTCAACATTTGATAGAAATCTGCAAATTTGGTTTTAAGCCTGTATATCAAATTTCATCCGTTTAGCTCAAATCATTTTTTAGTTATGTTTTGTCACAGAACAGATATACAGACAAACGGACAGACATTTTCTAACAATGTGTTTTTCGAACTAGAGAAGGTGTGAAACGTTGACATTTGTCAAAATCTCGAATTAAATTTTTTGCGATTACAATACTTTCTCTATACCACGTGTACTAGAAAGTAAAAAAATACAGAAAGCAGTTCAATTTTTTGATATCGGCTTGATTAACAGACCTTAATTGACGAAACTCTAGGATGCTTCAAAATGTCAACCTTTACGTGAAATTTTTGAATCTAGGCAATCTTCTGCGCAATGTCTGGAATACAATCCAACATTTTTGAATGTATTTGAATGATTGACATAATACTGCTTGTTATGCCAAATTCTATTTCATCCTTTGTCACATGTTCTGATTTGAGGAAACTTGCACGATCAGTGCGTGACATTTTTCTCCAGTTCTGGAACATTGTCAGACATTCCCCGTCTTATGCGGCTTGTTCGTTATCTGTATTAAATCTATCGCGTGACATTTGTGCATTCGAACAATTGGAAACCTTGTTTAGTGCGTGTAATAGTGCAAACTAATCTAATTTTATTCCGTATGTTTGCTACAATAATAACGGAGCAGTTGATTTGAATATCCTTCATGCAGAAATTTCAATAACGATACATTTCGTATTTTTGATTTTATGAAAATAAGGACATCAAATTCTTCAGTAATGAGGGCGTCTGTTCAAAAGAGAGCCATTCTGGAAAAGATATATCTCAAAGGCTAAATCGCGCACATCCAAAAAATGCCATTTACATTTTCATTAGTCTTCTATTTTCACTTTCTCGTATATGTAGTATAGAGAAAATATAATAATCATCAAAGAATTCGAACTCGACGTGTTGACGTATAGCCCCATTTCCTACCTCCTTGAGTTAAAAATATTTTTTAAAATGTCTGTCTATTTGTCTGTGACAAAGATAACTCAAAAACGCTTTGAGCTAGACGGTTGAAATTTCATGTAGAATTTTCACACTAAATTTGCAGATTTCTGTTAAATTTTGAGTAAAATCTATTCAAAAGAAATCTGCCAGTCCGGCTGTTCGAATATAATTTAACACGATAACAACTAAATGAAGAGAGCTAGATAGATAAAATTCGATATCACAGAATTAAAACCTATAGTCTAGACACCTATCAAATTTTGAACGAAATCCAACAAAGGATTGACCGTCTGTCGATCTGCATTTTTAGAAACATGCAAAAGCGATCATTCAAAAACTGAGTGACTTAAATATACGAATGTGGTATGGGATTCTGTTACTACATGAGTAGTTTTGTGTCAAATTATTGTTTCAGTCGGGTGGTAAAAACGCATCTAATACGCAAATTTGATTTTTGGATATTATTTACTGCTTATTAGAGATTAATCGCCAAATAACTCGCCAAGGATTATACGATAGGTTCATTAAATATGCTATATTCACGCCAAAGGTTAATGTTTTATAACTATTATACGTCAATAATTTCTAAAACGTTCTTTGATTTGATAAATTTAATAGAGTATGCTAGAAAGTTTTGAGCCGGCGTCCTGGCATAGGGGTAGCGCGTCTTCCCCGTGATCTGGGCGTCCCGGGTTCGAGTCCGGTTTGGGCATGGTTGTTCTTCTGTTGTTCTATCTGTGAGATGTGTGAATGTGCCCTCCTGTAAAAAGGGGTTGTGCAAGCGAATGAGTGATGCGTGAGTGGCAAAGTCGTACTCTTGGCCCTAGTTGGCGCTGCTATAAAAAATAAGAGACGTCCCCCTCAGGCTTAAATCGCTGTCTTCGTAACAATGGGCTTGTCAGTTGCAAGTGCCATAAGAAACAAACAAACAAACAAACAAGAAAGTTTTGAAGAGCTTTATATATTTTAAGTGAACTCAACGAATAAACTTTTACATTTGCAAAAAACTAGTTATGATTTTTGAAAATGATGATGAAAACTTAAAAAAGTGGTGTTATAGTAAAGGCACCAATAAACAAAACAAATAAGTCGCTGCTAACATGACTTTATTAAAAAAAATTCTTGATTAAAATCGATTGCGACCTGTATCCTTTAACTAATCAGATAGAATGGTCCCCTCAAAACTTTCTCGCATATTTTCTGATAAATGTACTTCTGCATTATTGTCATATGTTATTGACGAACAATAATTACAAAAGAGCCTATTTGAGTGCAATTTTTTTTGAAGATTAATTCCTAGCAGTAGGTATACAAAAATCAAATTTGTGTTTTACACGCGCTCTTTCTAACGGATCGAAAACAAAATTTAGAACAGAAGTGATGTATAATCACAAAATCACATACCAAATTTCATATGTAAGGGATTTTAGCTATTATTTACATGCTTGCAAAAGTACAGACTGACAGACAGTCATTCCTCTTGACGCATTTGTTTCCAAATTGGATTTACATCTAATCGATTGTTGGCCTTGTTTACCTAGTAAGAAAATTTGATACCATTCTTACCAGATTAAGAATTGGCCACACACGGCTCATACATAAACATTTGCTGTTGTGGTAACCCGCACCCCGATGTACAGTATGTCAGTGTCCTATGACGGTTCTTCACATTTTAATCGAATGTCCACAATTTAACAACGAACGAATTCGCTACTTTCACTCTCCTCAAATCAAATAAAAAGATATTCTTCATAAAGTTCCCCATCCCCGCCTTTTTACTTTTTTAAAAATGATTGGCTTTTACTTTTCAATTTGATTCTTAAATAACTGTTTTACCATGCCATTACTTTTTGTAGATTTTACAGGTTAACAAGTTCAGGAAAATGATGCAATTTAGAAAGAAATTATTAAACTTTTTAAAATAGGATTAAATCTTACCGTATGTTTGGCGCAGTTTAATCAAAAATGGTTCTTGCGCCAATAAACTCCATCAACCAACCAACCAACCATCCAAATTTGATTTATATTTACACTTCAGATATTAAACCTGGGTACCAAATTTTATCCATTCAGCTCTCTTCGTTTTGTAATTATTGAATTAACTTACATTCGAGCAGTCGGACTTTCTCTGAACAGATTGTACACAAAATTTGATAGATATCTGCAAATTCGGTGTAAAGACCGTATACCAAATTTCAACCCTCTAGCTCAAAACGTTTTTGAGTTATCTTTATCACAAAATGACGGATATTTTCCAAAAATATGTTTTTCTGATTCAAGGAGGTCTAAAGCACATCAAAATCTCGAGTACCAATTTTTTGGTGACTGCTGCACTTTCTCTTTGTATATTTGGACAAAGTATCGATGGTTAAAATATGATTGTTAAACAAAAAAACCGTTGTGACAATACACTTGGTATGAAAAAAATAGTCAATGCCAGTTAGTGGTGTTTCAATAAGAATTCATATTTAAAATTTATTAAATGTAACTCCAATAAAATAAGAAAACAATTATTCTACAACAAAAAATGCAGGATTACATATATATGAGCAATGTATTCATGTCCTTATTTTCAAAACCTTTATTTTTCTCTTTCTTTCGCAATATAAAATCCAGGCAGAAAGATTATTACTGTAAAGAATCGTAGTACACATTTCAGCAGAAATTAAAATTTATGCGAGTCGCTATTGCACGTGAATTATAAAGATATAATAGCAAAATTTCCTATAGTCACGCACGCGATCACCGTTTAAGAATGCAGTGTCAAAAATATCTTTTATACTTGAAAGGTGATTATTAGAATTATAAAGTGGAAAATATATAAATAGTACTTCTCAATCGACATTTGGAATCATTTCTAGTTTTGAGTACTTTATAAATTAGAGAAAATGGATAATTTCCCAGTGGATAGATCTTCTCCAGTTCCATCCCATGATATTCCATTACCCAAGAACGTCGATTCAACCACTCCTTTTCCGTTGGAAAATCCTTCTTATAATCTAGAGGATAGAAACGATGTACAAAATGAACTAATCTTTAAAGAAACCGCAGTGGTTGACCAAAAAGTTCGCGAAAATAAAAATGTAACAAAATCTTCAAAATCTCCGAAAAAATCTTCTTTGACTTCTAAGCGAACTGTGGGTAAAAGTTCAAAGCCTTCCGTGAGAGGTGCAAAAAAAATTACAAAAACTAAAGCCAGCAGAAATAAGAGCCCAGTAAAGAAGAAAGCAGCTACCAAAAAAGAAAAGAAGCCAAGGAAGTCCTCTGAAAAAGCGGAACTGAAATATCAGAAGACTAGACCAGTTACAAGAAGTATGAAGAAAAACCTGTGATTTTTAGACTGCAAAAATCATTAAATGTTAAAAAATAAAAAAATAAAAAGTTTAAAACAGAAAGAAGAAAAATAATATCCGTTTAAATTCATACGACATAAAAAATTCATGATAAAGTCAATTAAAAAGAAAATAAACCAAATTTTGTTTGCATTCTATTGATAGAAATTAAAAACCAAAAAATATGAATAAATTCCCATAATTAATCAAATTGGAAAATTTCATGGTACGACCGGAGTTTAACCTCCTGCTTAGCGCATTTTTCAAAAATAGCCAACTCGCCGACAACGGTTTTGCGCCGTATTTTGTGAGATGTTCAAAAGCGAGGGAGCAATGTCCAATCATAGCGCATAATAAAGGCGAAAGATAATAAGTTTACCAGTATGGAGGTTGCCAGCTTTGGCGCGTTATCGTCATTTGGCGAAGAATGGGGTTAAACTCCGGTTCAACCAATTCCATGTACATTTTGAAGGTGTCAAATATTTTAAAACTCTAAAATGAAATGTTTTATTTCATTGATAGACTGTTTCTGCTTTCCATTACGGTCGCCAATGATTCAGCAATCGCCTAAAATTCCCGAGTCGCCTGTATCAAAAAGTAAGTCAACTGTAAATGAAATGTGTTGGCTTACCATTTTGGCGATGAACTCCACCGTGCCACTTTGAAAAAACAAAATAATGCAATAAAAATAATGCTGAAATAATAATAATGCTGAAATCTACTTTAATATACCTCTTGAATTTGTTGCCGATATGGTGGTAACCCAAAAAAAGAAAGCAATCTGTCGATTTGCTTACTAATGTTTTATCTTGTTGAAATGTAGATCTATTACTTTGGCGACTTGGCATTGCTGGCATCTTTGGTGATATTAAACTAGGTTTCAAACATCATTTGTTTAGAAAATTTAACATTCACTATATAATTTAGACTGAAATCTACTATGATAGGCCTCGGGTGAATAGTAGTTTAACCCCCTTCTTCAACGTTGGCGATAACGCGCCAAAGCTGACAAATCCTGTTTTCTCTAGCTTAGGACTCCTGCAAAAAACACGGCGTAAACTCTTGGTTGGCGATTTTTGAAAAGTGCGCCAAGAAGGGGGTTAAACTACGCCTAGGCCTGTTCATTTTTCGCCAATATGGTAGCCCAAATAATTAGCGGATTAGTTTTTAGCAAACCTAAGCACAATATTGATTACCTTGTCAGCCATCTTGATTTTTGTCTTTTGTGACTGGGTATTTTTGTCTTACTTGGCGATGAAAAAGGGAAAACTCAAAGCAGATTTTAATCTCAATTTTACTGAAAAAGATACTATTAAAATTATATAATAATTTTTAGGAATCCGACTTCTAACTAATGTTTGTTCGATAAAGTTTTTTTGGACGTATTTTTTACAAAATATATTATTAATTATTAAAGTAAATTTTTTTCGGATGGATTTTTTACAAAATATATTATTAATTATTTTTTAGTGCAGTTTTAAAATTTATTTGTTAGTGTATCTTGTATTCATCCAAAATAGCGGACTTCGGAGAAGTGTTATAAAGTCTTGGCACGATTTCGTCTTGATTGGCCAGAATCCGAACATTATTCTTAAGCCTTGCCATTTTTAGTTACACCTATGCAATACTGAGATATTCTCCATTTTAAAAAAATACTCCATTAAGCTATCGTCTGAGTAACAAGCTTGAATATTGATTTTTTTTTTTTTTTTTTTTTTTTTTTGAAGATGAGTTTACTTCAGTTTCTTCGTATACATGATAAACTGGGCAAACTCATTTTTTTCTATGGAGCGGTTAAATCTGAAAAATTTTTAATTTCTGTTCTTGTGAATGCTTTAAGAAGGGTGGCATGGCACAAGAATGTTACCAAAGATGTTAATGCATTCAGACAATCTATTAAAATTAGAAGACGTGTTTGACACATTTTAAGTATTCATAATCAGTCTTCGACAGTTGAAAATGTCTGGCCAGTATTGACTGTGATGTTTGGCAGCCATTGGCGACGATTGGTGAGATTCGCCGCCGCCGTTGAGGGCTATTGTTTTTTTATATGATACTAGCCGCCTTTGGCGACCAGCCGGTTCGCCAATCTTAATGTTCGTTAAAATTTTGATAATTAAATATTTTATGCAATTTCGACTTTAATAGCTTCTTCATCAAAATATTTTAAAACTTCAAATTTTGATTATCATATAATTCATTCATAATATTATAAAGGCCTTCAGTCATAACGTAATATGTATCTCTCTCATTTTCGGTTAGCACCCGTGGAATTTATGCTTTAAATTAAAGTGGAAAGAATTTATCTTCAATTAATATAATAATATTTTTTACTGAAACAAAGAATTTTTTTATAATCTGATTACTGAAAATAGAGTCACTCAGCGTTTAAACTTTATGGGCACTAAAGAATATCTTTTTTAAATTTATGTAATATCTCAAGAGTTGGTCAACAAAATTTTCTTAGATTCATTATGAGCAGATTGATTAATTAACAATGTTTAAATTTAAATGCATCAAACACTAAGAAAATAAAACGAATCGTTTAAAATAAACGGTTGAAAACAGGTTTTAAAAAAACTACTTAAAAAACGATGTACTTAAAACTCTAAGCATATACAAAATATATATAACTAACATAAATACAATTTACTTACAAAAGCATGCAACTAACCCAAAAATAATTTAAATCATCCATTGATAACGTTGTCATGGCAACAATCAGAACAGAATGCGCATGCGTGAATTTTCTTCGCCGGTTACGTAACGCAAATACGTGATTTTTTCTACGCCAGTTGCGGTAACGCTATGCGGATTAGAAATTTTTAATTTCCTTTATTCTGTTTAATTTTAATTCAAAAGTACTTCAGAATGAATCTGAAAGATTGATTCATTAACAATGTTTAATTTTAAATGCATCAAATATTAAGAAAATAAACAGAACCGATTGAAATAATCAGCCGAAAAATTTTAACCCTAGCCTCATTACTGTTGGGAGAAAAAAAAACTGAAGCCTTTCTCGTTTGGCGCTGGGGATAATGGAAGATTTTTTTGGCGGAAAAGTTGGCGGTGGGGAAAATGGAAGATTTTTTTGGCGGGAAAGTTAGTTTTTAATTAATAATTAAAATTCTAATTAAAAATTCGAAAAAAGAAACCCCAGGTGCACATTCCCGACCTCCAAGGTATACATGTACCAAATTTGGTAGCTGTATGTCAAACGGTCTGGCCTGTAGAGCGTCAACACACACACACACACACACACACATTGAGCTTTATTATAAGTATAGATGATGAGAAGAGCTTGTGTAGTGGAGGGAGAAGAATGGTTTATGCTTTTGCTTTGATTTTGAATAGATAATTTTAAGTAAAGTCTGAATGCTGCGTTTTATTTGAGATATGTGTTTTCTTTAAGAATACGCTCGTTGCAGTGACGAAACAAAAAAATAAGATAAGGAGTTTTGTCAATCCTTTCTTTCTCTCTCTCTCTCTCTCTCTTTCGAATTCGAGATTTTGACAATTACGAAACGAAGAGAGCTAGATAGATGAAATTCAGTACACAGATTTATCATCAATAGTATAGGCATCTATCAAATTTTGAGCCACATCCAACTAAGGGTTGACCAGTCTGTTTATCTGTACTTTCAGAAACATATAAATGCTATAATTCAAAAACGTAAAGAAAAATATCAAATTTGGTATGGGCTTTATGACTTTAAGTGTGGTTTTGTTTCGAATTTCGGTATCAATGGGTTGAGATCGGATATTATTAACGCATTCCAAGAATTAATAGCCATATATCTCGCCAAACATCATACCATAGATTTACACCAAAAGTTAATATTTCGTAACTATTGTATGACTAGTTTCTAGGGATTTCTAGAGTGCTTACGTATGTTACCTCCTGATTTTCCATATTGGTTTTTTTCCCTTCATTTCACTGTCCTGACCGCTTATTTCTATCTTTTTCTAATAATAACGGTGTGTGTGTGTGTGTGTGTGTGTGTGTGTGTGTGTGTGTGTGTGTGTGTGTGTGTGTGTGTGTGTGTGTGTGTGTGTGTGTGTGTGTGTGTGTTGGCGCTCTATATGCCCCACTGTTTAATTTACATCTCAATTTGGAACATATATAATTTGGTCATTCGGAATGTGCACCTCGAAGCGAGATTTTTTCAATTTTAATCAATTAAGGATTAAGCTGAATTTTGGCGCTTTTAGGTAATGATTTTTCAAAGATACTATAGCACAAAATATAAATTTAAAAATTGTCTTTATAATGATAATACTGTAGATTTTTTTTTCGACATTTTGGCAAATTTTTTATCTCCAACAATAGATTACATTTTACACAGAAATTCAAACCGTTTTCATCATTTCATCAACGATTTTTTCATTTCTGATAGCGTGATTTTCTTCCATTGTTGAAAATTAAAGAAGTATTTTGTTTAGTACCTGTGTAGTTAACAAGATGGATAAAAAAGTGAAATTTAAATCACTTGAAATTTATAAGATATGAACCACACGTTTGTATTTACAGTGCCAATATGCAACGAGACTGGTCACCATCAGAAAGTTTCATGTGCACAATGAGCAGAGCATTTGTAAGATAATTAAAGAAATATATATATATATATATATATATATTATATTACTGTAAGTAAAACATATCTTTTTAAAAAATTCTTTCGATATTGGCTTTTGATAAATTTTTATCAGTTTCATTTATTTGTCCATAAAAATCGTATTCTGCCGAAGTAAGGAATAAAAGAACAACAATTTAAATGCCAAATGTCTATCTGACGTTGAACCTGGTCAAAGTATAAGGAAGATTTCTTTTTAAATTTCGGTCCACATCAAGAAAAAAAAATTTTCGGAAATTGCTAGCAGCTTATAACTGAGCCTTTAATTTAAAATAAAATTGTTTCACAGTAATCACATACAATCAGATGATCTGGTGTAGTTCTAAGATATATATTATTTATTATTTAATGAATCACATTCAGTTGGCTGGACATTCATATATTACTGCAGGAGATGTAATCTATGAACTTTTCTTTGGCGACTTTTTCTTGCTCGAATCCTCAATTCAGGACTGTGTTGAAGATGTCTTGCCACATGGACTTATGGACCTACACTTTAATATCTTACTGAAGAGACGAGTTGTTAATCGGCTTTTCTTCTGAATCTTCTTCCAGAAGAAAGCACAGCTGTGCTTCATCACCTGAAATTACAGTTAAAATTTGTGCATCAGAATAGTGCTTCAGTAATATCAGATTGGTAGTAGTATCAGAATAAAATGAAGGAGCAAATAAAATTGTAATTTTAATTATTTATAAAATTAAATATTGAATACATTATGAAATAAGGTATAAATCCTGGCAGTGCAAAAATTTATTAATTGATTTTGGTATTAAAAAATACAATAAAATTCACTAAAAATAAATTTAATGCAAGTTAATTTCATTTTTATCGAGGTATATATTTAAATGTATCCATTCATTTTAGAAAATAATTACAAAAAACTATTCTTTCTTGCATATTGGATTCAATTAAGATTTTAATTGAATTAGAAAAAAAGTTATTTATCTAAGTTTATTAATTACCTTAATAAACGTTATAAAAAGTTTTATATGGCTTTCAGGTGGCAGTTTCAATATTTTAAAAATCTTGTACTGTGGTATTTTTTTTTTTTTTTTTTTTGCGAAAAGCTTTTAACAGCAACCTAAATTAAGTTCTTATTTCTTATCAATATTAAAATTAAAAGTTATATCATTCTACGACTTTCAGATGTAAAAATGTTAGCATTCATTGTTTTATTTTCAATGCACATACATGCTTTTTTTGTAACATTCCATGAATAAGGAAGAGACGTTATGGCAGGATCTCGTTTCTTATTAGAAAACTCAACAGCAAACAACAAAACGCCACAAGTGAACACATTTCACTATAGACGAGGGGATCAATAAAATCATTAAATGACAGTGCATTTAAAAATTGTTTTATGATCGAAAGCAAGGAAGAATTTTTAGTATAATATGTTACTGTACATGAGAAAAAACAAGATTAACAAAGGCTGATAAAGTAATTACTTAAAAATAGTAACATGATTAGCTTTTCAAACAAATGTTTCTGTAAGTATTAACAAATGATATTTAACAACCCTTGATATGGATTCTTAAAATTGAAAATTCTTTTTGTATGATAACTTACATTATCATTTAATTCAATTTTATAATAATAGATTTAAGGAAATTCGTTTCCTCATGCTCATATAAAGTTTAAATATCCAATAAAAAAACATAAAGGCGCTTATATTAACATAATAAAAAAAGGTTTTATATTAAAAAGGTAAAATTAATCCATATCGGCCATGCAAATGTAGTTTCCACTTTTAATTTCAGGTTTGGTAATCCAACAATAATGCTATTTTTTAAAAAATATTCTGAACGTTTTATATGTTTGAAGTTAAAATGCAAATGTGTACATTACTTCTATAAGAGGAAATTGGTCCAACTTTTCCTCTGAGAACAAATTTATGAGCTTGAAGCATTTAATTTTTTTTTCGGGCAAATATATTCTTTTTCAACGAGATAAAAATACATATCTTCAAAAGAAATTTACGGCTACATTTGCTTCATTATTAGTAAAAACATTCAAAAATTTGAGCATTAAAAGGATCAAGGCATCTTTGGTCTAAAGTGGACTTTTTACAATATCTTTAGGTCTGATCTGATGCATTCAGAAGACAGAGATTAATAACACAACAGAGATAATCAAGTAATTGCAAGATTCCTATTTTTTCAACTGAAATAATAAAAGGAAATCAGAAAATGGAAATATAAGCGAAGGCGAGGGGATTTCAAATGAATAAGTAATGCAGATATATTTTTAAAAATGACCAAATTCTACCTTAAAGGAGAATACTTATTTTCCTAAATTTTTCTATAACCTAAAAAGCCTTTGAAGTCACTGGAAAGAGTGATAATGAGTGGTTATGGCAACTTTTACGTTAAATGAGACTTTCATTTCAAATAAATATTGGAAAACTACAATAATAACACATCATAATCAAATTTAAAAAAATTTAAATAACCTTAATACATAACATCTAAAAAAATCCAATTTAAATTTTCATTAACATCTTCAAACTCAATGTTGACATTTCGGTGACTCCTGTAATCCTGTTCTCGAAGCATTATACCGGAAATCAATCTTGGACTCGGAAATACAGAAAAAACAGAAAATTTCTGATATCACGTGATTATGATGTGTTATTGATCTTGCAAAGCTGGCTGTTAAATAAACTATTACTTTAATTTACTGCCTACCAACCAATAGAAGCAGATTTTCATTTTTAAGGCGTGTTTATTTATATTTATATATTTTAGAGAAAGCGGTTTGCATTTGTTTGTCATCAAATGCAAATTTTTCTTTTCTAAGCATATGAAAAACTCCTTTCAATTCTTGTATATAGTTTGTAATTGATTTTCAGCTGCCCTTTTGTCAATTTCCATTGCCGTAATAGAATTTAAACATTTTTATCTTGTATATTTTTTGTGTTAACTTGAAAACAATTTTATGTGCTTTTTTGCTATACTAATAAAACAAAGATTTAAATTTTACTAGGAAGTAAAATAATACTATATTATTACATATACTGTAGTATTATTATTTTATTTTGCCTGGTTATTTTATAATATATCTGTAGCTTTATAATATGTTATGTAAATAAAAAGTCTAAACAAAAAATGAAATGAATTGAAATTGTTTTTAAAAACAGATTTGAATCTAATTGTATTTACAAGAAGCTTATGATTACTTTGAACTTCATTGAAAATCATTAAATTATGATAAAAATCATAAGTTGAGATGTTGCAGATTATTTTTTTATAAAAATGTTAAAACTTTCTATAATATTATACATGTGATATATTATTTTTTGATGTAATGGAATAATAATAATATTTGTAATACAGATTGCATAAAAATTTGATGTTTAATTCTATTAATTCTAAAATATGCAAGCCTGATCCAACCTTAAATTAGTTTCCTGATTCATTCAGTCAACAAAAAATCTATTCCATTTTCCAAATAAAAGATATTTTTTAATAATCAAGTTGGCCAGAAAGTAGTACTTTCATTGTTTCTGTCTATAAAAATTATCCTATTCTCAGAATTAATCATGGGTTTTCCAATAGTCATAAATTTACTATACACACTTTCTATAACGATTAACAAGACTGTAAACCTTTCTCTTTTCATCTGAAATTAGTGCTGATATGTTGCACTGCATTCCCAAATTTTAAACAAAGGCTCTTTAACAATGATGCTTCTACAATAATCTCTGTTAATGTATATTCTATACATGTACAGCTGTTTAATTGCCATTGCCACAGGTATTGTCTTTGAAATTGAAGGAGAAGAGAATTGTCTTTGAAATTGAAGGAGAAGAGAATTGTCTGTTAAACAATATCTTTATTTTCTTCTTCATTGTGAGATAAAAATTTGCATCTCTTTTTTGTTAAATGATTTTACAGATCATTACCATTAACAATTGTAAGGTGTGCTTTACTAACAGTTAAAATATACTCTCTCAAATATGCTGTACAGCATAATGTAAAGAGAGAAAAGCTGTATATATGAGCATGTGAAAAATCTTAATTCATTTCAAATAGGAATTTTATTGAGAAAATGCTGATTCAGGATTTCTTTGGGTGTGAGATTTTTACATGATATGATAGCTTAATGTTAAATAATTATAAATTACAGAGATGTTTACAGCTATAACAGGTGTGAGAAAAAAATAAAAGCCTGTGTTTCTTAGAAACTAAATTAAAAATATTTTTATAATTTAAATTTTAAGTGGTTGGAAAAATTAATTAATATAAATAATTTATTATATACATATTCATTAAGAAAATAGATAAAATAACTGCTTATTTTTAATATTATTCTTTATATCAAAACCATATGTTAATACTAAATGATATTTTTATAGATGTGCTTGTTGACGTTCTACTTGAATCCAAATGCATCTGAAACTGAGCTGTATTTAGTTTTGGTGAATGTTCGTGATGAGATTTATAACAGGCCTACAAAGCTTGCTGATTTCTGGGAGCAATATCCTCAAGTTATTGGAGGTACGTATTTTATACGTGAAGTATATATTGAAATTTTTATTGTATTTTAATTTATATGATAATAATTCACATTTAGGAGTATTGTTAAAAATGATTTTTTTTTTCATTTAAATAGTTTAAGAATTAGAGTTATTTCATTTATTTCTAGCTTATGTAGTTTTCATTTCTAGACATCTAAAAAAATGTCAAAAAAATTTATTGATTGAATTTAACTATTTGACTTGAATTCATTAAAAGTTCATATATATTAAAATCTACATCCCAAATATTTACATAGGTTTAATTTCTCTTTCATAGCAAATATCCATAGATTATGTTGTATTAAAAAAAACATTAATTTATATAATTGTACTGGAATGAAAATTATAAACTGTGTCAAGATCTTACAAAATCTTCTGACTTATAGTATGGAATCTCATTTTCGAACTGTAAAATATTAATAAGTTTATTATTTGTGTTAAGTATTATTAATATAAATTATACAAATTAATTGTATATAAAATGATCTAACAGTGTAAAAAAATATTTAAGCCAGTTAAACAAATCTGTCTAGAAGCAAGTAACATCATGAAATGAGCTGTTCATATGCATTAAATATATTCTGTAATCTTATTTTCATTAATCTGATGCTGTAATTTTTCTTTTAACAATTAATTTATCATAGGAATGGATATGGAACCTGGAAAAGAAGGTGGAACATGGCTAGCTATGAATAAGAAAGGGAAAATTGGGGCATTGCTTAATATTTTGCAACCTGATGAAGAAATATTACCTGGTAAAAAAGGCAGAGGTTAGTGACATCTTAAATTTTTATCTGTGACAACTTATGCTGAAAAAAATGTAATGGTTCACTTATTAAATTAGTTTTACTTATTACTTTTAATGTATAAACTTTTAAATATAAGTTACTTAGAGAACATTTATAGCATTCAATTTAATTTAGCATTTTGTACGTAACAAATTATTAATTTTGAAAAGATTGAATTAAAGTTTGAAATGTTGAGTCTGAAATTTTATTATACTAATATTAAAAAGTTTGCTGATGTGATCTACCATTTCCTATTAAAGTTCTAACTAGATAATTTTAGCTAGTAACTCTATAATCTTGAAAAAAAATGAGCTTCCTTAACAAGAAATAATAACTAGTTACAGAACTGTTCAATATTTTAAGTTTTGACACTATGATATATTGAATTAAATTTCTTGAATAGAGTTATATTTTTCAAAACAAAGCAATCTTTTGTGGGGTACCTATCAGATAGCCCACAATATCTAATTTCCACTTCTAGGTCACTGTATTGCAAGATAATATATATAATATAATAGATCTTATCTGAAAACTTTTGGTGGATGTAATATAAAAAATTTACCCTGAAAAATTAACATGAGGGACTCATAATGT
This sequence comes from Argiope bruennichi, assembly GCF_947563725.1. NCBI lineage: Eukaryota > Metazoa > Arthropoda > Arachnida > Araneae > Araneidae > Argiope > Argiope bruennichi. The sequence goes on from NC_079155.1 coordinate 43,301,631, forward strand.
GTTTATCTTCATCCTCATTCATACCAGTTTTTACAGATTTTAACAAAAATGTGTGCAAACTACAGAATTACTGATAAAATTAAAATTTGTATGGAAATGACAATATTATTATTATTAGATGTAAAATCTTGATTATCTTAGAAACCATTCTTAATTATTGAACAAATTTATTTATTCTACTATTTACTATAAAACAAGATATCTTAAAGAGGATAACTAAATCTTAGAAATTATTTAATTTTTTATAAATACAAAGTATTAACCAGTATTTGCATGATGTTTATTTTTGAAGTATGCAGGTTTTATGTATTACAATGTTTTCATTTTGTGTTTGTAATTTTAAAAAAATGTTATATTTAAAAAAGTATTATAATTTAAAAAAAAATGTTATATTTAAAAAAGTATTATAATTTTATAAAATGTTATATTTCTCATACATTTAATAATAGTGATATATAATGTACATACAATGATATTTTTAAGTATAATTTAAGTCTTTATTAATTTGCAGATTTTTATCTTATCTTAATTTAGCTCATATTAACTTCATTCTAAAATGTTCACATTTCCTGATCCAATTCACACTTTATTTAATTAATTCAAAATATGCTTCATAAAACTACTTATTTCAGCAGGTTCTCACGCTCCGAGTAAAGCGATAAAAATCCCTATCCAACATTCTTTTAGATGCCTACATTTTCCTTTCCTAAGTTTCAACGAAATCTCTATCAAAATCTCATGGTAAAATCACTGAAAGCAAAAATTCTCTTCTGCTATTCTGTCACTATGTAGACTGATGTATCTCTTACCAGTTTTTATCTGTTCAAATTTTAACTCCAGAATGAAATAAATTGAAAAAAAAAATTTCAAAAGTTTCTTCTATTCTGCCAGGCAACTGCTAAAATATGTTTACATATATAATTCTTGTATTATATATACAAGTAAACTATTTTTTCTTAAAAATAGAAATTTATGATTATTTAAAATATGATGAAATATGTAAATAACAGAAAATCAAAATTTTAACATAAGTCTTCTGTGCCTGTGCATGCTTTCATCTGTTACTCTCGTAGCACAGCTACTACAAACACCTTCTTTTCCAATGTCAGCATCTATGTATTCTAAATAAGCACTATGTCAAATTTAGTTGTGGTATTGGAAATTTTTAGTTCTGTAAGTTTTCTAATGAATTAAAAGATCTGTTGTAATAATCAATGAGATAGAAGCTCTTTTTTATATGCCATGAAAATGTATCAGATTTACTGACATTAAATTGAAAATAATAAATTTGCCTTTCATACCAAATAATATTTTCCAAATATCTGGAATATTACCATTATGACATGTGTTTCTGGAAACTAAAGTCATAGTTAAACATTACAGGCAAGTGATGTTTTTGGATTGAATGAGTATTGAACCAAAACTAATTTAAAAAGTTTTAAGGTCCTTGTTTCCTCAAAATGTGGCACTCTAATTATGTAATCTTTAATTAAAACTGAAAATTTATAAAACCCAAAGACTTGCAAGCTATTTTAGATAGCATGTATATGTTTGGGAAAATGAGACGTATTTGTATTAATTTCAACGTATTAATGTGCATTTCATTGATTAAATTGGAAACCTTATAAATTTGATGTTCTAAAACATAAATATCTAGATGTGAATAAAGAATAATCTTAATGTATTTTATGTTTACATATTCTTTGACTATTTTCTTCTGAAACCTGAAAAAATAATTTTTATATACTTTATTTATTCAATTTGCTTCAAATTTGAGAAAACGGAATTTTGTAATTAATCTTTCATTCTCAAATGTGCTGGAGTTTTGTAATTTTGTACACATGTCAATTCTCAATGATAGTTCAGTATTTTAATATTTTCATAATTTTTAGTTAATTGATTGATTTAATTAAAGTTTCAGTCAGTACATCTAGTGAATTTTAAAAAAAAAATTGATTAAAGATTTTATAATATTGATAATAATGAACTATACACTAAAAACGTAAAAGATGAAAATTATAAAATAAAAAAATTTATTTCACTATGTAAATGAAAAGTGGGTGTTTTTTTTTTATTATTATTATTATTAACTTTATTGATTTTTCTTTTTGTTACTATAGGTTTTCTAGCTTTCGATTATGTAGTTGGAGACCAAGATTGTTTTACATATCTGAACGATGTCAGCAGGGAAGGGAAAGATTACAATGAATTTTTACTGGTTGCTATTGAATTCAGGTAAAATTCAAAGTAAAGTTTTAACTTTTATATAAGCTGTATTGTTTTCTTCATTATATGAACTTCATTAATTGTTTTCAGTTCTTTAAAGGTCCCAAAGATTGCTTGTTATACAAACTCTTCCTCTCTACCACCTGTTCTTCTTGAACCTGGTATGTAAAAAACGATTGATTTTTAGTTTATTTTTGTATTTACAATTTATTTTAAAACCTTGTGATATATTAAATAGGAGTCAATAGTAAAAATAAAAATTAAGTGTATAAATATATGATTCTTAATAAGTTGTATCCAATTAATTAGCACTTAATGAAGTCATTTTGTATATAGTTGAATGAGAAACTGTTTTCTGAAGAACAAGAGATTTTCAGAAAGTTTATTATCTTATTGAATTTCAGTTTAAAATGTGTGAAATTTAGTAAATATACTGAATATGCTTTTTAAAATTTAATACTCATTAAATATCTTAATTTTTATTACATCATTCAAAAGGCCATTAACTCCCAAATCTTTATATAAAACTAAAAAACAATATTCCCAATAAAAGTATCAAGGTTTGAAAATTGCATGTAATTTTTTTCACTATAATTAATGTATAAAATAAATATATGCAGAGCATTTGTATAGCTCAAGTATTTGATTTATATTCTAATAAAAAAAAGTCGCAATTGTAATTAGAATTCATTATTTGAATAGTAAAGAAAAACTCGCATGTGAAGAGACTAATACCATTATATGTTTGATTTATAAAAATCTTTTAATATAAAAAAAACCCAAAGTGATGATGATTTTTCTGCTCGAGAAGTTCCAATAAAAACGCCCTAAATTTTAGCAATATCTCTCATAAGTGACAACAATTGATGTTAGTGTTAATAGAATATTGCCAGTACTCAAGCATGGTAACAATTGGCACCATGCTAATGGAAAAGTATCATTTGATCTTTGAACCACTATACCAATGAATTTCTAAATCAGAACATGAGAACTTCTAAATATCTTTTCTTTATATCATGTTATATTTGTGCCTCTTTCCTTTTATTTTCACTAACAAAAACCACAGTTTAAACATACTTTTCTTACAAAATAACTAAGTTGTTTTTAAATCTTATCTTACAATATAAAATGCTATATATTTTAGGAATTCATTCTTTTGGAAATAGCATTGAAAGAGAGCAACCTTGGCCTAAAGTACCCAAATTGAAAGAAAAGTTTTCCGAAGTTATTGAAAAATATCCTTCAATCTTCCAGAAGGATGATTTACTGAACGAGCTATTTGCCTTGCTTCAGGATCGTACTAGGTAAAAATTAAATCTCTGTAACTAATTTTTAAAAAATCTTTGTTAATGAAGTTTCTCTCTCTCCTCAAAACTGTACTCTGTTTAGATTTGGGGGGGGGGGGTAAACATAAATAAATCATATATGAGGAAAGATAAAATTTAAACAGATATATATTCTTTATTCAATATGTTTTATCAAGTAGTATACAATGATTAAATTTCCAGTTTTGATGATGCTATTGACAGAAAAAAAATTTGTTGTAAATCATAAAATATTTATAATCCATTGGAGATTGCAAGCATAGTAAGTAAAGTGCCAAGTCTTATTGAGAACACATAGTAAATTCTTTCTGAAAAAATTAACCATTTAATTGATTTTTTTTCCATATCTAAATAGACATCATAATTCTATTTTATACGAAAAAATTTACTAAACTAAATTTACTAATTTAAAATAAATTTACAGATTTAAAATAAATCTGTAAAATCTTTTTTTCTGTATAAAAATAATGATATAAATTTTCTTTTTTCTACTGATCATAATTGATGAAAAATTAGAATTTTCAAATAAGTTCTTTTCTTTAAAAATGCAAGACATAATATTTAACTTTTGCTGCCTATTTTTGATATGTGAAAAATTAGATCCATTGCAGCAATCCGTGTATTGACCAAGCACAATGTAGATTTTCGATATTTTTTTATAAAATTCCTTGAAATATCATGTAATAATTAAATTTAAATATAATACCCTTTTATTTCTTTCAGAAATACAGCTTTCAGCATAAAAGTTTTTTAACTTTTTATTTACATTTTGTAGGAAGATTCGATGTTTAAGGCTATTATATTGCAGAAGCTATAATATCATGAGATTATGGTATTTAAAACATTATGTAGAAAAGATTCTGTATATAAAATTTTCCAACCTAGTCAATCATATGTATTTACAAAATGAAATTTCTAACTAGGTATATAAAAATCATCAAATTTCTCTTTTTTTTTTTTTTTTAATATTAGGTACAGTGTTGACGATAATATGAAAAAGCAAGGGAAAAGTAAAACCTTGGATTTTTTGGAAAAACTGAGTGCTATTCATGTGAACATTCCAGAAGCTAATTATGGAAGCAGGTATATAAAATTATTTAAGATTTTATACATTCTGTAGAGTACCAAATTAATATATTTGACTTAACAGATATTTTTAAAAATTTTAATTATTATATTTGTACAGATGCCATACAGTCATTTTGATTGATGGATCAGGAAAAGTCGACTACTATGAAAGAAGTAGACCACAACATATCCAATCAGTTGGTGATGAACAGTGGGTTTTAACCCATCATTCATTTAAATTAGATTTAATGTCCACTGCCCTTTAGAAATATATTATGAGATTATTTTGTATTATATAATTTTTTTAATTAATATTTTTGTTCATTTTTTCTAGTACTTGATGTAATTAGTTTTCCCTCCTCTCTCTCCCCGCTCCTATTTGCTGTGTATCAATTGTGTAAAGAAAAAAATAAAAATTGTGCCAATTTTAACATTAGTGCTGGGTATTATAGTCTACATTTAAGTTTATTAAAATGAAATGCAAGCAAGCTTGTTCATAATTTTACTAACTTATCTTATGAAAAATCATTACATTTTTATCAAAGCTTTTCGCTAATTTGATTCCTGAAACTCTGATGCATTATTTTTGATGCAGAATAACTTTTATAATAATTAAGGATTTTTAATTTCTGCAATTTGCTCTTGAAATTATATTTGAAAAAAAGTTACTTATAAATAGGATAAAACAAAGTATTTTAAAAAATTTGACTATTAGTTTTTCATTTGCTAATAATAATGCATCATAACTAAAAACATTACTTGCTAATTGTAATATTCATTGCAAACTAATTACAGCCATATGATAAGGAAAGTATTTTTTAGAAAAATCTGTTGAACAGAAGATATTATAAATACGATTTATTTCTTCATTAAAATACATAACATAAATTTGAAAAATCTAATACTGGTTAGGATCAATTTCGAAAACATGACTTAACTTTTGTGTCAATTCTACAAATATTGAGATTTTTCTATTCATGTGATGAAAATAAGAAGATAAATTCTTCTATACTTTACTTAAAAATATAGCATCTCACTTAAATATTTTTTGTATTGAAATGGACGAAAACAAATTTAAAAATTTATTATATAAATGAAATTTACAGGGCTTTCTTTTTCAGCAGATTGTATAACAAATTTTGCTTTACTCCTTGGGATAAAGTTCAATTTCTAAATTCTAAAACCCTTATCAAGTTAGTAGAGTATCATCCAAATCTTCTTCTTTAGGCTCTGGTTGAGAGGAAACTTTTTTGAGTACTTTAGTAATCACATCTTGTAAGGCTTCTCGAGCACCAGCATCCATGACATTTAAACAAATCTATAAAAAAAAAAATTATTTGACTGAAACAATCATATTTTAATATGTAACTAATTGTAAATTATTTCACTTTTGATGAAAACAGTGATCATTGATGAAAAGGAAAACTGCTTTTTTCAGTACAGCATTTTTGAAAATATACAAGAAGATATTTAAATATTTCATATTTCCGTTAAAATTTCACAATTTGTTGGAAATAAAAGACGTGACAATTTAAAATTTGCCACATTTCCCCCCCCCCCATGAGATTCTAGTAAAAGCCAATGGTTGTTTTCATCAATAGAAAGTGATAGTAAATAAATACAGAGATATTTTAAATATTGCTTCTTTATAAATATTTTTGTGTCACTGTCCTTTATATAAGACATTTTATATTTTGAACCTGATTCATATTTTTAGTGATGCATTGAAAAAAAATTATTGAATATATAAGTATAGCTAAAACAAATTAGTCATTGAAAACCAAATGCTTTCAAAGCTTTCAATTTAATCTTATTCTTAAAGAAAAATTACCAAAATCTGATTAAATAATTACAAATCATGGAAAAGTGTTCCAAAAGGAGGGATAAAACCCCATTAGTTTCAAAACAAAGCAAAATGAAAAGGAATTTATTTTCTAACTCATTCCCAAGAATTAATTCTGTTAGCGATTTTTATTTAAATTATTTCAATATTTTTTAATATATTAAATTTTATGAAATGGTTGATTGCATCGCTCTTACCTTTTAAATGTGTAACAGTGCTCAATTTAATAATTTTCAAACAAACAAAAAAGTCCAGGAAACATATTATTCAGCCAATAAAAATTCATGTAATATGAAATAATTTACAAACCTGAGCTTGTTCTTCATTAGTACGTAAACCAAGAAGAGTAACTAAAGCAAATTCACAATTGGACTTCACCATTGTATTTTTTTCTTTTGTACCATTAACGAGATGTGGCACTACAGTCTTCATAAAATAGGGTGGGAGTGTGATTTTTCTTGCCAAGAAATGCACTGTCAGTGCAACAGCTTGCTTTACTTCATTTGTTGAATGATTCATACTCTAGAATTAAAGTGCCATTTTTAATGAGGAACACTTTTAATTTAATATATTAATAAATATCAAGTTTTGTAACTTAAAATATGAATATTCATCAGACACATTATAACTGTTATAACAATTTATACATTTTAATTATAGAAGAGTTGAATATATAGAGAGGCCAGTATATATTCATCTACAATTTAAACATTTTCAGAGTTTTTATTATTATTATTATTATTATTATTATTATTATTCTGATTGATAAATAATATTTTAAACCTTTTATTTCCCAAATTACTTTACTATCAATTATTAAATTTTATTTTTGCATCTTTAGTTAAGTTTGGGCACAGAATAAATCAAGGTAAAGGAACAAAAAAAAAAACTTTTTAATAACTCAATATTTAACAATTTTTAATATGTGCTGTTTGCTTTTGAAGCTACACTCTTTTGTCTTTTGAATGTCATCAGAAAAAAAATCATATTACAAAGATATCAGCTTGATATAAACAGTACCTTGAAGTACCATTGTTAAATAAAGAATTAAATGAATTATTGAGAAAAAAAAAATGTCTTTACAATATTTTGATATCTAAACAATTTAATTTTCAACTTGTGGGATTTTTTTCACCTTTTGATTTTAATAATCATGTTTAAGTTCTAAATTTCTAATAAAATTGACCTATGCCAATTTCATTAGCAAAGTAATGTCAGAAATTAAAATATTTCACCTAGGATGCATATATTCAAATGACTAATAGTTATATTTATTTACTATTAATAAAATTTGCAGCTCTTCCTATGTTTATTTGTAAAAACACTTTTTTATTGCTAACAGTTTTTACAATCCTTAAACCCTGATTAATACTCTAAAACTTTGGGATGAAAACAATTTTAATTTCATCATATGCACTCAAAAAAAAAACAATATCAAGTAAAAATCATATTCAGTGAATTCAAACTAAACAATAATTTTTAAAAAATGTTATGCTAACTGGATGCATTAAAATTTAAAACTGCTAAAGTATGAGACAAAATTAGGTTAAATGGTTAAAGAATTGCAATTTTAAAAGACTATTTAATAGTAAATATGAATGTGCATATTAAAAATTTTATTTTCAATCTACATATTAAAAGATTCAAAAAAAGAATGTGTAGAAAGCAACTTTAACATTAACAGAAGCATGCACATGATACATCAGTTTAAACAGTGAAATAAATTTAATTTTTGATTTACAAAATGGAATTGATAAAAATTAAAAGTTATTTTAAAGTGCTTAAAGTAATTTTGAAAATGATTAAAAATCAGATAAAAAATAGTACAGCAATGAAACTGATATCACTATAATTGTTTGAATTTAAAGATAATGAAAAAAATATTTAAGATAAGATATTTGAAAAAAAAAAAAAAATTCTTTTAAATCCCTTGTGAGTTATAAAACCTTTTAATAGCTTAGTTGATCTTTCTATGCACAAAGGAATATGTGTACCAAATGTCATTCAAATCTGCCAAGAGGTGTGAAATTGTATAGACTTTCAATTGCAAACAGAGTGATTTAAATTTTAAAGGCATCGATGAAAAATTCTAATATTTTAAAATATCGGAAATAATTATTTTGGAAATTAAACATCTGCCAAAATTCAAGTTACTAAATGAATAATCTACGAGGCTAAAATGAATAATGGAAAATGTAGCATCAGCTTTTTTTATGCTTTGTATTAACAATTATATCACAAAATGTATGCTTTCTTGTTGCTAAATTGATTTTTAAAAGGAAAAAAATTATAAATTACATTTATAATAGTGATTACCTTAGAAAAAGTTGTCAGAAGAGGTTGAGGAATCTGTTTATCTGATTGTAACATATGTAGCATGTAGTAACCAGTTGCTCGAACTCCACTCAATACAATAGCTAACTGCAAAGTGAAGTCACTAAATTAGATCATCGCTTGATAAATACTTTATGCTAATTATTTCCCAATTTTTAAAAAATCAAATAAAAATTAATCCAAAGGTTTCGTTATACACTTAATTTTTATAAATTTAAATCATTTTTATTTTGATAAATTATATTTTAAAAAACTAAATATTAAAATTACACATTAGCATCAATTACTATTAAATTAAATATTATTAAATTGAACATTTATCCATTTAATCTTCAATGAGTGATATAAAATCCATGATATATCAGTTTTTAATGTTATGAATATAATGTACATAATTTTACTTTATTTGAAAAAAAAATACTGATCAGAAAACAGCCATTCTTGAATTTATGTTCAATTATAAAGTACTTTTCATTTAACTATGATAACTCAATCCAAACAAGCAAAGAATCTTATATTAATAAAACTGGAGTTTAACATCATGAATAGCTTAAAAGACTAGAGTTGTGGTCATTTCAATTAGTTATTCCATTTTGGATTGTTCTCACCCACAATTCTCAAATTTACTGATCTAATATTATTGGGTCTTAGAAAAATACTAGCAATTCATCATCAGCTTTCAAACTATTTGGATGTATAGAGATGGACAAAAGTCAAAAATACTAGCACAAAACACATATATATATATGAATACTAAAGTATAAAATATGGATAAAACAAATAATCCAAGAACATGATGCAGGAAAGCATTATCAAGGTGAACTTTGAACTTCCACACCATACAACTCAAAATTAACAATTCCCTCCTCATGCCCCCCCCCTCCCCAAAAGAGCAAATCTTGTTTTCCCTCCTTATCAAATGGTGTAGTTGTTACAATGCTTTCCCCATTGGTTTTGCATGAAATATTTTTTTTTGGGGGGGGGGGGGCACACTTAACTGACATACAAATGATATAATAGCCCTCTCCATCCTTTATAATTTTATAAACAATGAAATCAGCTTTCATAAAACAGTTAGTATATTTCATTATTTCATCATTATACTTTCTACATCATATTTGAGTCCCTAGGTCAGAAATCAAATAATTGTTTTATCAAACATTAAAAGTTCGATTTCAGATATTTTTTTAAACCATAAAATGCAGATTTGGCTGCAATTAACATTTTTGTTTCCCAAATCACTGAAAATATTTATTTCAACTTAAATAAACAGCTTGGCATCATAGGAGCCAATAACAAAATATTTTAAAGTTGTTTTATATATGATATATTTTATATTGCTATAGATATTATGATATGAATTAAAACTGTAATTATCAAATCTCAAAGTTTTTATTATTGAATTTTGATATAAATTAAAAGTAAATAAAAAATATATTAGTAAATATGCTAAAGATTATAAATATTATAGAAAGAAAGAACCAAATGTAGATTACCCTATCAGCAGTCAAATACACTAAAAGCACTTTGATAATTCTTTCAGTCCATTCTGCAGTTAATACTCTGGCAGGAGCTTCTTTCAAAGCAACCATTAATGCTACACTACGTCCATGTCTAAGAGTCCACTCTAAGGTCAAATCATCTTCTACAGAGTACAACACGCCAATGACTTATTAGAACTCTCAAAAATTATATAATTACATATAAAAATCTGAAAAATTTATATATGCTGAACATTTTAATTTACAAAATTAAATGTTTGGAACTGGGACAAAATTACCAATAAAAAAGATTCTTCATATTTTAATATGTTAGTAAAAAATTTAATTTTCAAAAGCATCTGAATAATAAAACATTAAAAATTGGGAGAGAAGGGTCAATAATTTTTAGATAGCCTATATCTGTCACTTTCCATATACTAACAAATGCATTCAAATTTATATCTGAACTTTGTAATTTGAAAAGAATCTTAATAAAAACACTTTTCAGCCTTTTGAGACTTTTTTTTTTTTTTTTTTAACTTTCTCTGTTAATTACAAGTTTTAGTTCATTTAATATGTGTTTTATACATTTTTTCTTCTGGAAAAAGTGCATTTTCTGAAATTTTTAAATTTCAAAGTGATCCATTTTGCTTCTATCTTACAATAAAGATACTGATGAAAAAATAGAATTTAATGGCATTAATACTCTGAAGCAATAGAAAAAATAAAATTTGACATTAATTCTGAAGCAATAGGAGGACTATTTTAGGACAGGTCTCATTACTTAGAATCTCAATCAGCTGACAAAGACAATGCAGGGAATTTTAATTCAGAAATATTAAGATATTTTTAAATATATTTCAAATTTTTACACTCCATTACATTAAATCTTAATTGTTATTTTTTATTTTGAAGGCCAATTTTAATGTATTATTTAATATAGTCTATCTATAAGATATATAATGTATTACCTTAGTTTAAATAATTAAAAATGATATATTTAAAATATGAAATAGCTAAAAATAGTAATAAATTCCTTAAATAAAGTAACTGAGAATCATCACAATATTTCTAATAAAATTTCAAAGAATCTCTATGCCAAAAAGTAATATTTAGAAATTATCAAAGTTATAACAATACACTTTATATAAAAAGATAAGAACTAAAGAACTGTTACTGCTTTATGAAATGAACACTTGATAGTGTGAATAAGTATAATTTCTTGAAGTAAAATATATTCATAATAAAAGCATGTATATGGTATGATAAACTGTATGTATAGTATTACATTTTATATAGTATAGTTTACAGTGAGCCCTTAATTTAATTAGTCTTAATTCAATGAATTTTGGATTTAACAGGCATAGACTGACAACTGTTAAATTTTTCTTTATCTTTCTCATAAACTTTATATTTTTTTCTTCTTTCTCTTATGAATATATTATACTACAAGAAGCTTCTTTTCACTAATATGGCATGTGTAATGGATATTTGAGATTTGCATAATATGGCAAAACTTCAAAAGTAATTTCTAATTTCTATTGTTTATTAATATTTTTCTTCTTGCCATAACATATGAAATTTTGTACTAATGAGCTTTTTGCTCAAATTAATTGTTACCTTGAGAATTTACTGTATATAAAACAAAGAACTTTAATATTACATTTGACAGAAGTAAGACGGTAATTTCTTAAATGAAAATATCGTCTTTCTTTATATCAGGTACAAAAAACATTCCTTAAATACAACCTCTTACAACTAAATAAACAAATTTTTTAAAAAGTTTTTGATATTAAATGAAAATTGAATTACAAACTTATTACCTAACAAGTTTTCATAGGCAATATCATCAAATTCATTATCTGGCAGAAATTGGCACATTGCTCCAAGACAAGCCGCAGCCACAACACGACAGGAATCATCAGGATGTGAAAGCATATTTGTCACTGTGCTTACGATGCTAGTTCTTACTTGATCAGACATTTTATCTCCTGACGCTTTGATAATGCAACGCAATGCATGCAACATAGTTTCTCTGTACAAATTTGTAAATCAGATTATCCACAAAAATTATAATATATGTCATAAAAATATTAATTTTTCAAAGCACAAAAGAGAATTTAATTTATTTAGATCAAAACCCATTTAGAAGAAATGCACAACAAATCTAGAAAATTTAAACAGTTGAAGATACCACCTGATTTAGCACTCCTACCTCCAACCTTCACTGTTGCACCAATAGCTAGTGCATTAGCTGTTTCAGCAGGGTGGCTAAGAGCATATTATCCAAAAATTATTAGGTTTTAATCAGACTAATTGGACAACTTGTAGAATACAGATGCTTAATGGTTTTTAAAATGTTAATTTCTGAGAATTTCTTAAATAACTTTAGCCAGCCTTTTACTGACTTTTAGTTACAGACACGAATGTTTACTCTTGAACCAAATAAGAATTTAGAACAAAAAAAAAGATGTCTTTGAGTGTTTAGAATTTTCTTACATAGTTCTAATTATTTCACAAGTTGTTATTAATAAGAACTACAGTTTAAACAGAAATATTATCAAACTAATCAACTACTTTAAATGTTTTCATATTAACTTCACGCTTTTTAAACGCTAAGGACAGCTATCAGCTATTTTTAATAGTTAAGGTTAAACAAAATAAATTTATCAAAAAAATACATCTTGAAATGGCTGTAATCTATAGATGTTTTTATAACAATCAGTTATTTCATGATATATAGTAAATTACATAACTTGGAAAATTAACAGACTTTTCACTAATAAGATTCCTGAAAGTTCTAGATAGAATTTGGAATACAACAAATTACTAAACTGAAACATTTCATTTTTTTAAAAACATTATTAATGTATTCAACAGATTTACACAAACAGAAAGTATAGCTTCTTCAGAAAAAAACTGCTAAAAAAATTCTTACTTTAAAGAGTTGTCTTCAGCATTTTTTACGGCATTGTGCAATTCATTATAAAGAGTATCGGGTTTGTTATGAACTAGAATCAAATAACTTAAAGCAGTGGCAGATCTTAGTCTTACAGCACGATGCCCATCACTAAGTGATCTCAAGAAAGTTGTCTGAAGTTGAGGCAAAAAAGGCTTCAACATCATACCTACCTAAAATCCAAAAATTTCAAACAGATTTTATTGTAATTCAGTTTTGCACAGAAATTTTAAAACATTATAAAATAGAATATTATTATTTCATAAATTATCTGCTTTTCATCTTATAAGAAAAACCAAAGGCAATTATTATTACAAAAAAAAATTTAAATTTATATTTAAAACTAGTATTTATTGTTCCATTATTAATTAAAATTAACTGATTAAAATTTAAACTATTCAAGAAAACTGAATTTTTAAATGAACACAAATAGTCCAGAATCCTAATTTTATTTAGCCGAAAGATTTCTTGTACCATTCCTGTATCATTTATCCAAATTATTATCTTATTACTTTTATTTAATAAATAAAATATTACCAGTATTATTTAATGTTAGATGGTCATCTAGAAAAAATTTAATTTATAGCTACAAAAATTTGAAATATATAATTTTAAACATCCATTGTGTAAAAAAAAAAAAAAAAAAAAAAAACTCTTGAATTCTTTTGTTGTAGTAAATTCTATATTTATATTTAGGTAATTTTCAATTAAACTTTTTTTCATGCTTTAAACTTTTTTTAATTTGATTCTTGCTTACAAGTAGATAAAACTATCAAGACATTTTTTTTAAAATGAGTATTAACAAACTTTTCCCTTATCAGTCATAAGGTAAAAAGATTTGTCATTTGTTTTCCAGTCACAGTCTTTCAATGCAACCACTATACATGAATTGGTAAAACAGAATAGGAGACAAAGGCAATCTACAGGATGATTAGCTTTCTCTAAATTCATTCTAAAAAAATACAAAATTATAATAAGATAATAATACAACTGCGGCATAAAGCTGCATGCAAAAGTGGAAAAAATTATACTGATACAGCATCTATATTACCAATAATAAAAAGTTATTTAAGAATTAAAAAAAAAAAAGTATCAGTATTTCATTCATTAGAAGAAACGTTTAAATATATAGCTATACACTACTTAACAGCGTAATTTCTACTAAACAGCATAATTTCATAACTCATTTATAAATACATGCATTTTTTACCACATATCGAGATTAAATACTATTTCATAAAATACTTGATCTAAAGTTCTGAAGAACTCGTTAACTCACTTTTGCAAGTAGAAGGGCTAATGTTTCTAGTAAAGCTACTTTGATAGGCCAATTATAACGATCACCAAGGATTCGAATTAAGGGACCAGTAATAACTACTACTGAAGACTTGAGAGCATCAGCACTTGTCAATTTTATTACTTCACCAAGACCCTGAGCTGCTTGTTCTTTATCTTCAGCCACACCATTCAAAATGGCTTCCCTAAAGATAGGTAGTATAGGGCTAATACCCTAAAAAAATAAACCAAGTTAAGGAAAAATATCTAAGACACTTCTAGAAAAAAAGTAAAGTTAAATATCAGCATAGTGATTCTTTCAATATATATATATATATATATATATATATATATATATATATAACTTACTTTCTCAATACAAAATCCAGGAAGCAATTCATCTCCTTTCAAATCGCTTGCAGCAAATCTAACTGCTTGTCGAACATCTGAAATAAGTCTCAACTGTTCTGCAGTATTTAAATTCTGTAAAATAAATAATAAGTGCATATTTTTGTAGATTACATTAATACTAATCATATATAATTTTTAAAAAATTATATTTAAGTTAATAGCCAATTGTTTAAATTTGAAATTTTTCAGTTCAAAAAAATACAATCCTAAAAACATTTGAATAAATAAGACATTGGCTTGAACTGAACATGAAGAACAGAAAAAGCAGCCTCTGTTATTTTGAGGGTTAAATTACATATGCTACTATTATGTATGTGAAGCAACCTTATGAACACTAGTCCATGAAGAAAGTAGTACCAACTATCACTTCTTTTTATAAAGAGTAAAAATAGATATTCTTTGAGAGATTCTTGAGCCACAAAGAAACATGGACACACTCAGGAATTCCAAACCCTTACTTTTGGAGTAACAGAAATGTGGTAGCAATATGATATCAGATGAACTGATAATAAATTTCATGAAAATTCTATATACTAAAAGTATGTGTACATACATCATTAAACAATAAAATATCTCTTTTTAATTCCCTGATTGTTGAATTTTGTCCCCACATGCGTACATTTGAAAGTGTAATACAAAAAAATACCTCAACCAGAAATCTCCATTTTCAGATCAACCAAAATTTATGTCATGCGATATACTTAAGCTACATTTTGTTGGATAACCCCGCATTTCAGATATTTAAACATATATATATACTAAAAAAGGCTTTCAACAAAGATTACAATATTTTGAAATGAAAGCATAGTAATAATATTTCATAAACAGAAAAAAAACTATGTTATGTCCACAGACTATTATATAGAATCTAAATACCAATTTTCTTACAAACTTCTTTCTCCTATTTGAATCAATTCATGTTTTAAAAATCAGATACTTGAAATTCAAATATTTTCATATTATTGTATTTAAAAAAAATTTCTTCATAAAATAATTATTTCCATAATTAAACATTCTAACATTTATTTGAACTATCATAACAAACAGACTAAACAGATAATGGTAAAAATATATCCAAGAGAAAGAAAATTAACTTTCTTAATAAAATGTATTTAAATTTACAACAGGAAAAGGAATCTACAACTAATATGCAAATGAATTTACAAGTAAAAAGCACAAACGTTCGTGTGTGTGTGTTCTCTGTTAGCAGATCACCATTTACATCAATTTGATTTTACTAATTGGTTTTCATTTCAGTGTTCCTAAACATTATTTATAATGGAATCTGAAACTTTGCAATTTATTTGCATTTTTTTAATGCTGAATTATGGCAAATGTTAATGATCTGGCATCTGCAAATATTTCTTTTGGCATTATTTCTATTACATATTTGGCATTACATTTCCATGAAAATTCAGAATTTTTAGAAATGTATTTTATTGTTCTTGAGATTGATAATAGTTTCTTTCATGTGACAATACTATAATACTTCTAATATCTAAAACATCTTTTGTATAATTTTATTCATTCTATTCATTTAATCATACTTGTTTTTCTTTTGAGTACTTATGTTTAGCTTAATTCATCATTTTTGTAATTTCCACCCCCGCTCCAACAAGACATGTCATGTCTAATTTCATTCTATTAGTGGGTCCTATTTCAAATCAATTTTTAGTAACTACTTTTTATTTACGAGCCCTTATCCTTCTATTGCGAACACCCAGTCATTATATATTTACATCCGAAACGTATTGCAATTTTTTATTTTTATTTTTTCAATTTCTTAAAAAAAAAATTTTTTTTTTCATAGTAGTGTTCTGTTCTTTGAATTTTTGCACTTTTCTACTAAAATATAATTATTTAAAAAATATGTTTTATTAAAAAATTTAATTTTTAAAAAATATACTTAAAAAAAGTTATATCTGAATTTCTAAAAAGAAAGATGTATCATTAACTGCATAGAAACCAGACACAATTTTATTATTATTACATATAAATGCACATAAGAAATTCTAATATAATAACTCAGAATATTTGAGGAACAAAAAAAAAAAAGAAGGAGAAAAAGAAATCCTATACAGAAAATCTTCCCAAGTAAAAGCAGACAAAGAACATGAAACAATCGACTTTGATATGTTCATATAGTGATATTTTAATATATTGTCACATAGATGAATTAGTGTAGAGAAACTGTGTGTTAACTGAAGTCAAAGATAACACTAGTTAATCTCAACTCGAGACCTTATTCAAGGAAATAAACCTTACATCTGGTTTTATCCTTAAGACGAAATGACTCGAATCTTCCAGATTTAGAAAGATGCAGAATTATAAGAACATTTTAGAACAAACGAGAAGTAACAGAAAGTAATCAATAACAAAACAATCTTTAAGCAACTTGCCTGCAGACAGATATGAACTTTCGAATAGTCACTTTCAATTCATAGCATTCAATCTGCGTTACGTTAGGACAAGTTTCATTACAATATGTAGAATAGGAATTGTAAAAAATTCTGTAGTCATTGAATTAAAATGTTATCCAAATATTACATTATTTAGATTATATCTGATTCCAATTAATATGGATAAATGGTAGGGTATTTTGGATCCCCATAACTAATTCCTCTAATGCTCATAAAAATTTGAACTTTTGGCAATTTAAAAAACAACATAATTCTTAAATAGGGCATGTTCATATAAACAATTATCCACTGCAAAAAAGTTATTTTCAAAGGAAGTGAGTTGCGAGTTACCTTGGTAACAGCATTTAAAGCCTCCCAGCTGAGCTGCAGAATTTTTCGATCATGGTCGGTAAACATTCGGATTAACCCACGAATAAGTTGAGGGACATGCTGAGATATGTCAACTTTTCTCTGGCAACAATATGACAACAAAAGTGCAACAGCAGCATGTCTGCGTAAAGAATCTGTGCTGCGAGTAGCCTCTAGTAGATGGTCAATAACAGTTCGCACTCCTAAATCATCTGTTGCAGCAAGCACAACTGTCTGAGAATACTCCAGAGTCTATAAAAATAATAAATCAGTTATTAGATATTAATCATATGTTTTCTGCATGGAAACTTTTAGAAATATAACTGAAAAAAACAGGAATTTGACAATAAATCATAATGATTCTTCATTATGAATATTTTTTTCGTGTTATTTTACACAAAATTAAAAACTTTTTTTAAATATTTCTCAATATAAATTCTATCTAATTTTATTTTTTGTTCATCAATGTCTTTATTTCCTTACTAGCAAAACCAATACACCCTTGATATTTAAAATTTTACAACTTAATATATTATAACCATTATTTTCATTATATTACCATTATTAAAAAAACAGGAAGTATAAAAAACATTAATTATAAATCTTAATATATCAATAAGAAACATTAATTTATCTTAAATCTTAATAATATATCAATCAAAACCATTACGCAAGGAACAAAGAAAATAATGCATTAAGATGTAATTTTTTTTTTTATAATTCCCTCGTTAACTCAAACTTATTCAACTTATTAGATGGAAAATGAAATCATTGCAATCTAATAACATTATACATTATACTACGGACTCAAAAGTTAGTGGATTGTAATAAGAACAATATTTACCATCTATTTTATAGTAACAAGTAATGTAGTATTAATATCATTCATTATATGAACTGATATGTTAACATATTTTTTCCTTCTTATTAATAATATATATATATAATAAAGACAGAAATGTACACAAACCTGAGCTTCAGTAGGTGTGTTTATGGCTGAACTTAAGGCAGATAGTAAAGCTGGAAGTATTTTGTGCAAATGTTTGGTTAAAGCATCACCAGCAACTGCAGACAAAAAAGCCAGAGCTTTGGTGTTCACAGGTGGTGCTGTAAGCTATAAGAAATGTAATTAGAAAACAGTTACTCATTTTTTTTTTTAAATTTCATACTATGCTAAATATAAAAGCTCACTAATTTAAAAAACGATTGAAGGACATACTTGAGGAACCAGATACGGCAAGACAACTTTGCTTTTAATGGCCATTACTTGTCTTAAACCATCAAGAGCATATTCGGATTGGACGGGATCACTCTGAAAATTTATGAAGCACCTAATCAGTATGAATTTAAATAAGCTTTAAGAAAACATTTATGAGAATTTTCTTCTAAAAATAAAAACTCACCAACTGCTGAAGCAAATGAGGAAGAATATCATCCAAAGCTCTGACACCAACTGTTGAATGAAGGCTATCAAAAGTTGTAGCAGCTGCAAGCCGTACTTCTGGTAAAGGATCACTCAAAGCTCGTCTAATATATATATTTGAAAACCATTTTAGAAAACATTTTTTTAGTAGTATAGTAGATAGATTCAAATTTAATTTGGATTGCATAATTAGAATCTATAGTTCATTTAAAAAAATAAATATGTGATCAAGTTATCAAATCCACTGCCCCCCCCCCCCCCGAATAAGAGAACACATTTTTTTAAACAATCATGTCATTTAAGAAATGACAAAATTACTAAACATATGAGGGGTGGGTTTTTTATTGTCTTTTATTATTATTATCATTTAAAAGAAATATGCACTGCCAAAAATTAAAATAAAATTTTAACGAAAATATTTTACAATTATTTTTATTTACATACTCTCAAAAATCAAACAAAAAAAAAATTTCAATAGTTCAAAATACTATTTTTGGGATAATTTTTTTAAGCTGCCTGACCAAGTCAATTTTAAAATATAAAGCTTCAAAATTCTCTGACTTTATTATCTTTAAATAAAAATATATAAAATTCTGATAGCATCAATATAAAAAAAATCAAATCCTATCCCAAACCACCCTTGTACTTACTACCTATCTCAAATTACTCTTCACTTTTTAATTTTGGTTCATTTTATACAAATTTTAAAAAGGATTAAATAGGTGCAACTAAACAATTTTTTTTAAATAAATTACTCAGTTAATTATTAAAAAGTACTTTCTAAGAAATAGGAAATAAACTTTCAACAAATAGTCTTTAACAATAACAAGAAATATGATCAGTAAAAAATCTTTTAAGTTTGGTCTATGACACTAGCTATTACTAGATATGGAGCATTTTTAGTTATAGAATATATAACATTCATAAGGGTAATAATAATCTTAAGAAAGAAACTGAAGCTGTTTACATGCAAGGGGGGGGGGAATGTTTAGATGAAGGGATATCACCAATCACGCATCACAATCATCAAGGTCTAAAATTCATATGATTCTGACAGATTGAGAAGATTTTTTTCACCAATTACAGATCAATACATATTTAAATATGAAAAATTTTGCCTAACACAGCAATATAAATACCAAAGCAACAAAGAGAAAAATAAAAATTATCATTTAGCTAATCACTCACAGGCTAAAAAGAAATCAATTCATAAAAAAGGAATAAGGGGAAAATGTTTATGTTATTTTTTGTGGCTGGACTTAATAAGTACTGAAGCAAAAAAAATTGTATATTCTAATTCTGCTTTTTCATGTACGGCCACTCTTAAAAAACTATTTACAACAAACTGCATTCCTTGATTATTTATAGCTGAAAATGCGAAATATTACTTGAGGCAGCCACAAAAAAACTTTTATAACAAAATCAGAAATCATCAGAAAGCTTTATATTTACAATTATTTATCGACACGGAGGACAAAAGTTATAACATTCTCTAAGTTTTCAAATTTTTTTTTTATATATAAATCCTTTTAAAAGGAAAAATATTATTTAAGAATTCCAAGACATTTTATCAATTTTATTTTATAACAAATGCAGTCTGAGATGGAATTTCTTATATTTCAGTTATGTATGTGCCCCATTATTATAAAAAAAAACTCAAATGCTGCTTTTTTGCTTTTTATTATTATTATTATTTGTTAGTTCAAACATTTGAAAGGAAAACTGTGCAAAGTGAAGGCTGAGTAAATCAAAGGGCCAGTCTGTTTAGATTAACTGAAGGTCCTTACTTTTTTAAAACTTAAATCTCTCATGCATTAAAATATTCTTACCTTACAGTAGGGACCAAACTATCTACAAATGTCAGCACCATCTCCCTACTAGTTGAAGCCATAATCTCACTCAAACCAATGCACACACCCTGTCTTTGATCAGGTCTGTCAGAATCCAGACCCTTCTCAAGAATTGGAATAATTTCAGGCAGTACTCTTTCTCCAAGTTTGCGAACTAGATCTCCCAAGGTACGAGCAGCAACCTGAGATTTAAAAGAGAAAAAATAATTATTATTAAGAAGGAGAAATAGATAAAAGTATGATATCTAATATAATCAATGAATTTAAAATTATTTCAGATAAATTAATAATACCTGTCGCTTATCATAACTGTTGCTAGCTAAACATCCCAACAACAAAGAGAAAAGTGTAGGAAGTATCTCTCTTAATGTTCTAGGGGTATTAGTTACAACAACTTTCCATACGTGAAGAGCTGCTTGTCGAACCATTAGTGCTACATCAGATCTACCCATGTACAAACCAGCCAAAACTCTGTTACGTCTATCAGCACCAAGAGATCCCAAGATGGCCTATTAAAATTATTATATCAGTAATTTCAGTAATCAGTATTAATTGATTCTTTTCCAAAATAATAACATGGTAATGAAAATTCAAATTTAATTGTCCTATATAAAATTATATATCAACATTTTTTTAAAGCTAGCATTTTTTTACAAAATAACAATCATTTTCATTACTTTTTTTAGCAACTCCACTCTTAAAGTAAATAATGAAATAATAAAAGTTATTAAACAAGAATTGATTTTCAAATACTTTTTCCAAATTCAAAAAATAATCAGCTATCTTCAATAATTTTAACATTAATTTTAATATTCAATACTATATATTAATAAAAACAAACAGTTATATCTTAAACTATTTGAAATGTTTATAACTAAATTTGTTGCTGTTTTAACAACACAAAAATATTAATAAGTTACAATGCCCATCATCAATAATAATACAACTGTGAATGCGTATAATCCTGTCACAAAAGAGAATATATGACGGAAAAGTAAACAGGAAAAAACTTGAAACTCAGTCTTTTTAAATTTCTATATATAAGTCATTTCAACTTTCTAAAGCATAAAAAAAAATTAAAGATTTTGGTATTAAAATATCTAATTAATATTTTCTTATTAAATTTTCAAGTAAATAATATTTTAAAAAAGCATATACAAACGAAGCCTGAAAAATGCAACATGTTGGCAGTATTTAAACTGGACTTACTTTGTGAGACTGTTCAGTACCAAAATTATCATCTTCATCAGCAGTTTCAGTTGTCATCTTACCAGAAACACCTAAAAAAAAAATCAAAACAATAACAATCTAAAAATCTTAAAAAATCAACAAACATGATAAAATCATTTTAAAATACAAAGAAAATATATCCAAATTATAATAGTACATACAATCTTCCAGAAAATTATCTAAAATGTTTATTTATCTGAAATATTAACGAGAAAATATAGGATAAAAATCATTATAATTAATAGAATAGGATGGGGGAATGACACTTGTGCGATGAGGATCATTTTAAATTAATTTGCATTTCTGAAAAGATATTTAATTCATAAAAGCCCATTTAAAAGATTTGTTTAGTTATATTAACATCCAATTTTAAAGCAACACTAGGGCTAGTTTGGGTTGGCCCTCACAATTTTGAACCACAATCGGATGATGAGGACAAGATCTGAAATGACACCCTCTCCAAACTTCCACACCACACCAGTGGGAGGACACTTGGCCCCTACGGATTTAACATGCAGCAGACACCCTTACACGACGGTTCTTCAGTGGAATTTGGTCTCAAACCTGAAGCAATCTGGTTCTGAAGCTGAGACCTTACCACCAGGCAACCACTGCCTATGTCTATTTTTATGAAAAATGTTTTCATGGACAATTTTAAATAAAAACAAATTTATTGAAAGGATAATAAAACATTATAAAAAATGCTTTAAAAATATTCAATCATTTATGTGTAATACACAGGAAACAAACCTGAGATCTTATACAGCAAATCTCCGAGCAACTGAACTGAACTGTAGCGGATTCTCCAATTATCATCAAAAAGTCCTCTTTCTAATTCAGGAAGCAACAGAGTTATTGCAGTGTCTGCATACATATTGACTATCCTCTGACCAGCTCTCAGAGCTGTGTCTCTGACATATTCATTTTCATCCGCTAATGCCTAAAATATAAAAATTTTATAAATTTGGATAAAGCTTCAGAAAATCCACAAGTGAAACTAACTGCCAAAGTTAAACAAAACTTAACAAGGTTAAAGAGAACTTTCCTATTTATACAGTAAAAATATGAATGTGCAGTAAAATCAAATGATCCTTATATCATAAAAAATTAACAAATAATGTATAGTTAAGCTCTAGTAAAATCAGAAGCATTCACAATAATAAGCAGAGAATGTCAGTAATTTCATGGCTATTTTTTTAACTATAAAATTATGCAGATCTTATACATGGAAGAGTAGCAATATCAAAGCACAAATATTTGCTAAGGAGAATCAACAGTGCATCTTCTTCTTTTGTTTTGTTTTCTTTGTTCATCAAGTGATTAATATAGCAATAATGTTCTTTTGTTTTGTTTTCTTTGTTCATCAAGTGATTAATATAGCAATAAGACAGAAAGTTGTGCATTATTGATGCACAATGTGTCCAAAGTCATTAAAAATGTGGGGAAATTTATATCATATTTTTCACATGGTATTTAAAATATTTTTATTACTGTTAAAGCATTGTCACAATATTTAGACATTAAGTTCCAATACTCATTTTTTTTTATCTTTAAATCTTATTTTTATTCATAATTTTATCAAAAATCATTTTTTGCATGGTACAAAGCTCTTTTCTTTTTCCCTTCTTTTTTTGCAGTATTTTTATTGCCAGATAATTAAAATTTGGAAAAAGATTTCAAACTGTTTAGATATAAAGGGAGGAAAAAAAGAAGAAAAAAAGAGCTAGTTTAATTTTAATTTGTTATTTTTAATCTTCATTCATAAGATTATCAAAGTTGCTTATTATAAATAGTTTTATACATTTAATATTCTCTACCACATTCAATAATAATGTTAAAATCATCATCAATAGATACTTCCTCAGTATTTTTCATACTTTCCTTTATCCCTTAATTTTCTAAAAAATAAATGTTAGAAAGTATAATTTAATTAGCCTTCATGCAACAAAAAAAAAAAAAATTTGTAATATTTATTTAGTAAAATCTATTAGAGAAAAAAAATAATGTTACTATTCAAAACAAATTTATAAACAGAATTGCACACTGTTAATTTTTTGACACAATTTCCAACTATTTAAAACCAATGCATTATAGCAAAAAAAAAAAAAATCTTTGATATATTACAATTAAAATATACAAAAATCAATATAATACAATTGCTTTAGCAAATAAAATATACAAAAATCAATACAATACAACTGCTTTAGCAAATATAAAGAATAAAAATGTGGTAAAAAAATAATGAATTGGAACTTGTCTGGTATGCCAATTTTCAATTTCTGTATAGCCTAACATTATCTCGCAACAACAGTTAAAAAAAAAAAAAAAAAAAAAAAAAACATTTCCCTTAACAACTAGCATAATGTTAGTGTTACATAATAACAACTAGCATCATGTTAGTGTTACAAAATTAAAATGAGGTTAAAAATAATTAACTGAAACTCGTCAAGTAAACCTTTTGCAATGTCTGAATGGTCTTAAAAGTATATTGCAAACAAGGAAGTGAATCTTTTAGAGCTTGGTGCATTTATTTCAGTTTAAATGGTCTGGCAAGACTTAAACAGTATCTAGAGACTGTAGTAATATAATATAATCTAATACTAAGAATATTATCCCAAAATATCCTACATAAAAATAGATGAAATCAATAAAATAATGTTATTTTTACTGAACACTGAAGAGCAAGGTCTTTGAATAACCAAATGCCATGTTAGACATTTGATGGAGGGAAAAAAATCTGATATATTGTTATACTTTGACAAAATGTTATACAATATGACATTATTATTTCTTTGACTATTACTGAGGAAGAATATAATAAGGAATAACTTTCATGACCTATCTCTAGAACCAAAAGGAATTATCTTATAAATATAGCTCTTAGAGTGATAAATAAGGACAAATTAGTAACTAAAGTATTCAAATAATTCATTTAATAGACAAAAAGATAATTTTTCACTTACAAATTTTAATGCAAAGTTTGGATCCTTCAGTATATAATTGTAATTACTTTCATTTATTCAAGCAAAGTGTTTAATATTTTTATAAATTACACTTATAACATCACTAAATACTATAGAAAATATAATATGCTAGATAATGAATACTTTTCTACATTATAATAGATAGATCATTTGCAATTAAATAAATGATAAATATATTAAATGCACAAATGTAAAAAGATTTCATGACTTATTTAAAAAATTATCCTACTTTTATTAACTGATCAAACATTTATTTTAAAATAATAGAAACACAGAAATCAAGATCAAAAATTAAAGCATGAACAATGCATTATAGATTCAAAAATTTCCAAAATCAAATTTATTTTTAGAAAGCTTTTTTTCAAAAAAATAAATCCTAATATTTTAATGTAAAATTAAAAATAAAATAATATATTACATACAATTTTTAAATAGATAAGCAAAGTTAATAAAATTACATTACCTTTAAAATGGGAGTAATAATTTCTCCAATATATGGTGTGAAATCTTTTTTGAAAACCATGGGTAAGTAAATAAACATCATTATGTAACCATCTTTCACATGGGGGGCAATATCCATTCTCTCTGCAGTAGCTATGATTTCAGGCATAAAGGATTTTAATTTCTCTACTCCTAACCCTCCAATAACTTCACTTAGACCTGAAAAAAATTGAAAGACCCAAAATTAATTAACACAAATATTTTTTATACATCATAAGCAAATATGATCACTTACTTAAATAACATAAAATGTGATTTACAATATCAGAATTATTTTTGAATAATAAATTTAATAAATAACAAATTAGCTTCCCTAATACTTTTGGCTACCCAAAAATAAGCATTATTCCCTCAAAGAATGTTCAGAAAAATCCTAAAATTCTATTACGAGTCATCTGAAATTACTTTGTTTCAATTCAAAACATGGAAAATATATTGTAGCTTGTTTGTTGTATGTATTAATCTAGTTGTTATTAAAAGGAAATAAATTGTTAATTAAATTTATTCATTAACTTTTAACATGCCCATAATTTTCACTGAGAACCAGAGTAGAATATATTAAGAAAATAGAAATTCTCAGCTGAGTTCATTGTCCACCATCCAACTAACAAAGAATGGGAATTTTCATTTCCTCTCGACTTTATTATAACTAACAAACAGAAAGATTACACCATTTATATATATATATATATATATATATATATATATATATATATATATATATATATATATATATTTGTGTGTGTGTGGTGTGTGTGTGTGTGTATAGTAATAATATTTAATGTTTTTTATGCATGCACATTGTTGCTATAATTAATAGAAAATATTAATTAGAGCATCTTTTTTAAATAATATGAACAAAAACAAAATATTATGCTGCAAAATTTTAGTTTGAAGATTCAAATCTACTTTAAACTTCCTAACATATGCATATAACAACTTGGGCAAAAACCCGGTGTTTTAAAAATGATGATCGATACTACAGTTGCATTCTTGTGCATGCTTTTTCATCCCTATAGCTCTAACTTTTGTGAAATAAAAAAAAAATGATGGAAAGCTTTTTTTTCTTTTCTTATCTCAAGAAAAATAAGATTTTCCTTTGCCTTCTAGCTTGACAACAAGTTAATCAGGTTTAAAGTTCTTATTTCACAAAATCATTAAAATAAGATATCCATATTAAATAGCAAATTAATCCAATAATAGAATAACAAGTATGTTTTTAAAAAACAAGAGAATGAGAAACATTATACAGTAAGACTCACTGCAGGGAGCAGAAATAACAGACAAAAAAATAAAGCATTTGTTTTTGCATTCCAATATATTTACATCCTTTCATTTATACTAAATGAAAAACAGCATGATATTTAAGAAAAAGAAAAACAATAAAATATAAAGTTCAAATCTGCAAGAAAGAAATTGAGACAAATATTGGAATTTATCATGTATTAAAATTTTACATATTATATAAACTTTTTTATTCTTTGTTTTGATGTAAAACATGAAATATATGTTGAAAGTATAACTATTATAAAGTTTTTTTTTTTTAAATTTTAACTTAATACCAATATTAAATACAAAAACATTTATTGCAATTCAATTTTCAAAAACTTAATTTCAATTAAGGAAGCAGGAATAGCAGGGTCATTTTTAAAGCACTGAATTGGAAAAATAGAAACACTTAAAACAAAATTAAATGACATTTAAAAAGGCAAAATTGCCAGTGCAATACAAAGCTGGAGTCAAAATTATATAGCAATGTTAAGAAATTAGCTAAATAAAAGTATATGAAGAAAAATTATTAATTTCAAGACAAATATTAAAATGTTAAAAATTTTCAAATCAAACAAAAAATATTGTATACTTTTATGCCAATTAGGAATATTTATTAACCCTTTAAAATTTGTAGGAATATTATTAACCCTTTAAGCTCTGCGTGATCTCAATTTGCATAGAATGATATCAAATGATTAAATATTGTCGAAGTATGGGAGGGAAAGAGACCACTGCTTTGTTTTCAAATTCCAATACTTTTTCCTACACAAATCTTTACTAAGACCTGGAGTCATAGCATGCCTAATAATATTTTTTATTACAGTTTCTACAAGGCTAAAGTAAAAAGATTCTATTAAAATGCAAGGATTATTCAAACTCACCCTGTGCAGCACCAGATCTATCTACTGAGCTATTCTCAGATGTTAGGGTCTGCATGAGCCAGGGAAGGAGATCATCAAAACTACTTTCACCCATACCCTTAACCATAGCACCTAAAGCTCGAGCTGAAACACTCCTCACCTACAATAGAAACAAAAAATATTAAACTGACATACAAAAAAAAAAAAAAAAAAAAAAAAAAGAAAAGGGAAAATGAAAAATAGGGAAAGGTTACTAACCTCTGGGACAGGATCCAATAGAGATTGTTTTAAACCAGGAATAATATTTGGTAGATAAGGTGCTAAATCCTGCAAAATATAAAGACTCATTTAATCTGTTTATAAGATAACTTATACATATTTTTAATTAAATATATAATATGCTGAAAGTTTTACCTAAGATCATAAAAAAGCAAAATCAAGTATATAATATTTTTATTCACAAAAATAAACTTGATAAACAAGAACTACATTCATACAGTTAAAAAACATTCATCAAAGAAAAAAAAAAAAAATTAATTCTCAGATAAACAAAAAACTAATTTTCAATTGCAAAACTGCCCAAACTTATTCCATTATGTTTAAATTAAATTTTGAGGAGAAAAAAAGTGCATTCATGAAATCTTACTTTCAGTACTAATTGTAAGATGCAATTAAATCAAAACTACATTACAATAAAAATTACAGAAGCTAAATTGGTAAAAGTTATAAAATCAGTACTAACTTAAAAAATATACGTATTTGGCACAATTTATACTTTTATGATTATCAATTCTTTTAACTACAGAAATGCTTTTATTATTTTAGATAGTAAAATTAATAAACAAATTTTTAGTAAAAAAAATATGTATATTTTCCTCAAAACATCAAATATTTTATAGCCAATAAAAAAAATTAAATATCAGAATTTCATACATTTATTATGATTAGTAAAGATTAAAATATTAAGTAACTGCACCCAAATAATGTTTGAATAATTTAAAATTTTTATTTACAAGTTCTTTAAATAATTATAAATATTATTTTACCTTCTGATCAGTCAAAGAATACATGTTGCCAATAATTTGGGCGGCCATTTTTCGGGTTTCTGTAGATCTGTCCTGAAAAGCTCTCTGTACTACAGGCATGATTAAAGCCAATGAGGGTGCATCAATAAAATGAACAAATCGTGTATCCAATAGAACTGCTAAACAGGTGGATGTTTTCTTTGAAGGATCTTGCAAAGCATCCAAAAGAGTAGGTACAATTGCTGAAAAGAAAAAACCCTATCTATAGAATACTCAAATTTAAACTAAACTAATTCAGTATGCGACTTAAAAAGAAAATTTTAAAAATTCGATTTTAATCATTTTTTTCCTTTCTCCAAATACACCATTCTAAGATAAGTTTAGTAATTTTATCATAAAATGCATTCAATTTAAAAATAGTTTCAATTTTACATTTCAGAGTTCACTTATATTGTGAAATTGCATACAGGAAATTTTAAATTTTAAAATGAGATTTGTCATTTCTTTTTAATCACTAATTTAATCTGATGTTTAGCAATAAAAATGTACATTTAAGTTTATATATTTTGTCCCTTTTTTAAAATGCAAGAGAACTATTAAATATGATGCCCCTCCCCCACTTCATACAGGTTTATCATTTGTAAAAAAAAATCTATGACAAGTATCAAAATACAACATTTTAATTTATGATGCTTCAAATTTTCTTTATCACATGTACATGGCTCACTCACATCAAATAATAATAAAAATTAAACTAAAAGTTGCATATTTCTCTTTCGTTGAATATTAAAGCCAATCAACAATTAAAAGATTACTTTGACTTAAAATATTAATTAAGAAATTAGTTCCTTGTAATAAACATTTATTTTTCTCCCATTACTAAATATTATGAGGATCAATGTGAATGTAAAACATTATAGATTTTATTCTTTGTAATAAACTTTTTTTCTCCCATCACTAAACTATTCTTTCTTCTGTCACTGAATTTGAATGTAAAACATTAAAACTCTTTCATAAAAATATGAACGAGATAAAGATACATTGACACAAATACAATAATATTCCAATATGCTACCAGAAGATCCAACAGAAATCAGATACAAGCCAGTCTACTAAAATAATTACTTTATTAATTCTAAATTATACATCACAACTTTAAGAAGAAACATTTATAAAGTAGAATTAAATAAAAATAAAAAATTCTAAGACTTATTGTTTAATCAAGATATTAAAGAGTTTGGTCATTTCAGAGTCAATTGTACCATCATTCGAAAGTTATATACAACAATGTATTGGCAATCTATTCTTTTTATTTGTTTGCTTGTCTTTCACGTTTAGAGCATTTTCAGATTTTTAAAAATATTAATATAAGCTTTTAAACAAAGATTATTCTGAACTTTGCTTGCTGATTTCTTTGTTCATACTGAACTTCAATTTCTGCATAAATAAATATATATTTTTCCCTTTAAATTTAGCACAACTATAAAAAAATCAATTTTACTAATTACTGGTTTCGGTTTTCACTTTAAAATTGTTATGCAGTTTTACTTCTAGATAATTTTATGATCTTCAAAAATATTTACAAGATATGATAAGAAGTATAAATTAAATTTCAGAAATGAAAAAACCCTGGATTTTTTAATTATGAATAAGGTAATAGTAGACATGATGAAATATGCTTAAAACAAAATGAGCTAAATAATGAATCATACCAAGCATAAATATTGAGAAACAAAATAAAAATTATTAATTGAAAATTAAAATAAATTTATACAAAAATATTTAGAATATTAAAAATATTGCAGAATTTCTATATAAAAAAATAATTGATCTCCAATGTGATATTGTAATGTTGAAATCCACATACCCATGGAATTGTTTCATACCTGATAACGGCTCTTCAAGAATACTAAAGAAGCATTAAAAAAATTACAAACTTAATTATAAATTTTGATTATGAAAACAAACCTTGAATTTCCGGGTTTCTAATGACAGATCCAATTTGCTTCAGAGCTTGAGCACCTGCTTTCTGGACATTTATATGAGAATCAGACAAAACTTCAATTAATTTAGGTACAATGCTAGGTAAACAAGAAGATAGTTGCTTAGGAGCACAAAATGCCATAGCACCAAGTAAGTCAATAGAACCTAAAAAAATAATAATAATACATTATATTTGGTACAATAAAAGCTATTTGTTACATGCAAAATTAGCACATGTAGAATATTTGTATTACAGACATCTTTACACTCTTTGGAATTCATTTAGAGGACTCTTATTCATATTTTACCACATTATAATACATAACTTATTCAACAATAAAAATAGCATTTGTATATTATATTATATTATATATGATACTAACACTGATTATTAACTCTCAATTAAATAAACAATTATTTATATACAAAATGCATATCTAAATATACATACTATCAAGTATAATTTGTAAGAATTTTGTATTAATTCTGGGATAATTTTTGCAGTTCAAATACAGCAAAAGAACATGGGTTTTAGTACAGTTAAACGCTTATCACTGAAAAACTAAATAATCACAATATTAATTTAAACAGCATTTCTTACTTAATAAACTTGCTATAATCTGCCAAATTTAAATTAATTTAATAAGATAAAGCTTTCCCCATAATATTTTCTTTTAGAAAATGGTGCTAAAATTTTCATTGGAAATGTCCTTGATAAAATCATAAAATTACATTTCAAGCTTGCTAAGAATTTAAAACCTTTAAAATTATTCAAATATTAGTATTAGAACAAACAATTTTTTTATCCTGTAATAATTGAATCACTTTTTTTTTTTTACACTTAGAAAACAAAATGACTGTATTTATAATTATAATTTATGATAGTCAGGGTAGGAAATGACGGAATTATTATTGCTTATTATCAACCAATTACAGAGAAGTATAATTATAAATCATTTACAAATAATAATGATATTTTTCCTTTGTAATAAGTTTCATTCATTAGATAGATCATAACACATTCATTGTATTATCTAATATGGTAAAATATTTATTACATATCATTTATTTTAATGTGCACTGTGCACAGTTAGCAATTTTTATAACAAGAAATGAAAGAAATATAAGAAAATAGAAGTCTACAAGAAGACAAAGATACATATTTTTTTATTTGTTTGTCAAGTAAAATTAAGGACAATTATTATAAAGATTATAAAATCGTCAGCTTTAAAAAAAAATTTTAATGATTATTTTTAATCCTTTAAAAATAAGATAAAAAAATCAAATATTAGATAAATTAATTAATTCCACCATTTCTTAAATATGAGAAAATAAATTAATAATGAAACAGCCTTATTTACCTGTTTTTGTTCTCCAAGAATCTTCTTCAAGAGCATTAATTAATGATGGCAGGACAAGTTTAACACCATGTGCACTTAATCGACTCATAACAGCTTTGGCTGTATCATCAGTTGCCTGAAAAAAAAATTGTACATTTAATAATAATAGGTATCAATTAAAGCATATTACTTCTCTTTATGATTATTAAAAGTATTTGTCAGTTATTTTAAATTTCATTTTACCTCTCGAACATACTGGTTTCCATCACCAAAACAATTCAAAAGATGGGGCAGAAAATTCACTACATAAGGTTCAAAAAGTCGACCAAGCATGTTGCACAACATTTCAAAAGCAAATAAAGCACCTGAAAAAATATTTGAATGTCAACTATAAGCTATAATATAAAACAAAAATCACATTAATAAGAGAATCATTATGCTTTATTGTCAACTTTGATGAATATCTTCAGCTATTATTAACTAATTACTATCTTATTATTGATTTATTTTGCACATAATGCTAGATTCTATTAGGATATAAAAATGATGTGTAAAAGAGTGTGCTGCAAAAATATGAATCAAAAATTTTAAATGACTATTGATTTCATAAAAACATATGAAGCATGAACATAGACACCGTCATGTTAGATACAATAAAAGCAAAATAAGAAAGCACAATAGGAAAATTAAATCTTAAAGTTTTGATAGAATTTAATCTAAGTCAGCAATATATATGAATTGCTTATTAAAAAAAGATATTTAATGAAAGAAAAAGGGGAGGGGAAGAATCCAAAAGGGGAGGGGAAGAATCCAAAGGGGGAGGGGATAACCATACAGAAATGATAATTAAAAATAGAGAGAAATAAACCCAGAAAAGACTTTTCAGAAATTTTAATTTGTCTTAAACTTATTGAGCAAAAAGATATAAATTTAAACTAATTACTAAAAAAATTCTTCAAAAATATATTTCAGAAACAGCTATTATAATTTATTGAATATTTTATAAAATAAGAAATTTAATAACATAAACATTACCTTCTCTATGCTTGTAATTTTTCTTATTCTGAATGGCTGTAGTCAATGTATTCATGATATTAAGCTGCTTAAGAGACAAAATTCCAAGTCCTTTAACCAAGCCAGCTAAGCCATATGCTGCACCTTTACGTTCACCATAGATGTTAGATTCCAATAAAAGATCTAAAAGAGTATTAACCAAATTTGGAGCCTCATCTTTTATTGCAGGCACTAAAGGTGGTAAGCAATTGGCAACAGCTTCTTGAACCTGTAAGTTCAAAAAAATATTTTAATAAATTTCCAAAAAAAAAAGATTTTAATTTATGAATATTGAATAAAACTTCAGCTAATATAAATAAAAAATAATTATATTTTTTGAATAGTGAATAGAATTTTAAATACAGAAAAAAAAATGGGGAGAAAACAAGGTCAGTTAAGGTAACAGAAAACAAATTTTGTAGAAGTTTTTTTTTTTTTTTTTTTTTTTTTTTCATTCTTCTAATTTAATTTAGGATTTTCCTAATTTAGGATATGGAGAACAAGTCTGTGTTTTTTGTGAAAGCATAACCATCTTTTGTAGGCCACATTAAACAATGCCTTTTCTTCCAAAATAATTTAATTAATCAGCTTCATTTACATAAAGTTCCTAATTACTCTTATGTGCTTTTAATTACACCATATATTATAAGGTAATTGGGTACATGTTTTCCCTTCTAACCATAATAATGAATTGATTTGAAAAGATTATATATGAAATGACTATACACTATTGCAAACTACATCAGAAAGTATTTAATTACCTGTTTCAATTACCTCAAAATATTGTTTATTTTAGTGTCATTTTGTAAAAATGGCCTCTATTTCATGGAATAAATTTAAAATATCATAAATATTTAATACCTTCACATTTAGTGTAATTAATAATAACTGTCACTAATTTGGTCAAAAATTGAAACAACTGAATATTATGACAGATGAAGAAATGTCTAAACTTTGGAAATATAAATTAAAATTAGAAAAACTTATGGTTCAGTTGAGTAATAGAAGGCAAATATTCTAATGAAATATTAAGTTAATTATTCAACTCGTTAGGCCTTTGACATTTATACAACAACTTTAAGAGCTGATCCAAAAATGCAAATTTTTATTTAACCAAATTTATGTTGTTAAAATCTGCCATATCCAGTTTATCACCATATACATTCTTTGGATATGTCATCTCTCTTCTGAAATCATTAATAATATCAATCAAAATGCACTTAATGATGAAAACAGCCATGGATGATTTCATATAAGATACTTCCTCCAGCATCACTATCTATTTCTAGCTGAAAATAGTCACAATCCTCTTCTTCAGATTCCTCCATCATAGAATCATATTCCTTCTTTTACACTTAATGTTAAATGGTTTCGAATCGTTATTAACAACCACTTTCATATGCTTAGTAAATCAATGAAAATCATATGGTAGAGGTTTTTTTTTTTTTTTTTAAGAATTTGTACTATAATTTGACAAAAAAATAATATGCCTCGATTGTAGACCTAATATTATGAATATCTAAACAATAAATTATCAGAAATACTTTAAAAAAAGTTTTTTTTATAGTATTAATAGCTTGTTCTCAAACACCCAGTACTAAAAACAATCGGAAGTAATTGAGAACTTAGAGGAAAATTCAAAAACTAAAAATGAAGTTTCTTCTCTACTAATATAGCAATTTATCTTGCATATGGAGTAGAGAACAAATAATGAACTTTATGAAAATTTTTGTTTTATTTTTTTCTAAATACGACTGCAACAAAAGTAAGCAAAATGCCAGGAAATTTTTTTCTTCTTTTTCTAGAGAATCTGAAACATGGAACACACTCTTTATTTTGCTAAGTCCTGACCAATGCATACAGTGGTCACCATTCCCAATGATTCCTATCCCTAATTATTCTGCCTGAACCATATAAAAAAACATACAAAGCATTATTTTACAAAATCAAATGTAATCAATCTATTGTACAAAAGTGTTAACATTTTAAAATTTACATCCAAATTTGAATATAAATTATCTTATGAAAAATATATTTAAATAAAGAAAACAGTTTACAATACCAACTAAAAAGGATTTTTTATGATTTTCCCCTTTTCTTATCCTATCACAGATAAAAAGGTTACAGAGCAATATATATTTAAAGTTATTTTAAATAAAATTAATTTCAGGTAAAAATTTACAAAAAATATAATGCATCATAATATTTTACATTAAAAACACACAATTGCTTGCACATTTATTTTCTATCAAATTGGAACTTAAATTAATCGGATGTTTTTTATTTATTGAATTTAAAAAATTACCAAGTGCAAAAATTCAGGATATTGAGTAAATGCATTAAAATAGGATATTTGAAAAAACATACTTGCTGAGATGGTGTGGACAATGCTTCTACAAGTTTAATTATGATAGGTTTTACACGAGGATCTTCTTTGTCCAAATGTCTGGCCAGGGTACCCATAAGAATCACAACACTCTGTCGAACACAATCATAACTAGAATTATCAGGTGCTTGATCCATGAAGTTGTCAAAAACTGGCAGCAATTCAGATAAGACATCCTTAAAAAGAAACAATGTCAACATGAAACAACCAATTTAAAAAAAAAAAAAAGATATCAAGAAAAAAATTGTTACAGTTGGAAAAAATCAATACCTTTCCATGAAGATCAGTGATTGCAATTGCAGCATCAACCATATGTTTTCGAACAGTAGCATGCCTATCACCTAAGCCTTCAGACACAAAAAAGGACATAAGACTTGTCACTTGCTCTAAAGTAAGATAAGGTGCCATTTTGCCAAGAGCTAATGCAATCCCACTTCTTGCTTCCCACATATCAGGAGGAGATTCTGATATCACTCTTTGTAAGCTATCCAAAACTGGAGGTGGTAGCTGAAAAAAAAAATTCAATCTATAAGTTAATAAATAATTAAGCAATAAAAAAAACTATATAAAAAATTTTTAATAAAATTTACCCCTATCAATAACCCTTCTTTGCATGATGATGGAAATTTCCATCATAACATTTAGAGAACAAAAAGTTGTACTCAAAACATGTGTACTGTAAATTGGTTGTTTTCACGACTATTGCTTAAAAAGGAACGTAGTGCAAAAAAAAAAAAAAAAATCAAATGTCACAATCATTATAGAGAGTTTGAACATGTTATTTTGCTGTTTGTTGAGGTTGGAAGAAACGTGCGATTTCTTGAATATTTTTTTTTAATAACTAATCTGATTTTTTTTTTTTTTTTTTTTTTTTTTGCAATTAAAAGCAATAATGAGTGGGGAAATTTAGAAGAGGGACATTGAAGATTTTGTACTGAGCTTAACATGTAAATTTCCATAATGATGGATATTTCCATCATACTGTTTTTTAATTATTTTATATTATATATTTATACTAAGAATTTTTTTAACATTTTTCCTTTAATCTAGAGCATGAATTATATCACCTTGATTTATTTCACAAAAAAAAGAGAAAAAATCATGCAAAGAAAGGTTAACTATCCTCAGAGATAAATATCTGAATTTACAGATTTAAATACAAAAATTTACTATACACTGCCCTGCAAATCAGCCAGTTGATTTACCCATGCCTTTAGTCATAAAATTTGAAATTGTTTAAAACTGCTGTTAATGTTATACTTGATACTAATAATATGAAACCAAAGCTATTTGAAAAAATAACTTCCAACTTAAATTTGTGAAGTTAATCCTTTTGGGAAGGAAAACCACTATCTTAGAAGCATGCATGGAACGAAGGATATGAGAAAGGACCCACAAGATGAGGTTTTTACATCGCTAAGCTTAACTTTGAAAAAAAATCACACAAAAATAAAGTTTAAGTCCTAACGTAATTTTTGCTACCTTTTTAGATTATTAGTTCATTCATAATATGAGCACATTCTTCTTCTGACAAATAGCATTTTCTTGCTATAATAAGCTGAAATCAAGGCTTCATAACAAAAAGAGAAATGCACAAAATGTATCCAAAAGCTACCAAAATGAAACGAAGTTACACAAATGTAACAAGAAAAGAATTCTGAGGGAGACCAGAAACCCGATTGATTCTGTCAAGTGGAAAATTACACAATCCAGCTGTTTCTTTACATTACTTTTAACGCCTCCCTTACAAAAGCTGGTGAGTAAAATACGAAACTCAGGCTGAATATAAGTAAACTGAAGGTCAGGATACTAAAACTATATTTATTTCAAAAATAATGGACACAGGGACCCATCTAATGGTATCTGGTTCCAGTTTAAAATGCACATACGCATCGCCATCCCATGAGTTCAATTTCCAGAAAGGCAAATTTTGAGAAATGCCTGGCTGCGAGAAACATTTTTAGGTGTTGCATATATGACAGTGAAAGGGTTAAAAAACTGTTATTTTTGGAGAAAAAAACAGTGAATAAAATTGAAGATTCAAACAAAACACCTATTGTGTTAAAAGATGAAAAATCCATAAAAGGCAGAAAAACGAGGATCTGTAGAAGAATCACATCCTTGTTTTTAAATACTGATTTGAACTTTTTACAACTTTATTGACAAAAATTTGCAATCTATTTTAATTTCAAATAAACAATGGCCTAAAAATAACAGTATTAATTGAAATTAAAAAAATTTAATAATCACCATAACTCAAACTAATATCGCAGAATATTTAATAGATATTCATATACAATCAGAAAACATTTATAAATATATATTTATTGAAAAATTTATCTCCTTAAAAAGTTATTTAAATCCTTTTGATAATTTAAAGTTGAATTATACTTAGTTGCATTCGAAATGAGTTTGTTAAAAGATTTCAATATATAGTCTGAAATAAAGCTAAAGATTTGATATAAAAGTCTCTCAAAATGTAGTGTGGTATTCAGTTTTATATCAATAGTCTATATGTTTTATAGATATGATATAATAGCAATGGAAATACTTACATATAATTTTTCATGATAAATTTCAAGAAGCTGATCAATAATTGCAGAAGTTTTATCAGGGAATTCATTCAACAATGCAGCCAAAGCATCTGCTGCTGCTTGTCTCACTAGCTCTTCTTTATTTACAACATCATCCAAAACATAAGTACATAGATCGGAACTTTTTGAAAATCCTATATCTTTCCACAGCCTACAAAATTTAATACATAATTGGAATTTATTTTTTAATTACAAAAATAATCCCTGCAGCATCTTTAGAACCTTTTAAAAACGACAAAATTTCATAATAACAAAGTAAAATATCTTATCTGACAATATTTTATATATAAACAGCAAGAAAATTTCGATTAATATTTTTTATCTCATTTGAATAATATGCTGATGACACTGATTAAAGTTTCGTTTTAAATTTAGAAAATATAAAAAATTGTACTTAAATAATAAAATAAAACCTACACAACTTATATTTGATGCTTAGTTTTTAGTATTCTAAAGATTAGCCAAAATCCTAGATACAATAAGCCAATCCACATCTATATCTCAAGCTAATGCTTATATTTTATTATTTATGTTTTCAGAAAAACATGAAATGCTGGCATTCTGTAGCATTCAAGGCATTGTAATGCCAGACGTATTTAGGCTAAGTCTGAAATATGGAAATTATTACATACTTTCCCGAGGCATTGTATATATTACCTAGGCATTTTATAGAATGACAAATGATATTTAGGCAAAATATGAAAAAAGGTTTTGATATGGCTAGTATATAAATGACAAACATTCCTCAATAAAACAAATGTTATTGAGAAAATGAGAGTTTCATGAATTTAATTCTTCTTTCTTTTAAAGTTCTTTCGACATTCCATCACGTCCTCTGTATCCAATGCCAAATGAGCTCCATGAAGTATGTGAAATAATTGAGTCAGTGATATAGTACTATATAGTGCTGGTGCCTTCTTTAACAGGATAGATGAGTATACTTTTGTTTTCCCACAATCAACACATCATAGCAATTCAGCAACCCTTCGCTTATAGTCCCATCTTAGTAATCATATTGGCTTTTAGCACATCATTTATTAACTTCTGGTAAGTAATTTCTGTTAAGAAAAAACTGCTTTTTTTCAGCATTAAATCAAATTTTGGAGAGTTCATCATCAAATCATTGTTTTGTTTCATGTTTATAGACATGATTCCTTCTCCTATACTACAATTTGCTCCTCCATTTTCATACTATATAGTAAAAAACTAATTTTTTTAAAACAAATTTAAGTAAAATTATGCATTTTGACACTCGTGAACAAACTACAAAATGCAACTGACAAATTCTGAGCCTGAAGTACACGTTAAAATTCACATTCCTTGCCACAAGATATTCAAAATGAATCAGATGTATTTCATACTTTGCCGGTTTCTCTTTTGGCCTAGGAAATGTGTAAAATATGAATCATTCCATACATTGCCAGCTAGTTTAATGCATTTCATACAAGTCTAGGCATTCTATAGAATGCTGGATTTTATACTTTGCAAGGAGCATTTACATTAAATTATAGGTATTAATAATTTTATACTATTTTGTTAGAAGTCTTAAAATTAAACATGTTGTTAATACAATAAAAATAATGGTATCACAAAACTGACTATAATTTAATAGAATAAAAAATAAAAAACTGCATTTTTAATAAAATTTTGAAACTAACTTGATTCCAGAATTTTATCAATTTAAAATATTAATTTATCTTATAATATAGATAAAAGAATACCTTTCTGCAATCTCTCTATTTTCTTCAACTGGATCAAAGCATGCAACAAATATTCGACGAACTACTTGCATCCCATTTTCATAGTCAGTGTCAGGTTGTGGAAGAACCAATTCCAATGATTTTAAACCCTGGGGGGGAAAAAACATAAGCTGTTAATTTGAAAACCTTCATGATATGAAATAATTTTTAATTCAAACTGAAATAAGAAGTGAATAGATCTGTTTATAAATGTTCATGGCTGAATTTTATAATAGGACTAGCTAGTACCCGGCGCATTGTTGCCACAGAAAATATTTTGGGAAATATCATTTGAAATTTAAAATAGCTATCTTTTTCAACGAGGAATTATAAAAATAATGATATTTATTTTCTTATCGAGACTGAATAGATTCATTGAAAATTAATGATATGTACAAGAGAAATATAAATAATACTTATTCTATTTTTTGGACTTTATTACTTAAATGCTTTAGGGTAGACAATATTCTTTTTCTTTCTGTCTTCAGCAAAAATAAATAAATTTCTTGGCTGTCCGATTAATGAGCATCAAACATACAACAGGCCAAGTGAAAAACATGGATTTCCTAGGTTCAATCTGCATGCTTAAAGTGACTGACCTTGCACCTTGTTGATGGTCATCGAATGGGGGGGACTGCAGTTGTTTGAAATCAAAAGGCATGATGATGGGAATGCTTGGAATGAGCACATCTTCTCCATTCGACTTTCCAGTAAGAATAGTTGCCTCGATTCTTGCCGCATGTAGGTTTTCTGATTCTGATGGCCATGATCAGGTAGCAAATAAACACTGGTTTTCAATTCTTGCCGCATGTTGATCTTAAGATTCTGAAGCATCTCAATTTTCAATTCATGAATGATATGCTTCATTGCCTGCTTGCCATTCTTGTTTGTTTAAGAAGCTCAACTTTACTTATTTCTACACGCTGTGCTGGTAGATATACTGAGTGACGAAGCATATTTTTTTACAAAGCAATCAACATGATATACACTTGCCCTGCTGAAATATAATTTGCTGATTCGGTGAATAAATAAAAAATTACTGTTTGCACTAGAAAATTTCTATTATATATAACTTAAAATGATCGGTATTGATAATAATAATTCTATTTTGTATGTGTGAGATAAATTCTGAATTATATGCGCAGTTCGTCGCAGCCAAAATATTGTGCACACTGAAGAGCAATATCTTGTGTAGATGACTATTCAGTAACAAAAAGAAAAAAGATTAGCACTTGCACTAAAT
Organism: Argiope bruennichi; assembly: GCF_947563725.1. Taxonomy (NCBI): domain Eukaryota; kingdom Metazoa; phylum Arthropoda; class Arachnida; order Araneae; family Araneidae; genus Argiope; species Argiope bruennichi. The sequence goes on from NC_079155.1 coordinate 43,342,804, forward strand.
ATTTTTGATTTCATTTCACTCATATTGATTGCCATCAATGACAATTTTATTTTGTTTGATATATGTGCAATTAACTCAAAATAACAAGTGCTGTTTGCTGTTTGCCATTTGAAAATGGTCAATTTTAAAATAATGTTCAATCATAGAAATGTGTGAAATGATACGCTTATATATTTTATCGTGTTCAAAATAAATGTATACAATTGTATTATGCCTACAACCTTCATGTAAGTGCAAGCAATAAATTAGCTAAGTTTTATCGAAATCGGATAAACAGTACAGAATCGCATAAAATATGAACAAAAAAAAAATTAATTTTTGTATATTAGATTTGTTTTGAAATCCAAATATAAAATTCCTTCAGAAATATTATTTTAAGCAGACATGCATAATGCATGCAGACATGTTTGGTAAAAAAAGAATAGTAGACAGAATTTGTTCTTCTTATAAATGAAATAATATATAAAGCAATATTATATTAATGTAAAACACTCACCAACAAAGAACCCAGTCGAGCCTTTTCTTCTTTCAGTAATAACGCAGATAGCAAAACATTAATTTCAGGCATTTCTGCAACAGTGCAATTATCATCTCCAGAAGCTGCTTCGCAAGTTTTAATTAGAGTATCCATAGCTAATTTCTGAAAACAAAATTATTAACTTCATTTATAAGTAAAAAATAAAACAGAAGATTGGTTCATTTCAAGACAAAATTTATGTTAAAAAATATTACTAGACAAACAAAAATGCTTTAAATAAAACAATGTAAATGTAAGTCCATTGTCTCCAATTATTAATCAGTTTATTTAATCATTCTAAAGAGATTTCAAAACTTATGTGAAAATAAAATTCGGTTCTTTCAATGAAATTGCTGACCAGTAAGAATTAAATAAAAAGTGTTTGTTTTTTTAAGTTATTTTGAGTGTGTGTATGAACTAATGTGTATGTGGTAACTAATATAATACTTTTTTAAAGAAGTAGGAATGAATCAAAATGAAAGGGAAAAAATTATAATGATATAAAGTAAAAAGTAAGCAAGCAAAATTAAATAAAAATGAAAAACAATAGAAATAATAATGTGAATCATGGGAAAACAATTTTTTATTACATCAATAAGTATTATATTGAAGGGCAAAAACCTATTTTGAAAATGTGAGAAAAAAACTGCACAAAAAATGAATGTTTTTCTTTGTTAGATTTTTCTTAGCACTTCTCAACAGATAAAAATTTTTCCTACAATGTATTTAGTAACAAACAACATCAAAATTTAATTAAATTAACATCATTTTTTTTTCTTTTTATATTTTTGAATAACAATGATTAGTCGGTAAAACCGAGATTAGCCTCATAAAGCTTATATTCATATTTACATAAAACCTCATTTAAGAATTTTTTTCAAGAACGCAGAAGTGATTTTATACATTAATAAAAAATAAAAAAAGAGTGGGGCAAAGTAAAGGCAACAGAAATACATTCTTCTTAAAAGATTCTACATGCAACTTGAAATTCTACAAATCAGCAAAAAATATTAATTTTTGTATGCTTTATTCAAATGGAAAAGGATAAATTCTAATGAAAATAACATTAATAAGACAGAAGGAAATATAACATGAATATGATTCAGAAATACCTGATATTGACCAGTAGTTTGGCAAATGACTTTGATAAGGACATCAAACATTTCTAAAGTTGGAACACATTCTTGGTAAATCTAAAACAAAAAGTAACTTTTTTTACTATGGAAAATCTTAAAAGTATATCTAGGTAATTATATAATAAATAACTAAATTTAAAAAATGCACCATATAATATATAGGAAAGTATTACAATTTTACACATGAGAGATCAGTTTAGATTTCTTATAACACAAGCCATTTTCAAACTTTTTCATCTCAAGAAAATCATGCAATTTTCTTACATAACATAATTCCAGAATTTATTGGCCAGATAAACACAAAAAAACAAGAAAAATTAAGTCATAAACTTGAAAGTTATAATAATTCAAACTAAATTAAATTCATCCTTCTATGAAATATAAAAACGATTATTTACTCTATCAGGGGTGTTTGTGGGACCCCAAAAAATCCCCTGAAACTTTTACGGACTTACTACCGACATTTTGGAGTTTCAAGAAGGGGGGGGGGGAATGAAAAATTACGATTATGAAGTATTGAATGACCTAATTATAAAAGTTCAATGAATTACTTTTTTTGCAAAATTAATAACCATTAATTTTGCAAAATTAAGACCTTTGAACCCAGGTCACGTGATCGCACATCTGGTCGAACGAAGTCTCTCCCTTTTTTTTCTGCCGCGCCTACTTGCCGAAAAGAATCCAGAAGAGAATGTCCGAGAACCGGGGGAATGAGTCATAACTCGCAATAAGGAAAGAACAAAAAAAGAAGTTTTTTCCCCCTTTTCACGCATTATCACTGCCTTTGGAGAAAGAAAGGAAAAGTTTTCACCACACACACTGACTTTGTGTTTTCTGCTTTCAAAGCAAACAAAATTACCCAGATCAAAATAAATAATTCATTATCATTCCTACTTCCTTTTGAACGACGATCCCCGGAATTTCCGGGTATCGAAGTTCAAAATCCCCGGAATTCCGGGGTTTCCCCGGAGCACAAACACCCCTGCTCTATGTACATGCTGAATTTTAAAGAAAATAAAAAAAGTCAGCAGAATATGACAACAGAATTATAAAAATTCAAATAAAAAATGCTCACATTTAAGAAATGATTTAATTAAGAAGTTAAATTTTTCTCTAGGCAAAAATTTTTCTGAAAATCATTCTAACTTCACATTTGAAAAAAGTTTTGTAAACTAATTTTAACTGTAATAACTATTGTAAACTTTTTTTAACTAATTTAAATTCAACCTTTTCATTAATAATTAATTAATGTGTTGTTATCAGTTTTCCAATTCAGAAGATCCAACAATTATTTTTGAATAAAAATAGGGACAAATATTTTTCATATTTGCAATTTCAATCAATTCATATTCTTGATGCAAAAAAAGTTTCAGATGTTTTAAATTAAATGTAATTTCAGTAAGTTTCAACCATTTTTTTAAAAAACATTTCATACGTTGAGCAATTAAAGACATTGAACAATATAAATTTTAATTAAATAACAATGATTAAATCATAATTACCCTATCAATCGAATGATCTACTTCTCGTATATCTGAATGCTCAGATATGATACATAAAATTTGCTCAAGCAAGGGCATGTTTGATGAACGAGTCAAGAGAAGACTCTTCATGAGTGGAAAACAATAAGAAAAACCAGGTGCACTCAGATGATTTTTAGCCGTTTGAGAAAATAGATGTTCATCATATCCGCCAGAAGCTTGTTGGCAAGTGTTTAAATATAAGAACTTAATTATTTTGACAACAATTTCATCGAGATCAATTTCAGTCCAAGCAGGCTCAAGGTCACAGGCTGTGGTTAAAAGACGTAAGGTTGCATAAGCTATGGGTTTACCTAAAAAAAGTGACAACTTATGTTATTATATATATATATATATATATATATATATATATATATATTGCTGATTGAAATTTGAATTTATGAATTTATCTATTTAATACAAAATGAACAAAAATCAGTTTATAATAAATAAGGCGAGAGTCTAGACAACTTTTTTAAGTTACAACATTTACAATTCTATAAAGAAAAAGCTCATACTTTTGGAATAATCTTAGCATTGGAAGAAACTTCCTCCAATTTATTCAAAATAATTTATCATAAATTTATTCAAATAAGGTTGTTCTGATTTTTTTTAACAATTTTACTTTTTATCCAAAATTAAAGCTATTCAGTAACTAATTTATGTAAGGTTCCACATAACCAAAACATATCATATTAAAGGAATACAACTAATAATTTCAACATTAGAAGGCACATTTCTTTTTAGAATATATAAGCTCTTATCAATGAAATAATTTAAATAAAAAGTATCTCATCTTAATATTTTTTTAAATAACTGTAAAAAATTCTATACATTAAATTTCTAATCTAATGTTTTGCTATTACACTTTAAAAAATGAAATAGCAAAACAAAAATTTAAAAGAAAGTTTTTAAAATTTAAAAATAATTCAATTACATTTTAAAATACAATTCAAACCTAAGAAGCAGATTGCTTAAGTATTTAAACACGCTAAGCACAAGGGAAACACAAACTTACAAAATAATTTGAAATCTTGAAGAAAGAAGACTTTTTAAATTTTAAAAATAATTTGTTAGTAACTTCTAAAGAAGTTAAAATTTACATAATCGGATTTAAATATTCTTACCCCATGCAATTAGAATTCCTGCAGACACAACACATGACAGATTCACATACAAGCGAGTGGCCTTAAAAGCACAGAGAGGTGATGAAAATAAAGAAATCAATAATGTTGTTAAATCTCTCATATAGAGACCTAGAGCTCCAGCATTGGCATCTAACACAGCTTCTAACTTTTTCAAAGCTGATTGAAAATGAACATCAAGCTATAAGGATGGAGAGAAAAAAAAAACATTTTAAATGAATAATTGAAGAATTAATTTATTATTAAAAATATACAAGTTGTTTATAATTTTTTTAATTATTTTTGTTATTATTCTTATTGAATTTAAAAATTTCATAACTACAAGCAAAGAATATTTAAAGCATACACATTTCTTATAGAATTAATATCATGCAAACAAGTATTTTATAAAGTTGATAAACATGAAAATTTCTACTGTAGATATTGAGAATTCATAACATTATACATTTCAAAATAAATTAAAAACAACTTTGAGTTTTGAAATATGTTTGTTAATATGTATTCTATAGCTGCTAAAATCGAATTTCTATCAACTAAATAAATTTTTAACACAACATGCCTTACCACCCAAAAATAACTTAAATATTAAGAGTTCTCTTACAGTATTTATACACCAAATTTAAATACAGAATCTACAGGTCGCTAAATCAGATACTTTCAAAATCGAATTGTAATTGTATTGTTATTTAAAGTGCTCAGGTGGTATCTCTGAAAGGATAGAGGAAAACATGTCTGGCAAATGTCAAGCAAATTTGGAGAAATAGAATCAAAGTAATGCATTTGAATATTCTTAGTCTGTCATAGACAGAATTATAATTTCCACATGGGATAAAATTTTTGGTACTTATTAATTGCATGAAAGAAATTAATTACCAAAAGAAAATTGCCAAAACTCTTACAATAATAGGTTTTTTCTTTACTAAAATTTGACTGTTAGGAAAGCCAAGCAATTACTACTAAAAATTGCAAAGGACATGTAGATAATACATATGTACCCAATTTGAATATGCTATGCCCTACATAAATAAATATGCAAAATAAAATATTTAAGCACATCTTTATGAGTGTTCCTCATAAAGATGTTTATTTTATGTAAGAAAATTGTTCCAAAATAAAGAAATTTGTCAATATAAATTATTGAGAGATACAGACTCAATCATAAAATGTAAGTAAAATAAATTTTGTTTCTAAAACTAAAATAAATATTTAAAAAAGCTTAACCAAAATTACCTGTTTTATTTTATTCCTAACAACAGATTCTTTTTCTAATTGGGCATTCTTAGCCTCTAACTGTTTCTTTGTTAGCTCTGGTTCTTTCATTTCACCTTTTGCTCGCTTTTTTGCTTCTATTTCCTATGATAGAAAGCCATATTAAAATTACAAAGACAAATAGTACTTCCTACATATTAATATAAAAAATGTCCTTAATAATCATACAAAAAAAGTAAAATAAAACAGCCATTACTTTTTTCAGTTCTAGTTCTTCTAACTGTTCCTTATATGAGTACAATTTACTTTCTCTCTTAATATTTTTGGTGAGCTTGGTGTCTTCTTTCAAGCTTTAATAAATAAAATTTCATAATGAATAACCGGGTAAATAAAAGCTTCACAAAAAAAGAAATCATATATGGATGAATTAAAATTATCTAGGAAAAATATAATACATCATTTTATAATTTCACAAAATATATGCAATCCTTTTACAAGCAAAACAAGTATTACTCATCAATCTAAAATTGAATAAAACAGCCATTTTTAAAATAAAAAAAATTAATGATAATTCAAATAACAAAGGAAAATTCTCGATGTTATGAATCTATTTTGCAATATTCAAATTCTTCTATAAAAAAAGACTAATTAATAAAAAAGTTGGAAATTTGATTTCAAAATAAATTAAGGGGCTGAAAATTTTAATTTTTAAATGAATAGCGAATTGAATGCTGGGCCATTGGCATAAATCACAATCACAAAATATGAAAAATTCATTTTTACATATTTTGAGCACACAGGAAAAGTTTAAAATTTTGAATAAAATACAATAATTTTGAGAACGAATAATCAATTACTTTAAGAAGAATGTTGGAAATTGTTTGCAATATGAACTGAATATGTGGTGAATTATTATTACACTAAATTTTTTATAAATATGGAATAAATATGCATATCAGCATTAAGCTAAATCATTAAGCACATAATTTAAGAAATTACTCACAATTTCAAAAATATTATTATAATATTTCATTATAATATTAATGAAATCTTTTCTTATTTAGTCAATACACATGTTATCTTACAAACATGTGATAGTTAAAAAAATTTCTGGCTAAGTTTTCTTTAACACTTATGTTAATTAGAAGATTTTTAGTACTAAAAATAAAGGAAGGCAAGAATGGATAGCCTCACAGATGATCAAAATAGAAAAGCAAATCTGATGGAATGGCACACACTTTTCTGTTTCTTAGTTAAATTTTTTTTCAAACAATTTTCTAATTTAATTCCTCTTTTTGAAGAATCGACATCAAAATAATAAGCTCAAACTAGGCAATTTAAAAACAAAAATTAGTAAGAGGAATAAATGATCTTCAAAAACATATTTATCTCTTGAGATGAGTTGTTGGCAGACAAATCTTTGAGATTCTGTCCTATATTGGGCAATAATTTATATTTTCAACAATTTTGCATTTTAAAATTTCTTCAATCAATTTGAAATAATTTAATATGTAACTACTACAAATTAATTATTTACTAGATCTCTCACTTGAAAAAGAAAAAAAAAATGTATTACAGAAATTTCTATTAAACAATTAATACCTAATGAGTTCAAATTTAAGAGAATTTCTTTTATTTCTTAATGCTTCCCATATTCATTTACTCATATAGATTTGAAATTTTTAAAGGAAAATAAAATTAATGCTAAAAAGTTAATTATCCTTCAACAATATTTAAAGCACACTTCTAGAAGAGAGAATTTCATTCATTACTTTTCAATGACACTTTTATCATAAAGCTGGCCCTCTGGAGTTATGAAAATATTATATTCCTCTTTTGTAACTTGCACAAATGAAGGATCTTGCAAGACAGTAACCGCATGTGACACAACAGTTGGAACGATTTCTTTTGGCTGCAACCTAACCAATGTCTTCAATGCATTTAGTCGTGCCTGAAATTAACATGAATATTCAAAAAATTATAATATAATATTTCATTAATCATTATTGAAATTTAACTCATAAATCTGAAATTGAAAAAAGAAAGTTTGAAAATTTTTTGACATATTGAATGCTAGATAATTATTTTTAAAAATTAGTCAATAAAGAAAATATATTAATCTAATTTCCTCTATAATGTAATGAATTCAATTGTTTTAATAGATGCTTTTAATATCTCTTATTGCTCTTTATCTTAAAATATAAAATTCACTGAGTTAAATTTTAGAAAATAACTCATAACATCTAAAAAACAAATGTTATTTTACATTGAGAGCAGAAATTAAATTTATTTTTCAAACATCAAATTGATCATCAAACTGGAAGATTGCTTTGAGTTGAAGATTGATCACAATAAGCCCAATTTTAGTAAACTAAACCAGTTCTGAATACCATGAATATTTATACATAATCCTCGAACAGCAATTTCCATTATACAAAATATATTTATTAAAATATGTCTAAAAAGTAAAATCATATAGTCTTGTCTGTTATAAAGAAAGGGCATTTTATATGAATAATAAAAAGTCTGTCTAAAGATATTCAAAAAGTATATATTTTTCACTACATCCAATAATATATCTCTATAATGCAAAAAATTATCAAAAAGTTTGTCTAAAAAGTATTAAAAGGTCAGACCCTGATTTAACTAAGTAACAAAAAAATATAAATAACTATAACAATATATTGTTGTCAATTATTTTTATAAATAATTACATACTTGATCAAGAACTTCAGAAGCATCACTGTCATCAATAACTAATGCAGTTATTGTATCCTTTGTTTCTTTTACAAAATCTGCAGGTTTGAGTTGTAATTTGGTAACAATTTTCTGCCATAACACAGGATTAGATTTATCTAAAGGAAAATAAAAACAATTTTACAGAAAATACTTTTTATAGCTCTAAAAATAAATTTCTAAAAATTTCTATTTTTGAAATCTTAAATTATATTTCATTAATGTAAATATTATAGAATTTAACAAATTTTAAAAATGAGCTTTCTTAAATTTGTACCAAGATGGCATCACTATAACCGAATTAAAATTTAAGCAAAAGATAAATCGATAATTAATATTTAAAAATATTAAAGTAATATATTAAGATCAATCATGTATAAAGGTACAAAATTTTGAAATTTAAGCACAATGGAAAGCAAATGTAAAATTGACTATAAAATACCCTCTTTACAAACCAAATTAAGTTTAATAAAATTGAATTTAAAAAAAGATGAGAGCAAATTTCAAAATATTTATTCTAGATCTCAACACTGAAATTCAAAATAAAATAAAGACTGATTTTTTTCTCTTACATATAATATCAACGTGACAAGGTATTAAAGCTTCTAAGCATATTTGATTAATATCTTCTTTCTCAAGATTGGAACCACTGCACAAACCAAACAAACAGCTCTGAAGAACTTGAGTATTAATTTCATTATCTGGTTCTTCTTCATTTTCATCTGGTTTGGCTTGTTTCTAAAACAAAAATAAAAACAAAATCTTAGAAACTTTACAAACTAATAATTTGTTGAATGAAAATAAGGAAAATAAAGCAAACAATTTCCAAAAAGGAAATAAAAGAAAGATGTGAAAGAGAAAAAAATTAAAAATTCACAAAAACCAATTTTATTTTAAAGAAGACTATTTATATTAAAAGATATTTTATACAACACATTTCAATATAATTCATTTATTTGTCCCTTTCCATTGTAAGAATCTAGATTATATTTATTAATTCGAAATTAATTTATAAATTCAAGCATTAAAAAAACAAATTTGTTATGATAAACAATTGAAACTTATGTTTATGTGTTAATTTGAAAGTTTATTTGTTATATTTTAAATGTTTTTAATAAAAGTTGCAATCAAAATCAGTTCTACTAATTTAAAGAAGCTGGCAAATACTAGCTGTCACTGTTTTTTCAGCTTCAAGATTTATACTTTAAAAAAGCTCGATTTTATTTATCAATATTTTACTATAAATTTTAAAATATAAGTTTTAAAATTTACAATAAAAAGGAATCAAACAATGTTTATATTAGAAAATGGTTCATTATAAACATATTAAGTTATAATAATAAAATTAAGTGAGAATCAGAATAGAAGGAGTAATATTACATTGTTAACATAAGTTAAAACATAAATCATGTATTAAAGCAACTGAGAGCTATTTATTGTCTGAGTACTGTCTAAGTATTGTTTGAATATTTATAAATTTTATTTGACACCCAAACTTACAAAGAGCACATAAAAAGGAACAGCAGTCCTAGAAAAATATATCAGCATTTATTGTAAAGAGCTTAAAAATTATTATTAATCAGTCAACTATATTTAACTATACAATAAGCCAAATGAAATTTCAATCAATTCGAAATAAAAAAATAAAATCATTTTCTATAAGATAGAATTAACAAAAATTCTAACTAGTGGATGTTTATTAATTATGTTGCCTATTTTAAGGGAAAAAAATGCTCCTTATGTATTTATGTTTGTTTTAAAACTTTTTAATACCAATGTAAATTTTTACATTTTAATTTTATAAAATTTACAATAGAAATATGTCTAGCCTGATTTTATTAGGTATCCCATGAGAATTTTTTTAACAAAATTCTACAGTTAACTAGTTAATTTTATATAAACAAGCTCTAATGGAAACCTTAACAAAATTTTTATAAAAAAAGATCAAATACCTTCACTTTAAGGGTTTCAACAAAAGAAGGAAATTCTTTAAGAAGAGAGCATGCTAAAGTGGTTCCACCTATAGCTGATAACATTTTTTTTAGGTGAGCAGAAGCCTGCATACGAACTTTAAACACAGGACTTGTTAAAATAAATAGGACAGCTTTCTTCAAAGAACTACAAAAACATTATGGAACAGTCAATACAAAAAAAGCACTAAATTTGAATGAGTTTACAGTTTCTATAATAAAATAAAATTATAGAACTTTATAATACTTACTTAGTTCCATCAGTTAAATTATGGCCATGATCATTAATCAATTTTTCAATGACGTACATCACAGTTAAAAGAGCTATAAAAATGAAGGAATAATGAGAAAATGTAATTTATATTAAATAAAAATATATCAGAAAATTTTAATATGAGTTATTTTTCAAAGTAGCATACCTTCATCAGAACAAGATGATAGAAATTTTTCTGTCAAGAATGGCAACTTATTGATATCAACATTCATAATATTTTTCAACTTTGTTTCTGAAACATAAGATACAAAATGTTACATAAAAGAAATAAGAGTTAAAATAAAACTGAATCTAAACAAATAAACCAATAATAATTCAAATAAAATAAATTCAAAGTCAAATGAAATCACTTACAAAAATAGTGCAAACACCTAATTTTGATCAATGCATTTTAAAAATACACTTAATAACCGTCTAAAAGGAGAAGTAAATTCCAATTCTTTACTACAAGTTAGTGTATAATTACATGAAAAAAATGTGCAAACTATATACCATAAAAAAGTAAAAAGTTTACCTGATTCTGAATCAAAACTGTAAAGTTTCAAAAATAAGGAAAACACAGACAGGCCTTCAATAACAGCATTTGTTTGTGTAGGTTGAGATAATGCTTTATTATAAGTCTTTTCCAACAATGGTATTAAATCCATAGCTTGATGTAAAGTATTACCTAAAAAAAGAAGTTTTTGAAAATTTTGCATTAATTGAACATGAAATAAATTACAATGAAATTTAATATTTAAAAAAGTTGCAAGAGCTCAATTTTTTTAACAAAGCAAAATATAAAATATAAAAACTAACACATAAAAATATTATTTCCTCCGATAAAATATAATGAAAAAATTATGCAATAGACTACCATGAAATATTAAAAAGCCTTTGCAAGGTGCCCTTAATAAAGGAAAAGCTTGCAAACAAAATTCAAACTTTTCAAGGACCTTTTTAAGAAAATTTAAGGACTATAAAGTTACAAATTTCAAACATAAAAATGCAAATGATAAAACTTATAAACCAAACATTTTCGTATTCAAATGCAGTTATTTCCATGTTAAAAACTTTTGGATGCTTAAGTAAAGAACTTTAAAGACACTTGCTATGCTCATCTTACAATTAATAAGTCAATACTTGCAGGTCAACATGAGTTTTGAGTTCCCAATGAGATCAACATGAGTTTCCAATGTAAATACTCTAACTGTTAGCCATTGGACAGCTACTGCTAGAATATTATTGGGTGCTCTCTTTACACATATTCATACTCACCAGGCAAAAACGAATCATAAACTGAGTTTTTCCTTGTCCCCAACCCCACCCCAAAAAATTTACTTATTTTCATTTGTATGTACATTTTGCTTATTTTTTCAAGGCCTCAGTGAAGAATCAAGTACTTTTTTTCTGAGAACCTAAATAGAGCAAAATAAAATTCACAGAACTTTCAAGGATCAAAGAAATTCTATTGCAGTAGCCCTTTTTCCACAATGATTTCACAAATAAACTTCAAAATCCATTCAACTTTAATTGAAACATGTATATAATCTGTGTTATGTTTATGAATATAATAGAAATTGCTCATATATTTCAGATAAAATCGTATGGATTTTTTTTCATATTTAAAAAGCATATTTAAAAGCGTTTATTTATATACTCGTTCGAAATATATTATTAAATTCTTATAAATCTCAGCATTTTAAAAACTATCACAAATTACAATGTATAAGATGAAATTCAATAAGACAAAAATCCTGAGTTAAAAATTCAGTGATGCTAAACTAAGATATCTTAACAATGTTAAGAAAATCAAACACTCGGAAATCAAAATAATATATAAATTTTATTAGGAATCAAGCTATTTTTCATATGCAATTATTCTTTATTTCATTCATTTCTATATCTTAAAATAAGGGGGAAATGATATGCATATAGAATCACAAATTATACTTATTTCTTCATAATTTTCACTACAGCATAGATTTTAATGTCATACAGTCATCATTTTTTTTATTTATTCTTTAAGTTTTACATTTTCAGTTAACTGAACTAGATACGTGTATTTACTATGTATCTGAAAATTTAAATGCCGGCAATTCCAAATATTTTAAACTTAGATCATTTTTTACATTCTATCACATATATAGAAGCCATACAAAATTATATGAATTGCTTTCTATACTCATTAAGTAATATAATTTACTAAAATAGTTTTGTGTAACTTTTTGTTAAATTTCTAATTACTAAAATGATATTTGCTAAAATAAAAAATAAAAAAATAATAAGTAATAAATGTTTCAAATTCAGCATTAATATTTTCATCTTAAAAAAATATTAAAATTGCAACAAAAAAAAAGAAAAACCTAAAAAAGCATAACTGGTAAATTTCTCACCATGAAATGCACTATTCATACAAAGAATGTAACTGTTGCGAATAGCAAATGTTGAGTTTTTCTGAGTAAGCCCATTCTAAAAAATTTAAACAAAACATTTATGTTATAAATATTTTTAAAAAAAACAATAATGGACGAGAATTAGTTGAACATGAAAAAATACTCACTTTAAATAGCTCGATAATGTTGGATGGAACATTCATAGTGAATTTAGAGCACCATAAAGACAACATTGCTATTGTATGTGTGACTGTACCTTCATGAACTGAAAGTAAGTAAAAAAAAAATTAGTATCACAATTTTCTTATGAATAAAACTGATTTTTTCCAATATAAAAAAAACATACTGACAATACCAACCAACAATAAATACAAAAATTTATGTATATTTAAATATAAATATTTTTTAAAGTCGCTGCTTACCTTCATGCTTTAAGAAACTAATAAAATTATCTGATGCAAATTCACATAAGGCTTGTATGGAAGTGGATCCTGTTACAATATTGTAACTTAAATTTCCAATACCACTAATGACACCTAATCTCTGAGTAACTACAGTCAGTTTCCCTTCAGATCCTGAAAAATAAAAATCATATTGAAATACAGATACTTTTACAAATTAAAAAAAAAAAGAATCTAATAAATAGAGAAAATCAAATATAAGATGTTCAGTGAAATTCTGAACCAAAAGCTAATTTTATAAGCTACTGAAGATAGGCATATACTTCCAATAGGAAAATTGCTCTGAGCAGTAAATTCTGTTTTATGCTGAAAAATTATTAAGTGTGCAATTTGATACATTCCTTAGTCCTATTAATCATATTTCTTGACATACTAACATTTTAAATATTAAAAATATTCCACTCTTCTGTGATTAAACCAATCAAATTATAAAGCTTTAGATTTCATTATTTTATTCCAATCAACAGCTATCTTCCAAAAGAATTGTGCAGTGATTGGGAGATCTTCCTAGAGATGGCCATTAATTAAAGTGATCTAAAATCTCTAAAATAGTGATATTGTAGTAGATTATGGCTCGATAAGCCTAACTACATCTATAAGTAAGAATTTCTATACAAAATTATATAGTTATTAGTATAAATCTCATATTAATTTCAATAAAATGAAGTGTACTTTATGAAGATTAGATGACCAAAAGAAGGAATTAGATAAATTTGCATTTCTCTATGATGAAGAAAAAATATTAATCGAATAAATACCATTAAGAATTCCAAAATAGTGCTCTAAAAGATCTTTAATGGCCTGGGAACTACTGCACTGTTGAGCAAGGCATTTTGAAGCAACAACAGCATGCTCTCTACACTGATCTTCTTTGGAATGTAAATGTGCTGGAAAATAAAAATAGAGATTTTAAATTAACTTATCATAAAAAATTAATCTTGCAAAATAATACATTGATTGTTAAGAAAATCTCACCTCCTAAACTTTTGCCTAAATCTAATGCATACTGGCTGAGATCTAAAGAGACACCAGTTATTATCGAATTTACAGCTGAAAAAGAAAACAAATGTCAATGCAGATATTCATGATTAAAAAATGGCTTTTATTCATTAATGCACAATTTAAGATTAACAAGGCAGAAATCATTCAGTTCATGATTTTTATAAATCTGTTCTGCAAAAATATAGACCAATCTATAATTTGAACATGAAAATTTTGAAAGGAGGGAAATTTGATATAAAGAAATAAAAAGAAATTACAAATTTTTCTACACTAAAATTATCTATGCATAGTTAATTTTCATAAGATTGGTTAACTATCAGAGATTACAATATGCATGTCAATATACATAAAAGCAAAATCTAATTTTTATTTAGTTTTGGATACATTTTTTAATTCTTACTGAGCAGAACTTCTAATATTTAAAGGCTAGCATATGAAATCCATTTTTACTAAAAGAAATATGAAGCTAAACTGAATTGAAAGCAAAATTCAACCTCAAGTTAGTAAAGAGATTAATAGAACGGAATATATATAACTTGGACAAGAGTTTGTTTTTTCATAAGCAACCTTTCAGACTGCTAAGTTCTATTAAAATATAAACTGACAAAAGAATTTTCTGAAATTTCTTTTTATTTTCTCTTAGTTCATTTATATTTCTCTTTATGAATAAAATCTATAGATACTTTATGGCTGCAATAAGTATATATAATTTTTTATGTGAAAACTTTTGTTCAATATATAAAAATTTTATTCTATATACAGAAATAGCTTTTTATTAATGAAAATCCTTGATCCTTCAAGATTTTAAATTATTTTCAAATATCTTTTAAAAATAGCATAGATTCTTTATATGGAGGTGTAAACTATGCATTGGAATATGGAAAAAATTGTAGCTCCTTTAGTAGAACTTTTTCATTTTAATTAAGTATCTTAAGGATTAGCATGTATAATGATTTAATAAAGAATGATCAAAAATGCAAAGAATTAAATTAAAATACAAATTTTAATCATATTTACTTTCAAATATTATCTCAGGATTTCTTAATAAAACTTTCTGAATGGATGGTAGAACAGAGGTCTTAAATTCATTGTGGGTGATCTGCCTTAAAAGAGAACTGCAAGATTCCTATGCAAAAATAAAAATGTTTAGTTAAAAAAGAACCATTAATAATACAGTAAAAATTAATTAATAACAGAATTTTATCTTAAAATCAAAAAAGTAAAATAATAATAATAATAAACTGATATAGTATTTCATATAGAAAAAAAAAGAATTTACAAAATTCAACTTGTAATAGCTATAAATTTCATTTCAAATAATGCATTTTCTTCCAGTTACTGAGAAAATAATTTGAACTAATACAAAACAATAATTAATAAGTAAGTCCTTACCAAAACATGTGGAAGAGGTTTAGCTTTGCTTCCAATAACAACTTTGGTCAGCAGCTGTATAGCCTGATCCTTAAAAAAGAAGTTTTGTTTTAAAAAGTCATCACCCTATTATTTATCAAAAGACATCTTATTCTTAAAGAAATGAGCTTTTACCTTTATTTGAAGTAGTGCATCTTTTGATTTAATTTCAACTAGAAACTTTACAAAGAATCCAAAAAGAACTAAAGAAGCTTGGGATTCTGGCATCTTTTGCATGCATGCTAAGTATTCATCTATGATCAATGTATTCTAAAAATCAAAAAGAAAATTAATTCGCACAAAAAAGGCAAACAAGTAGGAGGATATATCAATTAAACTTTTATTCAAAGATGGGGACTTGCATAAAAATAATTTATTACCTGCTTCCATAAGTTGGTCGCACATCTATAAGTCTTTTGATTTAAGAAGTTGCTTTGAGCTTCAGTAATAGAAAATAGAAGTAGAGCCTGACTATTTATCTGTAAATGAAATCAATAAGATAATAGAATTCTATATTTTTAAAAAATATAAAATCAGATAAAATGGCAGGTGTTTAAAAATAATTTCTATAAATTTAATTAAAAATTGATTGCACAAACCTTACAATAATAATTAAAAAATGTTTCAGTTTTAGAAAATCATCCAAATCATTTACATATTCATATTTTAACAGAACAAGTACCAAAAATTTCTAATCTTTCATAAGAATCATGCAGTACATTCAGTTAAATAAAACAAAAACAGTAAAAAGAAAGAAAAATGGATTAACAAATATTAAACATAAGAATATTCAAAGGTCTTGCATAAAATAATTTATTGATTGTAACAATACTTCTCTACCTAAATTTTAATTACAATTTCTTCAGAGGAATTCACAATTCAGAATACATTAAAAGTAACCAAACAAATCTACACATTTTATCAATAAAATAGAGTAATATAATTTATAGACTATCTGTTTCATAATTAAAATATCTAGCAATAATATTCAAAAACTTTGCTTAAAGCAATGCATCAGCATCATCTTACCAAGGTCTGCACGTCTGGTTTTTCATTGGCATGGCCGCTAAAGATGGTAATAGCTACGTGACATGACCAACTGAATGTTGCATAACATATATGGGCAATTGCTTTCCTGTAATATACATACAGAAATATAAGAATGTAATATTGTCAAAATTAAAATTCAATCATAAGCCTTAAATCAAGGGGAACTCAAATTTTAAAAAACAATGCAATTTTATAAATCAAATTTATTGAGACCTACTTCACTCTCTGCACATAGAATTCTTTCAGAAAATTCTTTCTGAAAGATTTTATGGGCCAAAAAGGAATTTTTGTGGGGGAAAAAATATATATATAACCAATGTCTACATTACTACAACAGATAACAAATAGAATAATTCGAAACTCAATTGAATTTTCAAATGAATTTCAACCCAAACTGAATGAAATGTTTATAACAAAGTTTCCGATTAGGTGGTCAGGATCCGACATACTGCATGGAAACATTATGAAAAGGGAAGATGCAAAATAGATAAACAGATAACAGAATTACTACATGCAAAATGCTGGCTCTTTGTACATATTATTTATATACTGACAGATACTTTTTTCCTTTCATTACTGACTTTTTGATATGAATATATATTTGCGTATTATTTTTTTATGCTTCTAATATGCGACTTGGTGAAGATTTTAAGCCCACATCAAATTTTTACAAATTATGGAAAGATATATACATTCAAGATCTTGTTATAACCTACAAAAAATTGGCACATAACCTTGAATTTAGAAGACTTAGAAACAAAGCATTTCAGTAGCTTACTAAAGATTTCTCTCCTTTGTATGACAGTTATAAAACAAAAACTTACATAATTTATACACCGCAGATGTCTTATGTGGGAAGTACAATACTACAATCATAGAACTTGTTATATGTATTAAATAATTAATTAGAAAAATCTAAAATATATTTTTTTAAAATAGTTTTAAAGTGCAAACAGATAAAGTCACTGCTATGAGTTTACTCATTTATATACATTTATTACAATTATAGAATTATTTAAACAATTTTTAAATGAAATATTTTTAATAATTTTAGCTCTATTTTTATAGTTTCATTGGAACAATATATATTCAATAAAATATATGGGAAGAAAAAGGAACAAATATATTAACAATAACAAAAAATTATCTTAACTTTCATTGATGCACAATAATAAACAGCAAAAAAGGCAATTTAGAAATAGCTGATAGCAAAAAGAATACAAATTTAAATAAAATTATTTGGAACAGATAATGTAATTTGTATTTTAGAACACTTTAAACATTTCATAATTAAATAGCCATTAACCAAGGCAACAATAAAGAAGAGAAAAACTCAAATTATGTCTCCCATTTAACATTATTTTCTCACAAATAGATTGCAAATTTGAATTCAATATTGAATAAAATCCATTACAAATTGCTTTTGTTTAAAATTTATTACATAATTCTAGATTATCAGAAGTTATAAAGTTGAAAAAGCAAACAAAAAAATTGTGTATTAAATTATTTTTAATATATAAACAATAAATACAATATCATAAAAAAAGATTGAACCAAAACTTACGTTGATTGGACATTTTTATATGTTTCTGCAACATCAGAAATAGTCTTGATCAAATAAGGTATACTTGATGGCTGAGCTCTGAGTAGGAATTTAACAAAATTATCCACAATTTTTGTTGATTTTCTGTCTGCATATCGAGGTAGAGTGATATGAAGAAGTTTGCAAATACTTTTTAAAGCTTGAGGTTGTACATCTAAAATTTTATTGAAAATAAAAACAACATTTTATATCCATAAATACCTTAGGCAATTAACAAAATTAAGTGAGCATACAAGTCAAGTAGAAAAAAATTGACAATATTATAAAAGTATATGTTAAATTCTTATCATGATAATGGTATTTTCTATTTTTCATTTTCTAAATAAAAATATTTTCAATGAAAATACACTTTAAAATTGAATATAGTGTACAAGATCTTTAAATGTGCAAAGATATTTTAAAGGAGTCGAATCTAATGCATAAAAAAATGCAAACTATCAAAAATTCTGAAAGATAAATGTAAAAACAGTAACCATTATAGTAAGTAGTAACAAATAGCTAATTTTATTAATATTTAAAGCTGTTTTTTTTCTTGTATTTTAAATATAGCCACTATAAACTTATTAGAATATTCAATTAATCACTGCTTTTAACATCAAATAATTACTATACACTATAATAACATATCTCACAAACTAATTCCAGATGAAAATATCAGCATTTGAGCACATATACAAAGTAATACAGCTCTTTCTCTAATTTAGAATTCTTTTAATTAAATATAATTAGAAGATTATGAAAAGCTTTTATGTACTTAATAAACAAAAGTGATATGCTTCCTTGAAAAAAAAATGCAGAACTGTTTTTCCTACATAATTAATCAACAGATATTTAATAGATGACATTGCATAAGTTTACAGAGAAATCATATTACATAAATTTTTAGTTACAAATAACAGTCCCAGAATGAGTACACAAGTTCAGTTGCAACATTGTTTTATTCACTTAAAAAATCACGTAAAAAATCTCAATTTGAAATTAACAAACAGTTCTTCTAATTTCAAACTGTGAGCAGATGACACAAGATGAACCAAGTGTACACTTTTAAAATTCCATAGTATTCTGAAATTCTAGAATGATTGTTCTAATAGTTAAGTATCCCCATCCCATTCAGATTTGACTAGCATTGGGTTCTCTAAGCAATAAGACTTTTTTGAGAATACTAATTTCTCAATAAAATTCAGGAATTTAAAAGGAACTTGAAAATAGGAAAGTTCATTAATTTGGCTTAGAAAAGCACACTACCAGGATAGTTAAACTAACAGTAGGAAAGAATGGGAAAATCTAAGTGAATCAAGACAATACACAAGCTGCTTCAAAAGATCATTTATAAAAAGTTAGTAATAGATCAAGAATATACAAAAATCCAGCAGACAATCTTAAATGAAATTTTTAATTTTGGCTTATACATAAATGGACCTATATTAAAAGCATCCTGGATTATCTTTCAGAAAATATTCTGATGAAGATTTGAAAGGGAAAAAAAATAACAAGAGCACATTTTAATATTATTAATGCTTATCAATGACTTAATATAAATGATATTTTCATCTAATATTTCAATCTCTCAGAAAAATTAAACAAGGCTTTAATAAGCAAAACCTTCAAATGTAAAATTTTTTGCACAATAAATCTTTTCAGCCATTACTATCAGGAACAGAATGGGGAAGAAGGGGACAGCAAACTCTAAATGTTTTATAAATTTAAACAAAATTTTATTTCATTATTCTGAATTGCATATAAAAGAGTTTTAAAAAATTGCCCAGTGTTTAATAATCTTCAAATAAAATGAAGTTTATATTTTATATGAAAATCTTTTTTCAACAACACATCCCTGCATAAAAAGATTCAATTACAAGTTCACATTTCAAACTAACTTTCATTCAAATAACAAATCATCCAAATTTTCTTTCTCCCTTCGTCCAACTTATGTATGCCTCATTTTTTGTTAAATACCAACCATTATTTTAAAAAAATAACAAATTTTTGATACAGCATTATATAATTTCTACTACAGACATAACACAGGAAGAGAAAAGAAAAGCTCAAAAAATAATGAATTGTGCCAAACACTAAAAAGTAAAATACTGTTAACTGATCAATAAAAATAATACATATAAAAAGAGTTTGAGGCATTAAAAATATAGTAGAATTATTGCACAAATTAAGTGATCTCAAGAATGATAGAATTTGATTCTAAAAACACTGAAATCCATGTTTCAACAGAAATACGTCATGTCTGTAGCCATGAAATTCAAAATTATGAGGGTTGATAAAACTATGACATTATTTAAAAATCTAAACTATTTTTAAATAATGTCATAAACAGTATTTATATTTAAAATATATGTCACCAATTAACTTATCATATGCAACCATCTGCACAGAAAAGATTGATGTATTAGGTTAATGCAAAAATAGATTTTATCAAATCAATATAAAAATAATCACAAGTTAAAAAATTTCATAGTTTAGCAATCTTTTTGATTCATATTGCTTATTTCATTTTTATTAGTTAAGCAATGCTTTTGCCTTTACTTACTGGTAAATTACACTTAATTTCATTGTGACCTGACTGTTTTTAAAATAGAGTGAGAAAATGATAATTTATCTTTTCAATTTCTACAAAGAAAGAAATTTGCTGATAATTACAGAGATATAAGGAAGCTATAGTTTTAATCACTTATCAGAACTGATTAAGCAGATTTATTTCCACTGATTTATCACTAAAAGATGTTCAACATTTTTGTTGATCAATTCAAATTGATGATGGTCAATTGATTATTGTAACAAACAGACTACTATAATCAATCTCATGGATGTGCCAACTGCCATATCCAAGAGATCAGAAAAATGATCCAAGTTCATTTTTCAAATATTATAAGGAAAATGTAGAAGATGGAATCTTTTAAAAAGTTATGTATTTTATCACCACAATAATTGAAAGAAATTCATTGAATTAAATACCAAAGCTGTCAGTTATACTTCCAATGTATGGAAAATTATTTTTTTTCTAACTAAACAATAAAAAGCATTAAACAACATGAATTTTTCAATGTAATATCAATTAAAAGGATCATTAAGAAATCCCCACGAGTTGAAAAATCTTGAAAGTAAGGTCATGTTTTTAAAATATGTCTTTGAAATTTAGTAGAATTACAAAAGTATTGTATCATTTTTAGTTGCTTCCAATGTGTATAATTAAAAATTAGAAAAATTAGATTAATGAAAAAAAAAGCCATAAATTAATAAAATGTGAAATTATCATATCCAATTTTACAACATAAGAGTATATATATCTTTAATGATTCCTCCCAACATTATTAGAATTTAGCTGAGAAATGACATTACATTTAGAAGCACTGGTATTATGTAATCAAATTATCATTTATTTGTTCCAAAATTTTGTTGACAAGGATCAGAAGTTCCTCGAATGTGGAATAAATTCACAAAAAAATAACGGTGAAATTGTCAAACAAACAGGCAAATATATCAGTGATATTCAAAGAAAATTATTGCTTCAGTTCAAAAGGGGAAATATTCAATTGTTTTTGCACCAACTAATTATAAATTATTTCTCAATCATTTCCTGCATATCTTTCACTATGAAAAATTGTTCTTCATTAATAGTAATTAAAGAAAATTTTGCATTTGTTTTAATCATTCAAAATAAAATCTGAATAATCTACATTTATATTTTAATTTACTATAATAAGAAGTCATGTGTGGGATTAAGAACAAGATTGAGGTTATCTTTTTCAGTTGCTAAAACGTGACAAATAGATGCTTTTCATCTTATGGCAATTTAACAAACGAAACAATACTCTAACATTGAAAAACATCAACTAAAATGTTTCTGCTTTTTTAAAAACCCACTTTTATTGGCCACTTCTTCAAGATGTTCAAAAACTTGTTTACGAACAACTAATCTTCCTGACTGAATTGCATAAGGTATATCTTTCAATGCCTAAATAAGGAAAAGAAAATATATATTATGGAGGGTAATTGGGAAAAAAAAATAACGAACAGTTTCAGAATCATTCCGAAAACAAAATTTAAATACCTGCAATTCCGCCATGCCTTCTACAAACAACTTACCAACGTAACTTACCGAACGTCAAAGATACAGTTAATTTTACATTGCCGACAGATTAGATCTTAAATTGCATGGCTCATCGAATTTCAGAACTATCTTAGGAAGGGAAAGAATTTCTTAAACTCTAAGCGAAAAATATTTATTCACAATTGAGAGCTATATGACTTTATGAAATATGCAAATATTTTTTGATAGCCAAATAATATGATATTTTTTTTTTTTCTATTGACAGAAGAGATTTAAGCACTTTAGACTAGGTGAATTTTTGTCATCAACATCATATTACACTTACATTCTAAAAAGATGCATTAGAAAATTAAATTAATCTTACACTCAGGAGATTCACGTGAAAAAAAATAGTAAACCAATGCATATCACGTGTCAGTCACCTTATTACAAAGACATAATACAGATTTACTTCTGTATTAAATTATTTCTGCAAAAATACATTTTACATTTGTTAAAAAAAGTTTTAAGTACCTATGCATAAATCAATGAGAAACAAATTAGCATGATATCTAGATTTTATGAGGTATAAATAACTCATTTTAGGAAAAAAATTCATTTATGACATAACTTTATGATATCCGCCTCCAAAAATCCGCCCTCAGACCTATTTTCTACCGTCGTATAAAACGTCTTCAAGCTGATAGACATTTGAGATCTGGAGCCACAAATGAAGAAACACGCCACCTTTTAAACAGAAAGACAACATAATGAATAAATATATTCAGAAGTGTACCTAAAAATAATTTCAGAGCAAATATCAAAATAGTGCCCCTTCCATTTTTAATATACATATATATTCACCTTGAAATTTTATATCATGTAGTTTTAAGAAAGAAATTGCAAATTAAGTTAAATAATAATTTATAAAATATTGGTGAACAAGAATGATCTTGACGTTTTCAGTAAGAAGCTAGTTCACCTGTAAAATTAAAATCATAATGTCAAAATCTTAATTTAGTTGCTGAACTTATTTAATTTTGGTATGCTGGAAGCATTTATTCCTACATATAAAAAATAGAATAAAATAAATATAAATAATAAATAAAATAAAAAAATAAATTTAGAAATAAGAAAAATTCATTGAACAAAAAAATTTCACTGTTTGAATTGAATTAAAGTTCTTAGACAAATTTCAAATATAACAAACTTTTGTAGCAACTGAATTTATAGATGTAACTTTATATATTTGACTATTAAATATCGTTAGGTTGAATGGCTTTCTAAAAATTACGAAGCTCATCGAAAATTATTTATCATTTTGATCAATTAGGAAATTTGTTAAAATTAAAATAATTTTGTATTATTTAACTAATAAAAAGATATGAGTTTTAACAAAGTATAACACATTACTGAATAACAAATGAATTGTTGTTTTGACACTAAGCAAGCAAAACTTCCCCTTGTGAAAAAATATTAAATATATCTAAAAAAAATGTTTAAAAAAATCCCCGTAGTCATATTATAATACAGTTAAATGAGAAAAAAAATCACCTGATGTATATAATTCCGAAACATAAATTGTCATATGCTTTTAACAAGACGCACAAAAAATAATTATGACATCCAACGGCAGATTAAGCTTTTTGAGGCCTTTGGTGTTGCGTTCTTGGAGATCCTTTGAAATCATTTTAAATTATATATATATATATATATATATATATATATATATATAGAGAGAGAGAGAGAGAGAGAGAGAGAGAGAGAGATGCCGATTTGTCAAGCATTCTGTTTTAAAATATAATTTCTAACATTTTCACACATTTTAATTAAATTTCTCTAATAATATCTGTGTTTAACGATTGCTCTATTTTTTATTTTTCATAATTAGTTTAATTCATCTGCTTGGATGATTATGATTTATTGAACTCAAAATGTTAAATAAGTGCATGTAATAAAGATTTTGAAATGTTTATATCAGTATTGCAAAATGTATTAACACACAATAATCACAATGCAGTTTACTTATAGTAAAAGAACGTGTTCGTGGCTTTTTGTTTTGTCATCTGTCTGTTAATATATATATATATATATATATATATATATATATATATATATATATATCTTTTTAATGCCTTATATGGAATGATGGGAAGATAATTACGAAACAATACTACATATAAGTTTTATAAAAGAATGTAAAAGTAATGCCGCCAAACAATTTTTAAGGAATTTTTCAAATAGAACTGCATTAGTCAAATAAAAGATATTGAAATTTAACTAAAGAGAAATTTCTTATAAATCAAATTTTAGAAAATATTTTCAATAAAACATAAAAATAATATGTTGATCTTAATTTTAAAAATGGAAATATGCGGAATTGCAGAATAAAAAAAAATCTATTTCAAGAGAATATTTCTTAAATGATGAACATTGATTTTTTAAAATCAAATTAAAGACTGTAATATTGTTAACATAAAATTTTAAATTAATTACTGATTTTGAGTTATTTCAATTTTAAAACTGTCTTTAAGATATTGAATGATGTACGTCTTCACAGAAACTGAAATGCCATCTTATTAAAGAAAATGTACTTCAAGAATTCATTACCCTTTTTCACTGAATTAAATCTACGAAAATAATTCGATATTCGATATCACAATCATTACGAAATTAAAAATTTAGAATTGAGCAGTAATATTGAATAGCAAATTAATTGAATATTTATATTAATAATAATGAAATTGAACTTAAAATATTTTTTTTAAAAATCACAAATAATATTTTGAAATTAGATTAGAATGTTTTATTCTTTTTTTTAAAAAAATAAGCTAAGAATTAGACATTAAACTTGTTTGAATATATATATATATATATATTTTTGAAGTCAGTTTTTTTTTTTCATAAACTCATAAGACATATTATTATCACATCTCAATTCATTAACAATTCAATAATATATCAGAAGAATTTAGCATTTTAGGTTAAAAAAACATTCTTAGATCGAATCAGTACTTAAAATAGAGCTATATTCTCAGGAAACCTGTATTTATAAACGAAAGAAAAAATATATAATTGTTAATTATTATATTCATAACATCAATCATCAAGATGCTATTTTATTGTTCGAATTGCTATATGCTATTACTATTTTAAGTTAAGATAGAAAATTTATCCAAGAAATTTATTCGAGGCTAGTCTTATTCAGTTTACGTTATAGCAAAAATCTTCCAAAAATAGCCTTCTGATAACATTGCCTTTTAGCTGAATTTTCAATAAAAAAAAATAATAATACTTTTTGAATGTTATATCAAGTTTGATGTCACATTGTATTCTATCCATCACAGACAAATATATAATATGGCGATATATATGAGTATATAATATGGCGATATATATGAGTATATAATGTGGCGATATATAGGAGTATATAATGTGGCGATATATATGAGTATATAATATGGCGATATATATGAGTATATAATATGGCGATATATATGAGTATATAATATGGCGATATATATGAGTATATAATATGGCGATATATAGGAGTTTTCTCATCAAACAAGAATATTGGCTAATGTTTACAAACAAATTTCCAATGTATCATAAACAAAGTTTGCTTGTAGAATCCAAATAGAGGCTAGTTTTATAATATAATCTGTATTGAGCTAACTGATTATATTATGATAATAAAAGGAGAGGAACAAGACTATTCTTTTTGGTTTATGGCGTGTACTTAATCTTTAATCCGCTCTTGTTAGTGCCCTAAAGCTATAAAATTTCTCTAAAAGTTAAATTCTTGCCGAAAAAATATATTTAATAAATAAATCATTATTTTTTAGTCATAAAATCACGTAATTCTGATAATTATTATAACAAGCACATTCATTAGCAATTAGAAATTTTATAATTAATATAACTGATACATGTATGTCACATAAATGTTGTTGTTACTTAATGGCACTTTACGAGCCAGGTGACAGATCTGTCAGCGATTTAAACCGAATGAGAGTCTCTTGTTTTTTCAATAGCGCCAATTAGGGTCAAAAGCGCTTAGCTACTTCATGCGTCACATTCGCTTGCACAATCCCTTTCTACAGGGGGGTACATTCACACACCTCACAGATAGGACACAGAAGAACAACCATGCCCAAAGCGGAACGCCCAGACCATGGGGGAGATAAGCTACCCCTATGCCAGGACGCCGGCATATCACATAAATGAATAATATAAATTAATAGTTAGAGAAACGATAACTCTTAAAATAGGAATTGTAATGAAATGTAATATCTATAGTTTTCGAAGTTCGAAAGAATTCTATGTATTGCAAGTACACTCAATTAATATTACATAACCAGTTTAATTCAAGATCATAAAGAGAAAGAAAATTTGATATTCGTCAGATGTAAAATCATTTATTATCCTTTCTTAACTCTAGAATAAAATAGAACTCTATTTTTAAAAAGCTACATGAGATTTAATGATTTTATACAACTAGTAAAAAAAATGATTTAAAGATTTGATGGAACAATGAAATAAATTTGATTTAAATTTCAATTATGAAAATTATTACTAAAAATCATATTTAAAATTATTTTTTGAAATTATTGTAAAACGGCATAATAATTAAATTTGAATCATTGAAAAGATAATTTTTGGAATTTTAAGTGGATGTAAATTGTTTTTTCTCATGAATGATTTCTCATTTCTAAATTTATTACAAAAAAAGAATTCAGAAATTTTGCTTATTATACAATTAATTAAAATTCTAATCAAACTTCCTGAAATTTGATTCAGGATGGGCAGATTACCGTACTTCAAAGTGTATCTGAATTTTATATGGCAGCTTTGAAGTCAGAAAGTCAGAACTGTTATATACTATACAACAGACATAGACATTTGCTTTATTAATATTAGTAATGATGACTTCTCAATATAAGATATATATGTTTCCTTCTTCTATAAAGCTTCATTAGGACATACAAAAATGTTTTAAAAGTAGTGTTTGTAATCGTTTTGAATTTTGTAATGAAATATTCTAAATTTTTTCAAAAAAAATTGATATACAAATAACTTAATTAACTAGATTGAAATGAAAAAAGTCACGAAAATGTACTCGAGAAAATTGCATGAAATATGTTATAGTGAGCAAAGCATGATTTTGAACAAAATAGATTTTAAAAAAAATCTTTACCACAATACAAATATTATGGTTTGAAGCTGTCAAAAAAAAAAAAAAAAATTAGGCCACACTAACAAGTACACATGAAAAATATTTAAAAAATTATGAAAAGAATCTCTCTCTATATAAAACAATCAGGAAAACAAAAGAACCAATCCCCTAGCCCCAACCACTAGTTTGATTTCACCAATTTTGTATCATGTGGAAACTCATGGCTCCTAAACACATCATCAATGAGGATCATTATTTCCACTTTCGAGATAAATTTCAGAACATTACCTTCTGTTGATTCTCAATAGGGAAAAATTAGGATAAAGTTTCCCAGCCACAATCACTATAACGATTTCGATAATTTTTATTTCATTTGAAGGTTCATGATTCCCAAATTGTCACGACTCCCTCTTTCTCGCTATACCGCCTTTAAGTTTTAGACATATAGCAAAATAAAACTTTGGCAAAGCCTCCAGCCCTCATCAATTAGATCGATTTCACTGATTTGCAGGCATTGGTATCAGTTGACTTTCATGTTCTATATGCTACCACAAAAAAATATTATTTTAAATTAAATTTGAACAATAAACATTTAACATTCTGGCTGGATACCAATGCCTGCAAATCAGTGAAATCGATCTAATTGATGAGGGCTGGAGGCTTTGCCAAAGTTTTATTTTGCTATATGTCTAAAACTTAATCCAGCCAGAATGTTAAATGTTTATTGTTCAAATTTAATTTAAAATAATATTTTTTTTGTGGTAGCATATAGAACATGAAAGTCAACTGATATAAATAAACTATTAAGTAATACCATTAATAATATTATTAATATGGTTAGAGACAGCCGGTCGCCGAAGGAGGCTAGTAATGTTTTTAACTGTAATTGATGCTTTAATTTGCTTTGATTCGGGTGTATGGCCCTTGTAAACGAAATGAAAGTGCAAAGTTAGATTGCTTGGAAATATCGCAAAAGAGAATTGCAAGGTCATAGGGGCCTTAAAAAGTTGTGGGACATCTAGATAGTTGTAATGATCGATTATTTGATAATCTGGCCCTAGAGACCAGATCACAAGCATGACCTTTGAGCTGGTGTTCCAATCTGCAAACTTTAATCCAGTGATAGGAAACTTGACTCGTGATATCAGATTTAGTCAGCAGTAAATGGGCAGATTAGGCATCTGTCTAGAGCACATTTCCGCTGAGTGGAGAGGGGGGGAGGGCGATAGCAATTCGATTTTAAAATATCACAAGCCAAATTATTAAATACATTAAAAAAAATTCAAATTCTTTGAATTATAAAATATTAGGATAATATAAATATCTTATTATATGAAGTCAATCGAGCTCTTACCTGTTTCATTAAGTTCACTTAATTATAACAGTATTTAAAAACAAAAAGATTTTGCTTGGATATGATTGCGAGCTAATATATGCACTGCACATCAGCGAATCATAATAAAATAGAATAAATAAATAAAAACATACATTATCACAAAGAAAAAAATGACTAACATAATATAAATCATTAATATACTGATTAAATTAAAAATGTC
Organism: Argiope bruennichi; assembly: GCF_947563725.1. Classification (NCBI taxonomy): domain Eukaryota; kingdom Metazoa; phylum Arthropoda; class Arachnida; order Araneae; family Araneidae; genus Argiope; species Argiope bruennichi. The sequence continues at coordinate 43,371,986 of NC_079155.1, forward strand.
TTGATGTGGGGAATCAAATCGATAAATTTATTAAAAGAGGTACATTTCAATATATATTGTCTAGGGTCATTTAGGACCTAAATTCACCACTGCCTGTGCAAGTCTTATAGATTCGGCGAATATTTTCCACGACTGGATCTGATACCAAAAATCCATTCTCCCACTTCGAACCTGAGATTCAATTACTAGAATCTCATTATTAGTTCAGGATTATGAAACATGGACATTTGTTAGAAAGGAGTTAAGCTGAATTTTCTCAAATTAAATCGATTTGCCTTTAATTTAAATTATATATTTTCGGTATTATTCTTATTTAGATGCCAACAATAATTCTCTCTCATTTTTTATTTGTTATCATTCTTGCCTCAAAACCACCTCTCCTCTTCTTTCGTCCATTATTTTGAAATTAGATAAGATAAAGAGTATTATCGGACTAATTATCTCTTTCCAGATTAGTTTTTCTTTTTTAAAGCCCTGGATTAATGAGGTAAAAATGATAAAAAGATGATAACTACGAAACAATACATTCGAAACCGAAAACGATGCATTTTGAAAGTATGATGCTTACAGGTGTTTAGTTTTTGCAGGTAAATTTATTCAATTAAAAAAAAAAGTATACCTAAAAAGTTTATGTAGAAATTTCAAAGGTAAGTTCAACAGGTTGAAACTAAGAAATTTTGAAATAAAATGTTAGGTTGAAAATCTAAAAGGGATAGAGGAATAACAGAGACAATTTGTCAGTGTAATAAGTAAAACTTTCTCACATATCCTCTAATAAAGATGTTATCAGCCCTCCTCCCAAGTGAAATAACGCTATTGTAACGTCATTGCCAATTGCTCTAAATAGTAAAATTGTTTCTCAGCCAACTGGTCATGAACGTGAAACTTCTAATGTCTCATCCAGTGAAATGACACAGGACCTTCTTAAATTTAAAACCGTTACATATAAGAAAAAATATAAAAAAGACCATAAGCAAAATTCTGAAAATGCATCAAATTCTAAATTCTGGAAGACTTCACCTCGACAAGTCTCCCAATCTATGCCAGTAGCTAATATTAGCTCTTCGACCATTAATTCAAAATTATCAGATAAAATGGATGAAGCCAACTCTAAGCTTGAAACCATGTCCACAGATAAACCCAACCAAAACACTGATAGCGAAATAGAATCGGATAATGCAATAGAATATAATCCCCATGAAACAATTGATGAAACACCACCTGCTCCGGAACATTCTACCGATTCCACCACGATAAAACTGCTTTTAGACAAAGTCTCCAAAAATGTAGGGTTCAATGGGTTGACCCAAAAAAAATTTATAGGGAACCTTCAAGTAAACCTATTCATAAGAAATACTTGAAAAAACATCGAATAAAAAGGTTACAATGATTTTTTTCACTTGTTTCCGTAATTTATTGTACCTGTTTTTTTATTATGAGAGTTTCATTTTCACCTTTTTAAATTTCATTGATATTTTAATCTTTTGATATTTTTAGAAAAATTTCCTTTCTGGGATGTAATTTGCACTTTTAAGAACCCTGCTACCATTCATTTTTATGATAATATGGAAGACAAATAATTTTTAATTTTAAATTGTATGACTGAATTGTACTTGACATATTTTTACCATTTGTTTGGCGCAGTATAGCCATATTTGGCTCTTGCGCCACTAAATCTCAAAATACATACCTACCTACCTACCCAAGTGGAATAAAAGGGAAAGCGTTATAATGAAGAAAGATCCAAAACTGAAGCATGATACTATTAATAAAGTAGCAGCTAAATTTGAAGCAGGACAGCAAATACAGAGTATTTTTTGGAGATGGCTAGATCCTACTTGAATTAATATATAATATATTTTTTTTAATTTTATGAATATATATTGTCAATGAATTTAATCTTCTTAACTGAAATTGCAATTTCTTCTGGTACTCGGAGAAAAACAAATTTACAATGTATACCATATTTTCGGGCGGTGGAGATAATATTTTACTACATCAATTATTGAGCTAACATTGTCAAATATAGAAATAATATTTTGTAGATGATATCAAGCAATATCTCGAAGCGTATATTTTGAAATTCAGCATGTCTTTTTACCGGAAAGATGCAAATTTACTTGCCTTTCTTAAAAAAACAAATTTTAAAAAACACCTTGTGGTTTTATGCATAAGAATTATTAACATGCATAACTAAATAAAAACAAATCGAATATGAAAAAAGGAAAAAGATTCTCCAAAATTTTCTTTGATTCCTGTTTCAGCAATCAATAATAATTTATTAACAATTAGCAATACATTTACAGTTAAAGGCCTGGTCCGGTTATATATGACAATTTACAACCGGACATTCATGATCAATCAGTCCACACAAAGACTATGGTATAATGGCACTTCAGAATCTAACGTCAATACGAAAAACAAGTCGGAATTGGAAGTTAGACATCCAACTCATGCTCGCATCTTGTCGCCATTTAAATTGGGTATCAGTCAGAGAAACACGTCAGTTGGACGTTAGTCGAAAAGGCAACGATTTGGTGTGGAGACAGGTACTTTCAGTGCACTCTGGCAAGGCTTTTAGCAGATTTCAGTGAATTGTGTGGAGTGATCGTGAATGAACGGTCCACATGGATGAGCGAAAAAAAAATGTCATTGCGAAAAATGCCGTCACTCCATTGGCAGGGCTTGGAATGATCCCAAAAACTGGCCCGAAAAAAAAATGGAGTGGAGTACGACCACTTCATTTAACATAGTGTGGAGTGATCGTGGAGGACCGGCCTACATCAATGGAAAAAAAAATAGGATTGCGTGAAATATCACTACTCCAGTGGCCAGGCATAAAATGATCGTGGATGACCAATCTATAATGATGGGTGAAAAAATGGAGTTGCGTGAAATGCCATCACTTCATTGGCGTTGCTTGGAGTTATCAGAACTACTGGCGGAAAATTGAAATAGCATATGGTGTCAGAATTTCATTTGTATAGTCGGAAATGAATAACCGTCTTAATATTTATTAAGAGAAGCTGTTTAAGGATTTTACGGATGTTTGAATGAATGTCTGCTCAGGATTCAATAAAATGTTGCGTTCAAGAGATATGATTCAGGCAAGTACGTCTTAGTTAGCGATTTTCCAAAATCTTTTAGTTTCATTTGGAAAAATAATCGACCATTATCGCGGTATCCCTAATTTTAAAATCGGACTTGTCATTTCGTTTATTTTTGCTATGTTCTAATTAAGAAACATGTGCAATTCATTATTCCAATAAGGGGGAAGAACATTTGTCTTCCGAATGGAAAAAGTTTCTTTTTATTGAAGAATAGAAACACGTCGTGAAATTACGAATATTAATTATCGCAAGAATTATTGTAAGGATAGTTATAAAACATATGAAATGAAAAAAATAATTCATTATGGCATTAATATCACCATTTTTCAAAATTTTTATGTCTAGAAAACTTGGAAAATATTTTAAAAGCAGCTCTGGGGCAATTTCTAAATACTTCACTACTTCTATTAATTAAATTTAATCTATTGCTATATTTGTATTTGAACTCTTATTTTTTTTTAATACCCAAACGAATTTCATCTTCAAAAACTTTACTTAATGATATAATTTTCATTAAAATTAGATTATCTTCCAACAATCAAAAGAAAAGATTTTGCCTTTATGGATGTAGAACTTCGAAGCTCGATCAATGTAATTTCGAAGATTTAACCATCTGAAATTCTGTATATGAAACATGGTAATTCAATGGTAAAAATGTTCATCTTTTAATTAAATGCCATCGCAGTATCAAAAAAAAAAAGTAAAACTATATACAGTCACTCAAAAAAGTATTGGGACGCTTGACATAAATAACTACAAAGCTATTTATCACGTTCAAATAAAAACAAAATGAATCAAGAAATATTTTAACATTTGGTGTAGAATTTGTATAGAAAGTTTTATTGGTATTTTACAATTATAATTTGATCTAGCTGTTCAAATATAATTCAAAGACAAATAAGAGTAAAAAAAGTATTGGAACACTTTTGAAATGAGAAATTCAACAAACATGTAGTATATCATTAGAACTGAATTTTCTGCCACTTATTTAGACGATAATTTTAAACTTAAAAATTTCATCAGATAAAATTTCTTATAGAAGAAATGACGAAAACAAAGGTATATAGGTTGATGTGTGAAATCTTGTAACAAATCATTGGAAAAACGAAAAATCAGTTCACTATACAGGACATATCTTGAAATTGAGTAAGTCTACTGCTTTATACATTATTCACAGGTTCAAGAAAACAAATAGTATTGAAAACAAGCAAAGATCGGGGCGTCCAAGGACATTTAATGAGCGTGAAGAGAGGTGGATTGTGAAACAAGTATACGTTAATCCAAAAACTAGTTCAGTAAAATTAACTCTGCAATGTACAATTAAGTTCGGTAAGTCTGTAAATCCTGAAACTGTTATAAATGTTTTAAGAAAATATAAATATTATGGCAGAGTGCCTCAAAGAAAGCCTTACATCAGCGAAGCAAATCGACAAGCGAGGCTGGCATTTGGTAAAATGTAAGTAAAGCAACCAAAAGAATTTAGAGAAATGCAATTTTTGTTGATGGAAGCAAATACAACATTTTCGGATCGGACAGCAAGCAAAACGTTTGGAGGAAAGCAAATACAGCAAGGCATGTCAAAAATGTACGGCATACTATTAAATATGGAGGTAGCAATTAAATAGTCTGGGGATGTATGGTAAGCACTGGTGTCGGGATCTTGCATTTTATTAATGATACAATGAATAAATATGTCTATCTTGACATTCTCAAGCAAAATTTAAAGCAAAATGCGAGCAAGCTAGGGATCTCAAGACATTTTAAACTGTAACAAGATAATGACTCGAAACATGCTGCTGATATTTGCAAGTCATGGGTCCTCTACTACTGTCCTAGTGTAATTAAGACTCCTGCACCAAGTCCAGACTTTTATCCCATTGAGCATATGTTGGAATTTTTGCAACAGAAATTGTATAAATATCAAATTTTGAACAAGCAGGATTTAAGAAAGTATTTGGTAAAGAGTGGGCCAAAATCGATGGATCATTTTGCAAAAAATTGGTACAATCCATGCCAAATAGACTATGAGAAATCCTAATAACTAGATATTAACTTTTAAGCTTGCTTTGTTTTTCTAGTTTTATTGGGAAGTGTCCCAATACATTTTTGAGCACGTTTTTTCCACTTGATTTCTTTTATTTTTAATTATAACCATAATTACATTAATACTATGAGAGTTTTGTTTGAATTATTATGATTAATATATATCAAAATAATACTCAGTTCTTTCCTTTGGTTTCATTTGTACAATATTACGATAAAAATCTGTGAACTTGTGAGGTGTCCCAATACTTTTTTGACAGACTGTACATTGTACGAAAGATTATAAGTGAAGAATTATGATTTGCCTTGGTTCAATTGGTTGTGATTGGGTTCAAACTTTGAAAAAAAAAATCTAAAATTGTGATAAATTATGCTTTTTTTATTTATTTATTTATTGAGCTATCGAATCTATATAACTCTGCTATCTAGTTAAATGTGCAAATGCATATCCACTTGTATGCTGCCGCTCTACAGACTAGGTCATTCAACTTAGAGATTCCAAAATTGGAATAAATATATTTTGGAGTATAGAAATGTCCCCCGGAGTGATTTTTTTTATAGAAATTTTAAAGAGAATTTTAATTTATTAAATAATGCGAAAACGTTACAACGTTAAAATACGTAAATGAAAATATTACAACATTTAATTATATTAAATCCAAAAATATTACAACAAGAACTTGCGTGAAACCAGAAAATCATGTTATGCATAATAAATTTAATTGAAAGAAAACACAACGAATATTTCCATTGAATTGCTGTTGACAAATGTGGCTAGTATAACAACAGACAGACAAAATCAGTGGGGGAGAACAAATTGAAATGTTCTCGCACATTTTCTCAAAAAGATGTTATTTCCTTTCTACTTGGAAAAGAAATAATATCAGCAACAGATTGACATTCAAGATCTATAAAACTGGACTTTCAGCAAGGCCGTAAACACCCCAAATGTTCAAATTTTTATTCTTCCGTTTCAATACTTTCGGGCGGACATTTGATTCAACCGATCGAAATACAGAACCACAATTATAATGACAAGATGAGTAACTGAAATCACCGAGTTATCGTGTGTACATACATGCGAAAGTACTTACCGACAGAGGGCCAAATGCTGAAACTATGTTCCTAATTTTATTCATCAACATATTTACAATTTATTTATTGTATTCACGTATACTGGGATAGCTGGACAGACACACTTCTGAATGAATTTGGTTCGATATTTGATAGAAATCTACAAATTTGGTTTAGTTTAGTTTAGTTATATTAACGTCCCGTTGTGAAGCAACACTAGGGCTATTATGGGACGGACCTCGTAATTTTGAACCGCGGTCAGATGACGAGGACAACACCTGAGCTGGCACCCCCCTCTCCACACCAGCGGGAGGACATTTGGTCTGACGGATTTTACGTGCCCGTACACGACGGTTATTCGGTGGAATCAGGTCACGAACTTGAAACCCTATGGCTCACAAGCCGAGACCTTACCACAAGGCCACCGCCGCCCCCTACAAATTTGGTGTAAAGATCACATGCTAAATTTCATCCTTCTTGCTCAAAACTTGTTTGAGTTATCATTTTCACAAACAGGCGTCATTTTCCAAAAATATTTTTATCGAACTAAGGGAGCCCTGAAATGTGGAAATTCCCCAAATCTCAAATTCCAATTCTTTAATGATTGCAGTACTTTCTGTTTGTATGTTTCGTATATGAGAAAATAAAATCTGTCTATCCTTTGATGACTTTTGCCCCAAAACTTGTCATGTCTTACAGTTTAATGATAATATCATGTACCAAATTTAAAAGCCCGATGAGGTTTTGAATTATTATGTTCACGTGTATATGAACTAATAGGTAGGCATACTTATCCTTAAGCATTTTTTAAAATTTGAAAAGGAGAGATAATTTGTGTCCAAACTCCATCTGTCTAGCTTGTTTCGTTACTTTCAGTGAGATAAATAATCTCAAATATGATTTATTCGAATTAAAGTTCCTATCAGTTCCAAAAGATAGAGACTCATTACAATCCTGAAGTAGAGTTCTCTGACAATTTTAATGCTTTATTTTATTTGTCTTTGTTTCTGTTTCTCATAGCTAAAAGATGAAGCAAAAATCTTTGATGCAGTACGATGCATGAGTCCCGAGGTTTTAAAACACGAGTCGACAAACGCCCGGGAAACTTAAAACTCCTTCGAACTTGTTTAAAGAAAATCATCTTGTTTAATCTAATGGAACGACAGGAGCTGTCAGAGCTGGTCAAACAAGTCACCTTTGTCACATCCCAGACATTCGAAAAGGTGCCGATGTTGACTCAGCAGCTTAGCAACCGGCAATTGAATTATCCCTTCAGCTTTACTGTAGAACCAAGAAAAAGCATACTGAATAGAGGATAAAATTTTTCTCCTTCTTTTGTATCGATTTGACTTACAAAAGGGGTGTTGGGCAGGGCTGTCAGGAGGAAGTTTCTAAACAGAATCGAAAGATTATGTCTTTTCATCAGTCCTAAATCATAGTGATCAGCTATTATGGTACTGATGGAGTTTTCAAATGATAAATACATTGAATTAAATATCATACTCGAATTAGTGGCGTTTAATTAATTGGGAACGAATATTAGAAATGTTTTTATTTTCTCCGATTTAATATGATCATGTGAAATAAGAAATAGATTTATTGTTTATAAGAATGCATAATTATGTTTTGGAGAGCATCTAGCAGTGCATTGTTTTCTAAATTAATTTATTAATTAACCAGCTTCAGTGACAACAATGTTTCATAATTTCTCCAATATGTTTCGAATTACCACAGAAACAATGAGGTAATTGTGACAACAAGTTTTGCTCCTCATCACAGCAACGAGCTGATTTAAAAAGATAATATATTTGAAACGATAGGAAACTGTTGCTTTAGATTTTATTCTATCTTTCATTCTCAACCGTCCAAAAGTACTGTTTTTATATGTATTTTTTTAACAATAAAAATATTTTTATTTCATAGTATACTACATACAGACTACCATAACTATTGAATACTTTCAAATGGAAGTAATTTATAATAATTCTATTCATAGATTTCTCGGTTTAGTTTGGTTTGTATTATGTTTATTGGCGCAAAGGCCATATATGGCCATGCTGCGCCAAGCAAATTATAGGATTATTAGAAAATATGATTTAAAAAATAAATAAATAAATACATAAATAAATAAAAACAAGCAGCACTAGATAAAAACGCATAAAATATGATAATGCCAAAAGGGGAGAAAAAAAGTTTTGAAATTTCAGTTCATGAAAAATAAAATAATTCAAAAACAGGAGGATGAGAGAACAATGATGAAATATATTAAAAATTAACAAACATAAAATAATCTATATTTGAATATAGAGCTGAATAGCTTTTAAAAAGTTAAAAATATTCGGGTAGTAATTCTCACCCACCAAGTCTGCTAAAGCTAAAGACAGTGAATGGATGAAACGAATACGATGAGAATTAAAAGCAGGGCACTGGAGCAAACTGTGATATACTGTAAAATCTAGTTGACAAGTAGGACACGTTGCTGCTTTTTCGCCTAGAATTAGATGTCTGTGAATGAGACGAGTGCGTCCTATACAGAGACGAGTCACACAATTTTGTCGGGGAAAAGCGGAAATAAAACTTCTTTAAACACAGAAATGACTAAATATTATTAGAAAATACTAGGAAATATCTAAGACTTAGAAATTCATTTTAAAATGAATAAGGTCAAGTAGGTCAATTTAGCAGTAGAAGCAGAGCTTCCTCTTCAAACAGAGCGTTAGATCTCTTATTGAACTCACTTTCTCTGCCGTTTACATTCGCTGCAAAAGTCTAGGATGTGGTAGTATAGCTTTTATCTGACTCTTGGAAATCGCAAACTATGAATAACCACAAAAAATAATCGTATTGTCAATTTCAGAACATGCAATAGAATTTATTGATGAACGTGAAAATTTGTGGCAATCCATGTATTATATATCCAATATTTATAGCCTCATTCAAGTGGAAATGAACCGCATCACTCCACCGTACATCCAAGGTCATTCATCATCGACTGCCATCTGAGCAAAGTATATCGAAGTATTCTCATTATTCCAGAAAGCAATTTTTGGATGTGGGATATTTAAAACAAATAAAACTTCAGAACATTTCTTATATTCCTCACATTGCCGTATATGGCATGTCAAATTCTTGTGCACACATGCACAACTGCTGCTATGTCCTCCTGCTGCTACCTGTTCCACTACTACAGTTGTAACTTCGGCTTCCTGCTGTCAAGTGCATCCACTACTGCAGTTATAATTTATTCTGCTTCCTGCTGTTAAAATGGTTTCCGATCTCGGTGAATGTTTCGGTCTATCATGTTCGCTTGCTGCTTCCTGCTCCACTACTACAGCAGTAATTCCTTCAGCTTCCTGCTGTCAAGTTGGTACCCGTCCTCAATGAATGTTTCGGGTTACCATGCTCGTCTGTTCCTTCCTGTTCAACTACTACAGCTGTAACTTCTTTAACTTCCTGCTATCAAGTTCATTTCCGGTTTTACTGAATGTTTCGGTCTACCATGATCGTCTGCTTCTTCTTGCTCCACTACAACAGCTGTAACTTCTTCAGCTTCCTGTTATTAAGTTGGTTTCCAGTCTCAGTGACTATGTTCCAGACTCAGTGGCATACTATGTTCGTTTACTTCTTCCTGCTCCACCACTACTTCCCGTTATTAAGTTGGTTTCCAGTCTGAGTGACTATGTTTCAGACCGTGACTATGTTCCAGACTCAGTGGTATACTATGTTCGTTTACATCTTCCTGATCCACTACTATAGTTTGTAACTTCTTCAGCTTCATGCTGTTAAGTTGGTTTACGGCCTCGATGAATGTTCCAGTCTACCATGTCAGCTTGCTCTACTACAACAACTGTAACTTCAGTTTCCTGCAGTAGATTTGATTTCTGGCCACGTCTAAATTTAACTATGAATGTTCCGATCTTTTTAAAATGTAATATCCTTCTTCACAAATTTCTAGCTGCAGCAGAAGTATTGTTAACGCTTAACAATTAACGCAAGATTTAGTAAAGCCAGTTTCATGACTGGGTTTTTGGCAGCTTAAAAAAAAAAAAAAAATGCTCCGCAGCTTTATTTCCTCTCTTAGCGATCGAAATATTTTTTTTCTCTTCCTTTTAGAAATCGGAACTACATACTCAAGAGAGCATGCGTAGGAAGTTTGGGTAAAATTGACCAATTTACACTACAAAGAGGTCTGAAAAATTCTCTATGTATAACTTCTATATACAGATTTATTTATTTTATGTTTGGTTTTCCTACTTCCTTATGTAAACTCGTAAGCATAAAAGGAATATCAGTTTGGCTATGGACTCGAAGTAGAAAAGATAAGCCAAATCTAGAAATATTCGCTCGGAAATATTTCTTATTCTCATCGACGAAATATTATTTCTATATTTGGAATATATGGATATATTTTGCTTGGTTATACAAGTTAATAAGCCAACTCGTATGCATAAAGGAAAATAATATTCAAGCTATGGGCTCGAAGTATATCCTAGCACAGGGATGGCGAACCAGTGGCACGCGGTAGAATATTTTGGGCACGTCACCAATCAAAACGGTTTGCCTTTCAGTTCAAAATAACAAAGTTAACAATGAAGTATTACGAACAAACAGGAGTGATCGGTCGCGGTGCGCATGTTCCCATTCCCTGCAAGTGCAATAAAACACAAGTAAACAATTGATGTCTATGATTAAATATGTTAGCAAATATTGCCATATGAGCGAGGCCAATTACTCAGCTGCAAATGTAATTGATCGGCATAGTAAGCCTTTTCAAGAGGTCGAGTTCTTGAAGAAAGCCCGGTTAGCATACGCGTAATCACTTTTCGAGAATTTTGATAATAAAGGTGAGATAATTCAGGGCATCAAAGATATTCCTCTATCCAGAAACACAATAAAAGAAAGAATCTTAAAACTGCCCTGAAATGTAACAGATGACATTAACTGTACTCTTTTAATATCGCTGTGCCGTGACGAAAGTACTGACATCACTAAATCTGCACGTTTAGCTATTTTTGCTCGATATTTTGTAGGAAAAGTCACTAAGGAAGAATTAATTGCAATAACATCGTTACTAACAACTACAAAGGGCACAGATAATTGTAAAGCTGTTAAAAATTCGCCTGCTGAGGAAGAAATTGATTTGAAAATAATTGTTTCAGTAACAATTGATGGTGCTTCAAATATGGTGGGCCAAAAATAAAAATAAATAAATAAAAACGATTTCATTAGTTTATTTCAGACGCAGGACATTCAATTCTGGAATTCCACTGCGTTATTCACTAACAAGTCTTGTATGCTAAGAGTGGTTTAACATCTTTTGATAATGTAATGGCATTAGTCACAAAAATACTCAACTTCATATCGTCGCAGGTTTTAAATAAGCGAAAGTTTGATGCTTTGTTGGATGAAGTCAACTCGGTGTATAATGGCTTACTAATGTATAATAATGTTCGTTGATTGAGCCGTGAGAACGTACTTCAAAGGTTTGTTGACTGCTTGGAAGAAATCAGACTCTGCAAAATGAGGGAGAAATTGAACAATACCCACAGTTGTTGGATATGTGGCTTTCAAAATTGATGTTTTTTACAGACATATGACAACATTTCAATGAATTGAACGTAAAGCTTCAACGCACAAAGGAAACAATTGTCGTCATGATGGATTTCATTCACGCTTTTGTCGCTAAACGGCGTGTTTTCAGAAACGATATTAGTTACGATATTGATACAAGAAACTACAAACTTGAAAAAAAATATCACTTTCCAAACTTGAAAAAGAATATCAATATTATATATCAGATTTAAATGTACATGAGAAACCAGACAAAGAAAAAGTTATTGAAGAATTTATTTCGGTAATTGATTCTTTAATCAAGGAATTTTCAGCGAGATTTTCTCAGTTCAAAGAATTATCGGAAGTTTATTATGTACTCCGATGTGACTACATTTGATAAACTAAATTTGCCCCAGTTCGATTGGCTGGAAATTGAAGAATTTGAGATGCAACTGATTGATTTCCAGTCTAGTTCAATATGAATTTAAAGATTTATTGAAATAACAGAAAAGTTGTAATAGATTGAAACAGAAAGATTAACAAGCAATATAAGAAAAAATGCCAATAACAAAATTTTGGTAACATGGAATTCGATTCCAGACACATTTAACTGTTTGAAGAAGCTGGCTCATGCTGTTTTAACCATATTTTCATCTATCTATGCCTGCGAGTCATTATTTTCAGAGATGAATAACATTAAAGACTCGCTTAGAAACCGTTTGGCAGATGACTGCCAATTCAGCAGGCATTCTGCTAAAAGCAATACCTTACAATCCTAATATAAAATATTTGTCATCTAATCTGCAACAACAAAAGCCACGCTAATGTTACTTTATTTTGAATTACACTTATAACTAAAACATTTACTATTATACAGAGCAAAATGTATTTTTTCATAGTAAATAAAGAATTTTGAGTTGTTAGTATTAGTTTTATTATTTTCCTAAGTCAAAATTATTTAACTGCACATCTATACCTCATTGAACATTTCTTTAGAAAAAATGGCATGTTGATCCTTAAAGGTTGGCCACTCCTGTCCTAGCACCATTCCTGTAAAAATATAAGCCGAATTCAGATATATCCACTACAATATATTTCTTAATCTGATCGAAGAAATGTTATTTACATACTTCTCTGATTTGGAGTCTGTGTATAAATTTTGAATTTTATCATATTGTATAAATCCTTTCTGTTCAACCGTATTTTCGGGAATTCGAAGAAATCCATACCTTGTTATTTTTAATTAATTAAAATTATTTTTTTAAATCTCTATTATATTTACTCTCTAAATTATATTCTTGAGAAATTTAGTAGCTCTAACTCAAATGATCTGGCATGTAAAATGATAGCAGGAATACACACACACACACACACTTTTTTTTTTATTATTAACCAGTCAATTTTGTTGACTAGCTGGTGCGCCGGAATTAATGATTGCCAAAATGTTGAATTAAATATTTTATATAATTTGCTTTTGAGGGTTTTCTCTTTCGTAGCACAGTGCTTTTAAATTGAACACGCACCGTTTTAAAAGCCTTTCATCACTTCGCTCATTATTCACCGCATCTCCCTAATTTTCTGTCATCTCATTTAAAATGTGAACTTCAATTGGAAAAATGGAAATGTTTAAAATTGAGCTGACACAAAAACTTTCTAGATGAAACTATTCATTTATTTTCATTTAAAATAAAAGAACGGATAGAGAATTGCAGTTGTATATGTACAGTCCCTAACTTTCTGTCATCTCATTTAAAATGTGAACTTCAATTGGAAAAATGGAAATGTTTAAAATTGAGCTGACACAAAAACTTTCAAGATGAAACTATTCATTTATTTTCATTTAAAATAAAAGAACGGATAGAGAATTGCTCAGAATTGAAGTTGTATGTGTACAGAATGTTTTTCATAATTTGTATAATATTTTAGTGGATTATTCAATAAAATTCCTTTAATTCAACAACAACAAAAAAAATGTGTGCATTTAAAAAAAAAACTTAATTTTCAAGTAATAATAATAAGAATATATTATTACATCCAATTATATTACATTAAATCGTAACACTGTTTGAAAATGTGAGCACTTTAAAAAAAATCACCTTTGTTTACTTATGAAATTAAATCTTAATTATGTATGCAATAATTTTCAAAAAATATATTAAATGCATACTTCAAATAGAAACCTATTCGTTACAGTAAAATAAGCCGTAAATTCATACCAAAATCATCAACAAAGGAACCAGTGGGAATGGTCTCAAACCTTTCGTGCACATTCTCTAATAAAAGTGTTAAAGAACGCCCTGCATAGAATTGGCGTATAATAGCTACAAAATATTAACCTTTCTCGCGAATTTAGCATTTTTGCTAAATCTATTCTGTGATCCTCGGCTAATTTTTTTTTTTTTTTTTTTTTTTGGAAAAAGATCCTTGCCATGCGGTTAATACTACCCGAAAATCGCATTTCTGTTTTACATCTTTTGTCCTAAATGATTGCAAAAACAAACACACACAAAAAGACACAAAACTACATTTGTAGTCACAAAATCACATACTATAATTGATATTTTTAAGTCATCGCGTCTTTAAGTTATCGCTTATACATGTGTGGTGAATAGCATATAAGTCAGTTAACAAATACGCTATACGAGCATATGCTTTTGTATCTTGGTCATGTTACTGGACTGCTAACCACAAAGTCCCAGGTTCTATCCTCACTCATATCAATCCGCCACATTGGTGACCTCGGATGATGAACCTTCAACCTTTGTACAGCTGTTGTGAAGCCATCTACCCGCAACCAAAGTCGTCAGACTCACTTGACGCAGCAACCAAAGTCACCAGACTCACTTGGCGCAACAGCATCAGCAACCACTCACCCACACACGCTCGTCATAACGCTTGGCGCTTCTCAAATGGGTACAGGCGCATTAGAATCAAACAGCTAAAATATCACCACTCAACAGCCATATCGTTCGTCTCACCTCCGACTCGCTGGAGGGAGAGACTGTGGTGAATAGCATATAAGCCAGATAACAACTACGCTACCCAAGCAATTGTTTTTGTATCTTGGTCATGTTACTGGACTGTGAAACACAAGGTCTCAGGTTCTATCCTCACGCATCTCAATTCCCTAAACATGTTTCAGAAAGTAGATGGACAATCCCTTGTTGCATTTGGCTCGAAATTTGACAGGTGTCTAGACTATAGATGTTAAATCTCTGTGCTGAATTTTATATATCTAGTTATCTTGGTTATTTACTTATCATATTCTAACAGCCGCACAGACTTCTGAGCGGATTTTGTTCAAAATTTGAAAGAAATCTACAAATTTGATATAAAAACCATATACCAAATTTCACCCGTCTAGCTCAAAGCGTTTTTGAGTTATCTTCATCACAGACAGAAGAACAAAATTTTCCAAAAATGGGTTTTTCCAACTAAAACGCGGAGATTTGTCAAAATATCGAGTTTGATTTTTTTTTTTAAATTTTTTTTAATGATTACTATAGTTTCTCTATATTATGTATACAAGAAAGTAAAAAAAAAACGAGATGAAAATTAGTAACAACAATGGAAACCGTTTGAAATTCCTTTCAATAATGTAATAAATTGTCGTATAATATACTTGAAATATTTTTTTTAAAAAAACTGATTATAAATAGGAAAAAATTATTATAATGAAAAAGTAATTTGCTTTAATTTTAAGATGATGTAAAAATAATTTTTGTGCTGTAATATTTTCAGAAGTTATAACAGAAAGACACAGTTTAATTTTTAATTAATTAAAGTTATAATTAATTTTTTTAATTGATCCAAGATGCACATTCTTAGTCCTCAATACATATATATGCTTAATTCGGAGGCTCTAAATCAAATAATTTGACTTGCGGAACACCAACACACATTTATTATTAGTAGTAGTAGTAGTACTAGAGAGAGATATAGCATCAGTTCATGTTGACCTGATATATGGCAAGTGAATAGTGTATCTGGCTGAAAGAATATCATATGTGAACAACAGTAAAAAATGACATGTGCATTTATATTTGTTATGTGTTTTGATATCACATGGATTGAGTTTATTAATACTCATGATAGTCAGGTGATATACATTAAACAAGTTGGCGCAATTTAACTTTGGACCCAATTCGATTCTCTGAAGTGCTAGTCATGCATTAGTCCCAATTGGATTAAATGAATTTTTAGTCACATTCTGTCCCGGTATAGTGAACTAAAGTCACAGTCATACTTTGATTTCAGTTTGATTAATTAAAATTCTAGTCACACTTAGTTCCGGTTTGTTTATTTAAAGTTTGAGCTACACATCCGAATTAAATGTGATTAGTTATATGATCGTAACGACTACATAACACAATTGTAATTATATATCATAATTGTAATTTTCTGTAAAATGAGTCGATTGTTTGCTTTTTTTACTGAAATTTAAATTAGTTAATAAACTATAAACAAATTTATGAAGTTTGCTGTATATAAATTGATACTCTTTATTCATTCTTTAACGGTTGCACTAATTTTTGATTTATATCGCAGAACTTCTAGAAATGTTCAGAAAGCGAAATTTAAAATCACAGTTGACAATTCACTAATTTTATAAAATTAAAAATCTAAACAAACAAACAAAAAAAAACAGCGTTGATTTATTCGAAAATGCAAAACATCATCGGCAGCATCAAAAAGAATATCTTTAAAAAATTCCATATAGAATAATGTCTATAACCTAAAATTCTTGACAGAAATTTTAAAAGCTAACTCCATCTTAACTAAACAAAAACCTGAAAATTTGGTATTCATCGTCCCTCGGAAACATAAAAATCTATCATCAGAACAAAAATAAAAAAGAAAGAAAGAAATTAAAAGGAAAATAATCTCATGTGTTTGGATTTATGATTAAAATCGTTTGGGAACGGACAGAAGCCTGATTGGACAGGAGTTTTAGTGGGAGGAGCAAGAAATCGATTAAAGAAGAAAATAAGTATGAAGTTCTTTCGAGCTGAACATTTAACAAATTTTAGGACCCGATGGATGCTGCCGAGGATTTTCTTGATCTCCTAACTGAAAACCATATGCTTCATAAAGGTTGAGTAACTAATTTTGCTTCTAATATTTTAATTTTAGAATTTGTTTTAACTCACTGTGATGATTCTGATTTGAAGAATTGAATGCCTTCTCAACCTTAATGTCCGATTCTTTGGCTCTTACATAGGAAATTGCATTAAAAAAATTCAATAAACCCACTTAGTATGGAAAAAAAAAATAACTAGGAGAAATGTTAGTAGCATTAAAAGAATTTGAATTTTACTTCAAGAAATGAAATATTTTATTATAAAATATGCATTAAATATTTTTTTAATTAATTAAAAATTGAAATTAAAATATTATTGCAAAAAAATTGGTGTAATGGAAAAGATAACTTTTCGAATTTTAAGATTACGCAAAAATTATTTTTGCGCTGTCACATTTTCGAAAGTTACAGCGAAAATACGCCAAATTCTCTCTAAATTTTAATAAATAAAATGTGAAATAAACCTCTCTGAAGTGCACATTCCCTCTCTCCAAAATATATGTGTGCCAAGTTTGGTAGCTTTAAATTAAACGGTCTGAACTGTAGAGCATTAACATCCCATTAGATATCCCACTTAAACTACCTTATTATTTCGTTCTTAACCACAAGGCAATGGTCTCCCCAAAACTTTCTCGCATACTGTCTAACAAATTTGTCATACCAGAGAACGCCTTACACGGCATTGGCGTACAATAGTTCAGAAATATTAACTTTTATCCTGAATTTATCATTTTTACTAAATCTATCATGTTAATTTTGGAGGTTTTTGGCGATGAATTCCTGGCATGCCGTTTATAGTATCCGAAAATCGAATTTGTGTTTCAGATGCGTTTTTCTAACCCAATTGAAATAAAAATTTGGCACAAAACTACACTTGTAGTCACAAAATCCCACGCCAAATTTGATAAGTTTTTATTTTTGAGTTATCGCGTTTAAATTTTTCTGAAAATACAGACCAAAAGACAATCAGCCCATAGTTGGATTTACCTCAGAATTCAATAGGCGTCTGCACTACAGATGTTAAATCTATATGCCGAAACTTGTCAATCTAGCTTTCTTCGTTTTGTAGTTATCGTATGCAGTTATATATTCGAACAGCCAGGCAAACAGACTTCCTCTCAACAGATTTTACTCAAAATTCGATAGAAAGCTACGTATTTGGTGCAAAGACCATATACCAAATTTCAATCGTCTAGCTCAAATCGTTTTAGAGTTATCGTTATCATAAACGGATAGACAGACATTTTCCAAAAATGTGAACGATCTATACTACATATAAAAGAAAATAAAAAAATGAATGCAATTTCTTACTCTAAACACAATTTTTTTTTACAGGTGAATTAGTTGTACGTTGTGCGGGGTGCCAGAATCCTTTATTAGATCGGATCATGATGAAGCTCAAGGACCAACTTTGGCACGCCAACTGTTTACGTTGTTCAGTATGCGAAACGCCTCTCACAGAAAAATGCTACAGCAGGGATTCACTCAATTTCTGCCATGAACATTTTTACAGGTAAGCCATGGAATACTTCTTTTATCATAATTGATAAAAGAAAATCTTATTAATTTGAAACAAGCATTTTTTCCATATGAAATCACATCCTGTTTTCAATCACTATTCACATGCAACACTAGTGGATAAACACAAGTAATTTCAAGATAGTTGATAGATAAAAACAAAGTGAATTGTTGTTTTGATATAAAGTCATAAAAAGTAGTCTTCCAAAGTTTTGTTGTAGTTGAGATACATTTTTAGCATTGTCAAAGACAATCAGCGAGAGTAGCTGTCGTTGAAATATATAACTTGTTGGACTTTTTTTACCATATACCCATCGAACGATTTCCATAAAAATATTAAAAAACATCTAATTGTCCTTGATTAACCATAAAACAAAAAATCGAATGTTCATCCTGTAAGCATAGCAGAATTCTAGCCAATTCATTCAAAAATTAGCGGGAGTGGTTTCTTGGAAACCTTCTGGCTTCGTTTCGTTATATTAATGTCCCGTTTTAAAGCAACACCAATGCTATTTTGGGACAGAACTCGTAATTTGAACCGTGGTCAGATGATGAGAGCGACATCTGAACTGGCACCTCCCTCTCAAAATTTCCACACCACACCAGCAGAAGAACGTTTGGCTCCGGTAGATTTAACGTGCACCAGACCCGCTTACACGACGGTTCTTCGGTAGAATAGGGTCTCGAATCTGAAGCCGAGACCTTACCACAAGGCCACCACGGCCCAGAAACTTTCTCGAATATTCTTCAATAAATAAACTAGTGCGTTATTAACCGTATGCTATTATCGAAAAAAAGAAAGAGCCTATTAGACTGTGATATTTCGAGATTAATTGCTGAAATGCGGTTAATGCAGAAATACCAGAAAACTGAATGTGTATTTTGAATACCTTATTTCCAAGCGATTGAAATAAATATTCGATTGTGTCCACTAGATCACATACTGAAATTCAATTATCCAAATTGTTGCAGTTTTGAGTTATTGCTTTTACATGTATATGTAAATATAGACTGACAGACTGTCAACTCATAGATGGATTTAGTTCCAAACTTGATACGGATCTACATTTTAGATGCTGAAATTGCATTTAAAGAGAGCTAGACAAATAGAATTTGGTAACAATTCTATCTATCTAGCTCTCATTAATTTGTAGTAATCTTGTTGCCTTATATTTAAACAGTCAGACTTCTTTTGTATGGATTTCGTTCAAAATTTGATAGAAAAGTATAAATTTGGAATAGAAACCATATATACAAGTTCATTCATATAATTCAAAGTGTTTTGAGATCTCGTATTTACATATACACAGATATAATTCTAAAATGTGTTTTTTTAGATTCAGAGATATCTGAAACGTTCAGGAGATAGTCAATATTTCGACTCTAAATTTTTTGTCGATTACAATACTTTTTTTTGATATACTTCCTTTACAAGGAAGTAAAAATTAAAATAAATTATGCAAAAATGAATGATACTATCAGTCTAAATTGTTTCGCCTATTAGAAAGTACGGCACTCAGTGCAGCGGATGCAATAAAGGAATCATACCACTGGAAACAGTCCGCCGAGTCCGAAACCTCGTCTTCCACCTGCATTGCTTCACGTGTTACTTGTGCAGCAGGGAACTGGCCACGGGAGACCATTTCTTTCTCATGGAGGACAAGAAATTAATTTGTCAAGGGGACTATTACAGTGCGTCTACAACGGCTATCGTGGACAACGGTAAGTTTCTATAGTTTCGAATATCTTAACCATGATATAGGGCATACCAAAAGGGTGTGCATATATTTTAGATGTTAGTTCGTCAGTCTACGACGATCGATCTTTTACGTTTGTTGTTGTGTCTGGAAACGCAGATGTAAAATGCGGTGGAATATTTTCGAATCGACAGCTGCATAGAGTCGCTGGGCTGGGAGAAAAGTCAGCAGGTTTGTTTTAAAAATTGTAATTAATAATTACAAATTTTAAACGAAAAACGTGTTAATAAATTTATTAATAAATTCAAATAAATAATTTATGAATTATAAAATATTAGGATAAAATTAACACTTTGTAAAGTATGTTGATGTATTCTCATGATGATTAGGTGTGTGCCAAAAGTGGCATTACACTAGTTAAAATCTAATATTTAAAATTTAACAAAATAGAATTTAAATAGCTGTCAGAGAACTTGCCATTCGAAAAAAAAAATTATGCTCATGTGTGTTTGATGCAAAAGTAGCTACCAACCCAAAGAAAATAAAAAAATAAATAAATAAAGGGGCAGGAATTTACAAAAAAAAAAAAAAAAAAAAAGCCCCTATGGAGAAGGTATGAATGGTTCAAGCAGAGCTTATGTAATCTTATGTAAGCAAGAGCTTACATACGATTCTCAACAGGCTCATTTAAACATAATTAGTAAATAATAAAATACATATACCAAAAGTAGGCAATTAGCAAACAGAAAAATAAATAGAAAAAAACAAGAAGAAAATAAAAAAAAAAATTAAGGAAAAGATATATATATATACTTATATAAATAAAAAAAAAAGAAGAAAAATGAACAAAAAATAAATACATTGTCCTAGTCTAAGATATAGTCCATAGTCAGGATCAAAAGGCTCGAAAAAGGCTTACTTTTTACATTTTTTTTTGTCTAACACTCACAAGATAATATCCACTTTGAATAGAATTTGTCTTTCTCTATTCATCCTTAATAGAGAAGACTCAGGCAATGGTAGAGTCCAATTTAAAGTTTGCTTTACTGTTAAAAAAAAAAAAAAAAAACTTTCAATCTTGAAGTGCTAAGAGGAATGCAAAATTGGCATACAACATGGTATAACCAACCAAAAGTCGTTCTATCTTTGTAGTAAAATAACATATAATTCCGACAAGGGCAGAATCTAAAATAGGGGAAATTATTCCATATAGGACAAAAAGATCGATTATCATTTCTACATGGTAAGAAATCTTCAAACGAATGCCTGAAAAATTAACTTACAGCTTCAATATTTCTAATGTGAAATCGCTGTAATAAGGAAAAATTCATCGACGCAGAAATCAATTGCAAAGCTTTTAAATACATCTATAGCAAAAATAATAAACTAAGATTTGCAATTTAAAAAAAGCTAATGTTCCACCAGCTTTTGCAAGGATGTTATCAACGCAAATAAGTCTGTAGAATTCTGTATGAAGACGACTTAACAGAAAATAAATGGAAATACATCATAAGGCTTGATGAAGCAAGTATTCACCTAAATGACGCAACAAAAATAAGTTTATTTTCTATCGAAAACAAAGAGAAAAAAAATTGACAAACTTGGTTCTGTCAATGCAAAGAAAGTTCCAAAAAAGAATTTATAATAATTCCAGGGTTCTCGGACAATGCAAATAAGTTTGAAAATGGGAAATTAAAAATAAGAATGTTAAAAATCGACACAACGTTTTATTAAGAGAAATTTTACTCCAATCGAGTTTAACTACAATAAGGATCAATATAATAATAATACGCAATAATATGATAGTATAGAACTACATCACAACAAAGCCCTAAGTCATACTTCGAAACATATCACACTGTCTCTTGGGAAAAAAAATGGAAATTAATATTGGTATTGTGTATGTATATATATGCGTGTGTCTTCCTTATACATAATCTGCCTCCCGCGATGAAATAAATCATTAAGATTTCAAGCGTTTCTTCTTTTCGACAATGCATCTGCTAATATATATATATATATTTTCCCGAAGTATATTTCAACTACGGACTATTGTGCCATCGGTCTGTTGAAAATAACTCCCTTCTATTGGCAAACTCACCATGACTTATGTCAACTGAAAAGGAATGGAATCAATACTCTTGAAAATTTTACGAAATACTCTTCTTACAGATTTACAGTTCAGAAAAAAGGCTAAAACATCGAATGTTTAAAAAAGATCAACATTCAGTCAAAAATGCCATAGTAATTAGATTAGCATTGTTAGAAAGACAGGTTTTTCTTTTTTAATAGCTTAAAAATTTTATTTATGTTGTAAAATTTTCATAAGTAATGACTAAGAAACGTAAACATTTCGCTTAGCTTTTAATTAAAACTTTTAAAAAATCATTTTGAGATGCTGCCTTTAACATTTTTCTTTCACTGCTATTCAATAAGCTTTCAGAATGTCACTTTTCACACGCATTTAGGACAGCAAAATGTCATATTATTTTTTTTATTTTAATCATTTATATATATATATTC
Source organism: Argiope bruennichi (assembly GCF_947563725.1). Lineage (NCBI taxonomy): Eukaryota > Metazoa > Arthropoda > Arachnida > Araneae > Araneidae > Argiope > Argiope bruennichi. Next base: position 43,394,584 of record NC_079155.1, read on the forward strand.
AAACTATTACCAATATTGTTTTCGCTTATTCACAGGTATACACATATCACATGTCAGGAACCCTGCACAAGGAGATTGTCTTGAACTACGGGGTGTGACCGCAAATTGGATTCTATAGAATTTAAGGACAAATGTTAAGTCTTGATTGGTCCAGCCAGACTGTATCGGCCGTTTCATACTGTGTACAACGTTTACAGAAAAAATGTCATCCTAAAAATACTGTCATATTAATAAAATCGAAAATGAAAATATTGCTTTGGAATTAAAGTCCAAAGAAAACACTTTTTTAAAATCATAACACTGGCAAAAGCACGCGTGAGCAAGATTTGCTGAAACATTAAAATTAGTTTGAATTTAATTCTAAGAATAAAAACATCGTCACACAAGTGTTTAAAATTAATTCATTAAAGAAAAAAATACTATTCGAAGATAAAACTAGTATCACTTAAAGGCTAATTCTTAAAGTCCGCAAATGTTTTTTGTACTGTCTCAATTCTTTTTTCTAAAATCAAGCGGCAAAAATGAGCGATTCCGTTTTACATTACATTTCTGCGGCTTTCATATACATTTAGTATTTCACAGTAGTGTAAATAATGAAAATAATTTCATCGCAGTTTCGTACATTATTAACGTGATGAACGTTCTTCCAGAGCAGGTTCCGGTAATAAACGTCCACGAACTACAATCTCGACAGTCCAACTAGAAGCCCTGAAATTGGCCTACCAGAGGAGTTCCAAACCCAGTCGGCATGTCCGCGAACAGCTGTCAGCTGAGACGGGTCTCGACATGAGAGTGGTGCAGGTAAGGAGTGAATAAAAGTTCTTACTTTTTTTTTTTTTTTTTTCCCTGGAAAAGCTGCGACCCTCCAGTGAACACGCAGTCAATTTGACTCCCACTTCAAAAAGGCACTCTCTGAAATTAGTTTTTAAAATTGTATTTTGGAATTTTATCTAATTTATTAACTCTTCCACTCAGAGATTTTTGACTTTACCATTCAAAGAATCCAATGATTAATATGATATGAAAAATAAATAAATTAAAACGTGAAAACAAATAAATAAACAAGCAAGAGAAACGCAGATCGGGGCTAGTCGTCCGATAACTCATGAAAGAACATTGCGTAGTCAGTTGATTGATTGTGAAGATTAAAGACAACCCGTTTCTCTCAATGAATTATCAGAGCTGCAATTCCACCAGACCCATCTTGAAAAGCGGGCAAGTGATTTGTTTTTTCTCTTTAAACCTTTTCTCCGTTACAAATTTGCTTCCGTTCTGCCATTGACTGCTTACAAATTTCAGTTTCACTTCTTGTTGCCTCGATAGAAGCATATTAGTTTATTGAATATATATATATATATTAGAGGTCTCTCTTCGTAACAAAAGGTATACAAATAATTTTCAAAAATGTTATTCAGATGAAAAAAATTTATAAACAGGGATCTATTATGAATTATTACTCGTTAAAAAAAATAAATGTCGTTTCTTCAAAATCTTCAAAGAAATCGGGTTTTCACAATTTCCCATTAAGCGAAAAATTGAGTATAAGAAATATAACTGATAAATTTATTTTGACGAAGTTTTACTCGTGAAAGTTATTGAGATAAAGAAATAAAACTTCTTTAAATATCAGACGTAAAACATTCCTTTGATAATGCGTTGAGATGATTTTAGCATTTTCTCCCACTCCCTTGTTTTTAATTTTTCCCAGGTTTGTACATTTTTTTTCAAATAACAAAGATTCTACACGAAAACATAGACAACAAAACACGTTCGAAGCGAATACAAGAAAATCACCTGAACAAGTGTACAACACTTACATAATTTATTGTTTAATCAAACGCAGGCAGCAAAGCAGTAGTAAACAGCTGTTACAGTTCAAAGCGCTCTCTAGATTCGGCTACTCCTGACTAATCAAGTAATTTAATACAGAATGACTGCTCAGCCCACCACCAAATGTTACCTGAATATTCTGTTGTTGCCAGTTCTGTTATACCGGCTTCTTATAGCTTCCGTTCGTACGCTTGGCAGATTAAGTCAGCCTCTGACAAACGTGTGTGCATTTTCCAACCGTGGCTATAAATTCCTCATGTGTTCATTCATTCGGCGAGGGAGGCGTATCATTCGACTGTCCAAAGAGGATATCATAGGGAAATCGCAATGTTCGCCCAAAAGAGCATCTCCAATGGTGTTCACCCAGTCACTTCACGGGCCTGCTCCAATATGCTAGGAGAAACAGTGACAGATGTGCATCCCAATCAGTCTGATTCCTTGAAACAAACAGTGAAAGATTTAAAATCGATCGATTTAATTTTTTGACTATATCATCGAACTTGAGATGTAATGTTGCCAGTCCAGATTTTAGTATGTGTATCCAAAAGTTCGCAGACCTTAAAAAGGAGCGAGGAATTATTTATTTATTATTATTATTTTTTTTTTTTGCCTTAATCTGAATATAATATCACGAGCAAAACACAACACAAAATACAGCTTCGAACAAGTACCTCAGCTAGAAGCGAGGCGCCAGATCGGGAATTAAAACTGCTTCTGGCGATTCGGTGAAATAGTCCATCAATACTAAAATATACCGATTATCATTTGAAATTAGCAAGAAAAGTCGTAAAAATATCCAAAGCCATTCTTTCAAATGGTGCACTGAAAGCGATCTTTAGTTCTTGTTTTGGATTCTTTTCGAATTTCGCAAGCATGGCATTCTCTGCACCATTTCTCAAAGTCGGCACGAAGTAGTTCTCAGTAAAATCGCTCTCGAATTTTATTTAACGTTTTCATGACTCAAAATGTCCCCCATTTGCGCTTTTATGAGTCTGTAGCAGAACTCTTCTGGAAAATCAGTTGCCACCGACAAGCGCTTCCATCTTTATTCTTCCACTGATGATATGAAACTCCATCCTTAAAATGTAAGGAGTCTCAAAGATCCTAATATCATTTTGTGACCAAGACTATCAGGGAAGATTTGCCAAGAAGGCCGATTTTAGTTTCTTCTCCAGAATTCTAATATTTGGATCTTCCATTAGCGCTTTTCGGAAGACCAGAGACCAACAACTGTCCTTATTAAAGCTTTCAGAGACATATCTTCTATTCCGGACTATTCTCGCCGCATTTGAGATATGTTTAATTTCTTAATATGAGGTCACTTAGAGAAAATATCAACATTTCTGACAAAGGTTCCTTTGCGACGCTGTACATAATCTGAAAGCAAAGGAATATCGTCTCCCATTCTTCTTTAGGTTTACAGCGAATATCCTTCCGAAATTTATTTCGGAAGAAAATTTAAGTCAGGAATACAGGAATTGATGATTTCGTCATTTAGATTCTATATCCAATTGAAGCATCCGTCTTTTCGGGAATTCTTGCTTTTTCACCAGTAGCAAAGGCGCTGCAGCTTCTGTCAAATTGAATACAGTCACTTTACTACAGGAATACGTTACTTCTCTGGCTATACAAGGCGCCTCCTTTAATTTAAGATTTATATTATAAAGGTAGGTTCATTTTAGTTAGATTAACATATGTTGAAGTTACATAATGGGCAAGAATTTCCGAATTTGTAAAAGATTCAATTTGAAGAGTAGGAAAGAACATTATAGGGCGATTTCTGTCATTTTTAATTAAATAAAAATTAAGCAAATTTTGGCATTTTTTCCCACTATAACTGCTAAAAATATTATATAAATTTTATACCATATGAGAATACAAAAAAATTATTTTTTTCAATGATACCAGTATATTTGCATAATTTTTATTTGTTCTTTAAAAACATATTTTAAATTTACTTTATCCCAATCTGCTATAAATGAAAATAATTAAATCGTTTTTCATTGTTGCTATAAATATTTCCAATTTTCCTTACATTGCGATAATGTAGATCTGGTTTTTTCAAGATGAATAAGAGGCTTTTAATAAAATTTTTGAAATTTCGTTGTACTTACATTTATGATTTGAATTCACAAAATAATTAATTATGACTATTCTTAAATCTCCCTGCTCTTTTCTCTTATATAGTCGGATGTATAAAACTGCAGCTCTTTCTGCCTGAATCGCTTTCTTACACATTTTTTTTTTTTTTTTTTTTGTTCAATCAGTGAATTTTTCATTGAATAACTTTTTGAAATACTAGAGTACTTAACAATACACACACTTTAAAACACAGTCTTTAAATAAGGTGAAGAACAGCAATTTTTATCTTTATTTACTACTAGTTGCTTCAAGCGGGAAGATAGTTCGGCGGGAATATTGGTTATATTTGATATTAGATAAATCGCTTCGATATAATTTCATGCAAAACAAACTATCTGACATTAAAGTCATTTTAATTCTCTTAATTTCTAATTATTGTGCACATGAAACTTTCTAACGGAGACTAATTCCATGACATCATGGTGCTATTAAAAATGTGCAATCCATCTATCTTATAAATTTCAAGGTAATGTAACTTCGCCTTTATATCTGTCTCGTAAACTACAGAAATATCAAACAGAATAATTATTCTTTGACTTTCAATAATGGGGAAAAAAAAAAAAAAATCATGTGAGCAGACAGTAGGTGAAACAATGAAAACGGTTTGAAATTCAGGGTAATAATGGATTGGGAACTAGACAAATACAAAAATAAAATAAAAAAATTGTGAAATTTAGCAAAGTTCGCACGATTATTAAACGGCATCATTAAAAAAATCGAATTTTTAAAATGATATAAAATTCATTTTTGTGCGATAGTTATTGCGAAATAATGCCAAAACGAGTTTAATTTTTAAATAATAAAAATTTTTAAAAATCACTCAGAAGTGCACATTTTCATCTTCCAAGTTTTATATGTGGCAAAGCCTATAGAGAGTCAACACACAATATTTATTGTATTATTATTAGCCTTTGGCAGCCAACTGATTCGCCAGATATAGTAGTTATATTTAGTTTCAGTGAGATCGTTTGGTTAGAACGTCACATTTATGATTCCATCAAATTACCTGAATTGTGTTATTTTAATAGCTTTGCATACTTTCTATTCCTTGTACATATAAAATTTTCCAATGGAGACCAGTTCTATGACATTCTAGCTCTATTATATTCGGTTTATCTTTAAATCTATTTAGTTGTATCGTGATTTCACCTTTTTTATTCGTCCTGGAAACTACATGATATTATACAGTATTCTTCTTTAGCTTTCAACAATGAAAAAGAATCATGCGGTCAAATATTTAATGGAATAATGAAAACGATTCCGCTTTCGTTCATAACAATAAAAAATGCTGTTGTGAAATATATTTAAAAATATGTCTAATAGTTAATTAAATCTAGACTAATGAATTTTACAGCAACTAAATTGCCATCACTGAAAAGATATATCTATTTTTTAAATTAGCATAAAAGTCATTTTTGAGAAGAAATATTTTCGGAAGCTATAGCCAATATATATATATATATGTATATATATATATAGTTTATTTTTTTAATTAAAAACTCAGTAGAAATTTTTGAAAAAGCAAGATGCACATTCTCGCCCTCCAAAATTTATCTGAACCAAATTTGGAAAACCTAAATTAAAAAGCTTGGCCTGTAGAGCACCAACATACACACACATTCATTTTTATTATAAGAGAAGATTAGTAGAGATGCGCATGTTTCGATTCAACCAGAAAATTATTGCATTACTTTAATCACTTCTTATTTCAAATTAAAGTTCAAATTTTAGGTGAAATGACCAAAAAAATTAGAAATGTGCACATCACAATGAACATAATTGATAAGGTTTCTAATACTGTACAAGATACATGTCTATAAAATTTTGAAGTTTAAAAATACTTTGAAGTCGATTATTAAAACCCAAATACAAGATTTAATTGAAATTGATTGGCAAATAATGAAATTACCCACTATTGATGAAACCGATAATTGATAATGTCAGCTAGTTATCAATTTATTATTAAAAAAAATAATAACAGTTCACAGTAATCAAAACTGCAGACTATTACATTTTAACAATTTTAAAAACAATTATTTGCAAAAATCAGTTATGAAAAACAATTTTAGTTATAACCTTTGAAAGATTATAATAAACTTAGATGTACATATTTGTTTTTGATGTTGATCTAATAACAGCATATATTTCTAAATGTCACATTGAACAAGTCCACTTTGTGCCCAGCCTTCTATATTTTTTTTATCTCTTTCTTCTATTTTATTTTTTATTAACAATAAAAAGTTTTACTGAACAATTTGTTTGAGATATTGTATAAATTATAAAAACAAAATTCTATAGAGCATATAAAATTTCAATACTGAACGATTTTATTTTTTGTACTAATATTGAAACGTGTTTGGCTACAGTAAAAATGTTTTTGTATTCATTGAACTTAATCAATTATGACTGAATTTACAGCTCAAATTTTAGGGGAGCTAACAGAAAATAAGAGAAATGCATAATAAAATGAACAAAACAGCATAGGGCTTTTAAAAATAGTATGAATTATATGTCTATCAAAATTTGAAGCTTAAAAATATTTTGACTTAACAAAGTATTTCATTCAAAGCTTTAATGATCATTAATTCTTGCAAATCAGCTGGTGCCAAAGACAATTAAAGATAAATAAATTCAGAAAACAAATATAAAATATTTTATTCAACAGATGTAAAATTGACAAATATAATTAATAAGCCAGACATTTTAAGTAAGAATACATTTAGAGAATATAACACTATTTTCTTTTGATTTTAAGCACATTGTGATATAAAAAAAAGCATAATATTTTAAATTTAAAAGAATGAAAGTGAGAAGGTTATATTCATAAATTATATCAAATACACTCACCATATTGGTAAAAAACTCCAATAAGTTTATCACGAGCTTTGATGATAATCTCACTTTTAAAATTATCTTTTACAAATGCATTTTGTTTCAGGGTTCCATCTTTTTGGGGTACTTTGACTGAAATTTGTTAAGCTTTCTTATTAAATAATTAGCAAGATTTTTTCAAAAATTATTTGCTAAGTTGTTCTTTAAAAAGGATTGCTTTGTACAGCAAACTAAGATTCGTCACTATTACAGAATTTTTCTCTGTAATTGATCTTAAATATTTCACCAAATATTCCATTTCAAAACAACAAATTATGGCACATTTTGAAACTTGAATATAAATTGCAATTTATATTCAGAGAATAAAGTTCAACTTATCTATAATTTATACAAATTTGAAATGTGGAATTTTCAAATTCATTGCTAAAATCATACATTAAAAAAAAAGTACTCAGGCTGCAACATCTAAATAAATTATTTCTTGGTGAAACATGCTTGTAAGACAGCATTTTTTTTTGTTGTTGTTGTTAATTTTTTTCCATGGATAAATTATCAAATAAAAAACACATAATTAACTCCTATTTGAAGCCCAGTAATAGAATTTAATTCTTTCTTTACACAGAAAGCTTAGTAGGGAACAGATATTATCTATTATAAATTTTTTAGAAATATCATATAGATCTTGCAACCACTGCAATGGGTATTAAATTTTAAAAAAAATTTAAAAAATCAAATCTATCTATGATATTTTCTTTGGCTTACTAAAGTTCATTATTCAAGGTTTTGTAGCTGTGAGTGTCATTCATCACTAAGAAAAGGAGTAACTTTAAGTTCTAAAAGAGTAACTGTGACTCCAAAAATTCTGGAAAACTTGCATGAGTAAAAATTTGACTTAATAATCAAGATAATACTGTGATGCATAAATATAAATGTGTATACATATTTTTAAACAATTTCATTAGCAAAGTAAAAAATATATTTAAAAAATAATGAAGATTAATCACTGTTTGATTATACAGAATTGCTTACCTTTTTAATTACTTAACCTTTAAGAAAATTTTTAAGGTTAAGTAACTAAAAAGGTACCCAACTATCTATTTTTGAAAAAAAAACTGTTTAAGTTCTGAAATCTTGTTAATATTTAGCTAATATTTTAAAGTTCTGTATCATTACTAATACATTTTTATGTAGGCAGTGGTTTTCAATTTTAAGTATTTGTTTCAAGAATGAATATTTATAATGTAGAACTACCAAAAGTAAGAGAATGGTTTATAGAATGTAAAAAATTTAGTGAGCTAGCAATTAACTCAATAAACTATCTTTCATATCTTAATCAATAAGATTTTAAGAGACACTTCATATGCCGAAAGTTTCACATACAATTTTATATAATGAGATTAAATAACATTTGAAAACATGCACAACAGTCAGTCCATTAATTATTAAAGATATGCTATTTTTTTTTTTTGATATCACATAATCAATTTTTAAATAATATATTTAAGTAAAAAAAAAAAAAAAAAAAAAAAAAAATCAACGTTTTTAGAAATTTGGAAATTTTAGATTTGAGAACATACACACTCAAAATTATGGATTTCCAGATGGCAATCCGTTGAATTTACTTTCTAAATTGCCATTATAGAAACTAAAAAACATCAATTTATAAGGACATAACTAATATAATTTCTTTAATTATGTTGTCGTTATAGACTTATTTTGATACTACCATAATTTTTTTTTAAAAAAAGATATAGTGCATACAAATTTACTCATTATTGTGCAATATTTTAATTACCAGGATATTAAATACCAGTTTATATATGTGTCACTCTTTTACCATAATTATTATCCATTTTGGTAAGTAGTTGACACTACACATTAAAAATGTATGGTAGATTCTCTATAGGAACATTATTTACTGCAATGTTTATTATGATAAACTTCAAGAAAATCATTATTTTTACTAATCAAAGTTCTTAGTATGACAAATCATTTCTCTTTTAAAAGTTTATTTATATTTGTATGATACTTATTGTACAAATACAAATTGTGTAAAATACTTTCACCATGAAGATCTATTAGTTTAAATCAGATTTGGACAAGCGAGAAAAATGTTGCAAGATGTGAAAGATTCACTCACGTTCGTAAATGTTCCAATAATCTCAAAGTAGACAAGTTTATCAGTAATTTCTTTATAACTGATAATAATAATTTGTGCCCCAACTGAATTAACAAATTTAATAGTGAATATGTGATACCTTACAAGCCAGAGGTTAAAAAGTAATTTCCATCTTCTATCTCTCACTGCTTTAAAATCTAAATTGGTGACATCTTATTGGTTAGCTCATATGAGTATTCATATTGTTAAGCTCATTCTCTTCTATCCTATTATATGAAATTTTACGAAATGGTAGGGGAGGATCATTATACATCTACGCAAAATAAATCTTAATTTCAATAAGAATTCTTTTTTTAAATTAGAACGAAGACAATTAGAATAATGAAACGATTGAAATTATTTTTTAGGTTTGGTTTCAAAACCGAAGAGCCAAAGAAAAACGCCTGAAGAAAGAAGCTAAAAAGTCATATTGGGAAAATAAATGCTATACAGATAAAGTACAACAAATAAAGTCTAGTAATCTTCAGGAAAGTCCAGAAGAAACAGAACATAAGAATGGACCTTATGATAGAAACTTAGCTGACTGGCTGTTTCAAGCTTCTGATTTTAGACTGACAGTATTTCAACAGATATTTTGCTACACAAATGGAAAAAAATAATTTCAGAATTCTTTACATTTTCAACTTAGTTCTAAAATTCAGCAAAGGGCTGTACAGAATTCCAAATCATGCAAAATAAAATTTAAAACTAAAGAAAAAGAATGTCAAACATTTACATATGATTTTGATGTATAATTTTTACATTTCAGATTAAATCGATACAGAACATTTTTGTAATTCTTTTAACATGATACAAAGGACTAAAATAACTATGACAATTTAAAAAAAAAAATTGAAAGGAAATAATTTTATATTTATCATATATTGGAATTTGCAGTCTATTCAAGGTAAATAAGTATATATATATATAAAAAATGAATTACATACCTGTTTCAAATTGAGCTTTAAAAAAGTTCTTTCAGCTGTCAAGAATATATTTTTTAAAGATATTTGTTTTTAATTGACATAGAATTCGACATCATATTTATATTGACAGCAAGTTCATGAACGTTTCTGCAAGTTTTTCACACGAAATCATACAACTGATCAAGTTGATCAGAAACAATTTCCACGTACTTGAATATAAAATGCATTAAATTTTTTTAAATAAAAATTTTCAAAAATTAAATCATTTTTACTAATCCATTTTTGACTCTTTTACAAATAGTGTTTGGAGATATAATGAGTCATTAAAAAAATTAACTATTAAATAACTAGATTTTAATTCACACTGCCTTTTCATTGTATTTATAGGTAAGAGAGATTAATACTGAGAGATAATGAATTTAATATTAATTATTAATACTAAATAATAGCTTTTTCAAATAAAAATTACCTTCTAAGTCAGAAATGAAATAGTTAAGTACCAAGATTGTATATAGCGACTAGATTTATAAAAGCTGTACAACATTAATAATACTTAGAAGTTTGTGTAAGATCTTATAAGACTTTTTTCACTACCAAACAATCATTTATGCTATAAAAATAACAAAAAATTACTTTTAATCAAGTAAAATTTATAATTTCTTTACAAGAAATAGTCATTTAAAATGCATTACATCAAGTAATGTTTTTTAATGTATGAAAAACTATACAAAGAGTTAACTTCTAATATTCAGAAAAACATTAAAAATTACACAAAAACCACAGAACTTTTTCAAACTATTAAAGACAGATTCTCACATACATTAAAATGTACAATATTTACATCTGTAATGTTCATGGAGGAAAGAAATGATGAAATTTTACAAAAACATAACGCATTTAACTCGGAGATAATGCATCAAAAACCTAAAAAGGAGAAAAATGAATAAGGTGAGTAAGAATATGATTTCATTCCATTAGTAATCATTATGTTAATGATAAATTAAAACACATACCTAAATTTTTATTTCTTCATTTGAAAGTTATTAATCAATACAACTTACATTAATATGAAAAATAAAAAATTGTTGTCTTTTATAAAATACTATAAAACAAGAATCCATACTTACTTTGGAGATATCAGAAATGGAATTTATGACAAAATGTCAAAATAGAGAATTATCAAAATATTATTGTGATATTTGTTTCCAAATTTGATATTTCTTAAAACTCAATCACATTTTTCACAAATTTTAGTTAAGACTTAAAGTATTGATAACAAAGTTTCATAAAGTTCTCATATCAGGAGCTCAGATTGCCAAAGGGATAAACAAAACTTCTTGGTTTTTACTTCTACTGTTTAGGCAATCCAGATTAGAAAGTCCCAGTTTCAAATAATCGTAATAAACATGAACAATCATTTTGATAGTAGGCAACAGGTGTGAAAATGGAAGGTTATTTTATGCTTTTTTTTTAATTCTAAAGGATAAAAAATGGCAATTAATGTTGCAAGAAGTCATGCTAAGGTCAAGGTCAAGGTCAATTTGAATATTTTTGAGTTATTATTCTCAATTGTCATTGAAATCTTCAAATCACAAATACTATTTCTAACCTTATGGGGAAAACAGCATTTACTATACATATTCAGCATCACTCATGAAATACATGACTTTAGAATTATGTGCATTCATTATTGTATAAATATTGGAAACATACTGCATGCATAGAGATAGTTACAACTAAAGACTGTCAGATTGAATAAGCTGCTTACTCCCAGAAAAGCACATAATAACAGATTTAAGGTATATAAGATGTAAATATTAAGAAAAAATTTAATTAATATATATAATGGGGAAAGTAATATTCATTGCTTTAAACACCATTGCCAAAAAAATGGTTATAGATACTTGCAGAAGACTGCTGAAGGTAGGACATTCATTATATGTAGATTACTTAAATATAATCCAGAATGAATTGGCTCTACATGATTCATTCCAGGCAGTCTCCAAAACATGAATCAGAAACTGAAATGAGGAGAGATGATGGCAAACAAAACAACTCAACTCTAATTTCCAAGGAGGTCAGATACTTCCAGCACTTTCACCTTACTTAAATCATTGACAGATAATGATTATGATGATATAGTGAACATCAAGTATATCTATTCCCATCTTTTTCATAACTGAATGAGAATTTAATGAATGTGATTTAAATTGTTAAGATTGCTTATTTTGAATTATTCTCTATCTCTATTTCAATAAATTTCCAAATTTATTCTAACTGATTGGTCATAAATAAGTTCTGATCTTGATGTATGAAGAGACTTCTTTGCTGGAGCTTTTTGTCTACTTTTGATGTTGAAATGATGCCAAAATCAATTGTTTCCACATCCAACAGGAACACCAACCAAAAGTTCCAACATTTTTTAAAGAAGAATTATCAATTGCCAAACTATTACAGAATAAAATCAATGCTTGGAAAAATCATTTTCAGTCGAAGTCAGCAGTGCTTGAACAGATTACAAAAATATAATAAATATAGGATATGATACTAAGTAAATACAACAACCATTCCAGCACTCAGCTTTCAAGCCCCAAATGCAGCTAAAATGTGACTTTGATTCAGAAGAGGTGTGAAAAAGTTCCAAAATGTAACAAAAAGTAAAAGAAAGCAAAAGGAAGTAATTTAACGAGAAAAGTTTTATATAAAACAATAATGTGAAAAATGCTTCTAGTCAGCTTGTCAAATTGTGCAATTCAATGAAGAACAGAAATTAAAGCATGACATTTTGATAGGTTCCATGGTAAGATGTTAAAAGTTCTTGCAGGGATGTTTGCTTTCATTTATGATAATGACTAGAAATTTTAAAAGAACTTTCTCTGGGGAATATAAATTCAACACAATTTATACAACTTAGACATGAACAATGAGACAAAATTATTGCACTATCCCTGAGTCAATACTTAACCCCTCCCCCCCCAAAAAAAAGGCTATATATAATGTCACAAGTACTGAATATCTCAAAATATCAATGGGCTGCAAAGAAAATGCAGTTCTCCCATTTAGTGTTACAGTTGTCAAAACAGTAGTATAGTTCCTGTTTCTGCATAAGGGAACAGGTGTATGAATGTGTGAAGCACACATGTACTCATAGATACATGCTCAGAAAATAGAAAAAAAACTAAGATATAAAAACTCCTATAAATAGCAATATTTTGTTATAATTGTGTGAATGATCGAAAGATAATTTTTTAGAATGCTTTCAAAACTAACAAAATAAGAAAAGAATTAAGGCGTAATAATTGCATTTTTCTCGATGAATGGATTGATTGCTCTCAACATAGAATCCAATCTTTCCATCACAGACAGCAAACATCCTTCATTTCTCTCCATTCATTTTTTAGTCGCTTCACTGGTATCAAACACATATAACTGACCATAACCTGGTTTGTTATGACCACTGTATAAAGGAGAAACTCTGTGGTATATCTGACCATAAATCTTATAGTAATACGGACCTGTTCTAAGAGGAGGTTTAATTTAAGCTCCCATGCAAGCAAAAGCTAAGGCAGAATTATATTCTCTTATATGCTTCTGGTAGGTAGTTTCTTCCTTCTATTGAATCGCTGATCAGCAACTCTTTCAATATTTCCGGTGGATTCAAAAAATGTTCCAAAACAATTTTTTTATCATGACAACATTTTGTGTATTTGTCACTTGAATTTACTTCTTTTTCCCAGTAACATGCATAGCAAAAAGAACAGTGTCTTGACATAGTCCCACAACTATGCTCCTGTAGTTCAGAAACTTTGCTCTATACACATAAACATTTAACCCTATTTCGTTCATTACGACTGGATCTTCTTTTGAACAATTCTTGAGCATTTTCATTCGACTTGTCATCTCTTTTTCGATGATTTCGTTTTAAGATCGATACGGCAAGACTTAAACTCATCGTAAAAAAAATTTTGTCACTTAATTTCTAGTTAAACAATTTTTTCAAACAGATGCAAGAATAGCGTTTGCTTGAAATCTTATCAAACCGCATGTTGATGTTTCTGGGCAAGATTGAAGTGTGTGTGTGGGGGGGGGGGGATTGACCAATTCGCCCTAATTTTGGGTCCACGTAAGAGTTATACATATAAAGATAGATATGTTGGATGCTGGTTTCATGCAAAAAAAAAGTAATAAAACAAAAGGAATAAAACAATTTAAATATAATTGCAACATAAACAATCAAAATATTGGAGCACAGAGTACCAAGTGTCTTAATCTATAAATATTTTGTCATATGTCAGTAACAATAGTAATATTCATAAAAAGTAAGAAAAATTTTTGATGTCAAATCAAGAATTAGACATAAGTTAGTATGCATATATTTTCTTTCACTGAAGTAATAATAATAGCTTCAACAAGCTAAAAACATTTATGATAATGATTTATGATAGAATAAAAAAACAAAAACTTACACTTAATAAATTTTTTGCTGGTTGATTTGAAGCAGGATCTTCATCATCTGAGGTGCCATTAAAAAGTTGTAAACGAGGACTTTTTGTAAACACCGGACTACTGTCACCTCTAGGAGACATCCTACCATAATATTGAACTTTTAATATAAAATGCACCAAAAGTAATTTCCAATTATTTATTCTTATTTAATTATAGACAGGGAAGTTTTTAAATATTAAATTCCTTCACCAAACAGCCAAAGTTTATGTAATTAAGCAATTTTTAAGAATTATTTAAATTACTGATTCAAAAGTTAAGTTAAAGATATATTTGTTAAAGTATGATAAATTTAATTGCTTACTCCATCTTTTACATAATCTTTATTTACTCATACTTTCATTACTTTTTAATTTAAAAAATTAATAGTTTAAAGATTATTTACTTATTACATTGCAAATAAAATTTTAAACACTATTTTTCAACAAAATTGTCAAACATACTGTTTTCTTCTGGGTCCAGATAAGCATGGTGAACCTGAGGTATGATAATCAGCCCAAAAACGATAACTGCTTGGTGTTGACATACCATAACGCGGTCTGAAATAAAAATATAATGTTTCAGGTTGATAATTTATGTAGAATGGCAACATAAACTACTTGAAGGTTTGATTAATTATATTAAATAGCACTGATATAAGGTATAATATAAATTGTTCTTATACTTCTGAATATTTTCTGTAATAAAATGAAAAATTTCTGTAATAAATTGAAAAGTTTCCGATAGGAGATATAATATAATTAGAAAACTCCATTTTTTCTTTCTCTTCAGAATTCATTGTCTTTAATTAAATAAGGAAAAAATTCATGTTTTTAAATTTGACATTAAAAAAAAATATATGGCATATTATTTAGGGTACTAAAACTTTTAGATATTTCATGATTCCGCACAAATATTTACATAAAGATAAAGAAGCAAAATAAAATATTTTAAATGAATTAAATATATTCATATTTTCACAGAAACTAACCACTCAATACTTTTATTTACTTAATTTCTTTTAAACTCTAAAAATATTGGTTATCCACTCAATCACTTCTCAGAACTAATTTCTAAACTGCTAAGGATAAGCAGATATTTCCAGCTGGAAACATGCTCTAAATAATATTTTATGTGAACTGCATTTTATTAAAAAAAAATCTCCTGTTTAAGGGAATAAATAAACTGCTTAACAAAATTAGAAATCTTTATATAGTTCCCCATATCAATCAGATTTACAAAAATATTCTTCACACATTAAAATTGAAAACAAAAAAATTTCCAGATGTCTCTATGATTAAAACTCCCTGGGTTATGAAGCTTTGCATTTCATTATTTCATGTCAAGAATCAAACTGCTGTTTCAAAGAAGAATTGGTCTATGGTTGGTGGATCTTCCTTAAGAAAGCCACAGAAATGGTTGAAGATCAATTAAATTCAATATTTACAGGTTTTAAAATTTGATCAGTTTTTTCCCTCCCCCTACACATGCTCCCACTCTTTTTAATGCCAATGTCTCAAAGTATTGTTATAAATATATTTAACGGGACTGGATGACTGCACAAAAATTTAGGTTTTGTAATATTTTCAGAAATACATTTATTCAAATCAAGCAAAATGAGATGTCATTTAAAGCACTTGAGGAATTTGTAGTAATATATTTCTTTAAGCAGTTTAGAAATTAGTATACAGTATAAGAACATCTTTAAAAGCTCTTAAAAAATAACATCTTCTATTGCACCAATTCTATATTTCATTTTATATGTTTTGTATAATGAGTTTTTTTAAAAAAATAATAACTTTGTTATTAAGGATTATCTTTACACATATTTCTTTGCATCCAAATGATTTTGTTTTAAAATGCAAATACTTTTCTATCATTTAAGGAGGAAATGAAGTTATATAAAGAATTTTCAATAATGTTAAAGCCAATTAAAAAGTTGTTTTTGTAAATTGCTATAAGATCAAACATTCTTAAGAGCATTTAAATAAAAGTTAGATAAACATTTTTTTAGATAAATTTTTGCCTTAAATTTCTTGAAATACATAAAATGAGCAAGAAATAATCTCTACGTAAAATGAGCGAGAAATAATCTCTTTTACCTTGAATTTTCGAAACTGTTGCTAAGATTTACTTGTTCATCAACTGAAAGACTTTTTTCATTGCAAAGTTTTGTTGCTGAAGCATCCATTAGTATAGGTACACTTTCAAAAACATCTAAAGAAGCATTTAAAAAAAATTTATAGCTGATATATAATATTGAGAATAAAATACAACACCTCAGATATATTAATATCCAGGCTATTAAAAAAAGTCATAAGAAGTGATATAATTATATTATTTCATAATAAAATAGAAAACAAGTACTTTGAGTATAAATAAAGGCCATAATTTCTAAAACAAATTATAAAGTTAAATAATAATTAAAATATGATTAGATAACATTAGGCAAATAATATTTCAGAATATGTAAGCTCTTAGCACGAGTAACAATATAAAATTTGGATATCTTTGCAATGGCCATACCATATGAAAAGGACAGGAATTTTTAAATAACAATATTTGTTTCATTAGAGTCACAGTACATAATCTTGTAGCTAGACAGAAAGATCATTTTGTTGAACTAGAGAAGAACATTCTTTTCTTTGGGTTCATTTCTTAAAAGAAGTTTGAAATTTTGAATACATTGAAATTATATGAATAATCGTTTTGATTACATTACAAAAACTATTTCAATTCTGCATTTAAGCCTTATGAAAACACAATGGATAGAGTAATTGCAATATCCCCAGCTGCTGGGTCTGTTTAAGATTTATAGGCAGTCATGATGATCCATCTTATTTCTTCCCCTTCCTATAAATTACATAAAAAGAAAAGATAGGTGATGGACAGCATTCTCATATTACCTTTCTATTGGTAAAATTTTCAAAGTAAACCAAACCTCCCCCCCCCCCCCAAATGCAGATTTCTACAATTTTCCAAACACCAAAACAAGAATTCAGCATTTATCCAAAATAAAATTTAAGGAATTTTCTATGATTTTTAAGGACTTTGAAATCTCTGTCATAAGACTAGGGAAGTATAAAACTTAGATTTCATAATATTTTCACTAATACATTTATTGATTAAAATATAATTTTAAAAAACTTTCTTTAAAGCATATTTTCAACTGGAAGTATATGTTTTGTCTAATTATTTAGAAATTAGATATCAGGCACAAATTAAGAGTTTGACATTTTGCCCACATTTGTATTATTTATGATATGATACAACTCGTTGATATATGAACCTACAACCTAGACAATACAAATGAAAGTAATTTAATTACCATCAGATATACTCGAGCTCCAGTCAGAAAAGAAAGATCGATCACTTCCAGATGTTTCTGTTTTCTTTTTCTATAAAGATAATTCATATTAAAATTTCTGCTCATACCAATATAAATTGATAGAATCTTATAAATTAATTTTTAAAAAAAGCAATATCAATAGCTAGTGTTTTCAATATTCAAAACACTAGCTTAATATATTCTTTAAACATAACTTCTAAACACACACATGCATGCATGCCACAACTGCAAATATATAAAATTGTACAAATGCACATTTACAAAATAAAAAATAAAATACTTAACAAATGTGAATCAAATTTATTACATTTAACTATGTGTAATAGATAGCGTCTTATTAAAATAGCCAATAATATATACTTTCACTTTTAAAAACATAATAAAAGAATTTCATGAAAGATTTATGTAAAGTAACAAGATTGTGTAACAATTTCTGCTAAATTGCAATGGATAATATAGCAGAAATGTACCATACATTTGAAAGATAAGTATTTAAATTAACTCCTAGATTCTATATTTTCACAGTAAGGCTTTTCAAACCAGCATTAATATGCTACAACAGTCAGAACAGTGCTCTAATAACCCAATTTAAAGAAATCAATGAAAAATATTAAATTAAAGGTAATGCATTAATGAACCTTTCATTTTTTATAATCAATTATTTAAACAAATATAATACTTTATGTTAATAATGCTTACTAATTCCAAAGACTGGATCATCTTTCGTCTTTTTTTAAGCATCTGGAAAATCATTAAAATATTATTTATATTGTAATTATACATTTTTAGATATTTGATTCAATTACGGATACAAACTATGTATACTCACATTTTGTATGATATCTAATTTTAGAATTTCATCAACGGAGAGTCTCTTTTCATAATTCGGTTCCATCATAATAGTAATAACCTGATTTAGTTGAAAACTTAAGCCTAGAAAAGTAATATTCATTTTTATACAAATAATTTCAATAATAAATGTTACATAGCATTATATATAAGAATATAAACAACATAATGTCATCAAAATTTCAAGTGATTGATTAAATTAGTTAATTCTATTTTAAAATTACTCCAATAACATGAGACACAGCTATCTTTAACTATCATGTATTCTCCATAATAAAGATATATAGGCAATATAACAACTGGTATACTCACTCCTTACATTTCAACAACAAATCATTGAGTTTGAGTCTTAATAGATTTGCTGAGCAATGATTACATAAGTAGTAATTAAAATCTAATAATTTCTCCAACTGGCACTGACTCCAGATCGCTGATATCTCAATTAAATGAACTAATTATAATGTTAGATCAAGATAAGCTAAACCCGAAGGAAGCAAAGGATTACAAAATCAAAGGACATGTGGGTTCTTCCATCTCTACAAATATTGTAGGAAATTTTGATTGAAATGGTCAAAATGCAGTTTGATTAAATGATTTACCCAGTACCAACTCAGTAGCTATGTTAATTTACAAAACTTGAGATACTGCTTGTTTAAAATCCTCAACAAATATTCAAATTACTGCTACAAGATGCTAAGATAGGAGTGCAGTGTGCTGTGTAAATCAATGGATCCATTTATTTCAGGTACATAGTGAAGTCAGTCTGTTATATTGCTAACATCTTCCAATCTTTTGTAGAACTTCAGACAGTTGACAATTTGTTTATTACTAACAGAATGGCACAGCAGCATATACTTAAATGGAAGCAGTGCGCTCAGTTTTTATACCTGACAATACTGTTTTGTAAAATCTATGGCCTGCACGATCACTTTATCTATATCCAAACATCAAGATTCAAAGAAAAGAATTGTAAGTTATACTGGATGTAATTTACTAGGCAATTTGCATCTTAAACATTGGGGACAAAATTTCCTGCAATACCCATTGAGATTGAGGATCTCACCGCAGAATGTTTTCTTTTCATTTAATTGTATAATACATTTCATGAGTTCTTCATTATCTTTGATTGTATTTTTAGCTCAGACATTTTCATATTAATAAGTAGAGATAAAATACACTAAACGAAAAAATTCCATCACATGAACAAAATATTTTGTCTTATATAGTCACTTAAAACTTTTTTTTTTACCTCTTAAAAAACTCAAAGGAATCTGTAAATTCCGTAATTTATGCCAAGTTTCGTCACCATTAGGAAGATCAAGATCCACAGCTACTTCTAGGATAGTGATGCCCAAGCTATTCAACATACAAAAGAATCCATTGTACATTCATAAAATAGTCAACTGAATTTCATTTCTATGAACAAAACAGATATATTGCAAATATATACAATTTTTATTAAAGATATTACCTAAAAATATCAGCTGCTTTAGTAAATTTCCCTTCCATCACTTCTGGAGCTATGTATTTTGGATCACCTTCGCAAGCATCAGAAATAGGCTAACAAATCATAAAGCACAAGATATTTATAAGAGAATGAAACATTATAATTTCACATCTTTATTTTAAATAATACAAATACCCTTTGAATAATAATAAAAAAATGTCACCAATAAAATATATTTAAAAACGTATATCAGCTGGACAAGTAATAAAAATATAAAACCATACAAAAAAAATATGGCTAGAGATTAACTGCTTTACTCATTTCAGCTAGATCCAGTATGACTATAAAAGTATTGCCTCTAAAAAAGATTATTTTATTAATCTTTAAATATATAAATATTTCGTCATCCTTCAAGGTTATTTTTTTTAAATACTCTCCCGTACTGGTTCTAGTAATGAGGATTCAAATACCTTTTAATTATATCCTTTTTATAAAAAAATTAAACAACATTCCAAACTATTTCAGTGTTGTTATGAGTTTATTTCAATAATTGCATTTACAGATCAGTAAAAATTAGATTTAATTTATTTATTCTTAAAATTTTGAGAGAGCGAATTTGAATTGAGTCAATAGAAGATTATCTTCTTTTTTTAATTAATGCAACTAAATTTCATTATTTGAATTTGGAATTAATTGTTTTATCTATAAAGCATTTTTCAAAAATTTTAATTGATTTATCATAGTCATTCATTTGAATTTTGCTGAATTTACATTCATTTGAATTACCCTGCCCCTTGCTCAAAAATAATAATTTATTAAGTTCAGAAATTTCAAAAGAAAATTACATTGTCAGTTACTTTTAGTTTCAAATTATTAATATAATGTAAGAAATAATATTAAACATTTTAAACATTTTTTTTTTTTTTTTTTTTTTACTAAATGGTTAAACAAATCAGCCTTTGCAGAGTCAAAGAGGAATAGCCCCCCCCCCCAGAATAAATATCTTTCAAAGGATTTTTTTTTTTTAATGAAGAAAGATCTATTTGTAAAAAATTAACAGAACAGGCTTAATGTGATGATTGTTTAAAAGAACATTGAAGTAAATTGTTCATATCAAGAGTCTATCAAGCAACAGCCAGTTTCAGACTCTACATAAAGTGCTATTCATTACAATAAACTTATTATCTTGATTACTTGCATCAAGACATGTCTAATTTTCCAAAATTGTAATATCACAAATTTATACTGAAACTAAATAATAATAATAATAAAAACAGACATAAATTACAGTTGAAAACAGTGATTCCTTAGAGGAATGCCCTCTTACAAAAAAATAGTTCTTCAAAGTTATACACAGCATCCAATTTTCATAATTTCTAAAATTAGAAAATACAAACAAACTCTCCTTTGCAGCTGCTTTTAACAGAGCTGATGAGAAACTCACTAAAAATTCATTGCAAACATATGAATTTATCTTTCGAATGCTGTTCTGCATGTAGATAACAGTTTCGCTAATATTTCAACAAAATAATGTTCTCATTCAATATTATTTGATCCAGAATCTATATTGTTACAACTGCAATGCTGCTTCCCAGCACGGTTAGTTCAATCACTGGAAAGACCATTTTAGAATCAGCTCTTTTGGGTACTGATCGGATGCCGCGTCAGTGGACTCAGAGCTCATCTAATGGGAACCGAGATACGCCAAACTGATCCAGAACCTCCTCTGCCTGCCTCCAAGGAACTATAAAAGGCAAGCTGAGGTGAGTTGGAGTTATAGTTGTAATCAAGTATCAAGTTGTCAAGGGGATAACGAATAAACAAAGAGCCAGCGTTGTGCGGAATCCAAGAGATTGCTGAACTGAGATGTGTGCCGAGTTCAGGTGTTTATTGTGGAAGCAGCATCGAGTCCTGTGTGGAGTAGCCAGTCATGTAGTAGTGTATCGTAGTTGGATACAACTAAAGCGAGGAAGCGGTGGAGAATTACAGCCGCATGGAGAGACCATAGAGTGAAGCTACGAAGATTCCTTCTCTTGCTGAATTCTGTCTAGCCGCTTTGTGTGCTGTAGTTGTTATTGCTACCGATTACTACTTGTGGGCTACTTTTTGTTATTGTGTGCTGTCTTGTGCTCGTCTCAGCTGTATATTTGTCGTCTCTTCGAGTGTAATAAAAGTTACACTTGTTACCATTCGTTATTGTGGCCTGCTGATTGTTTTCACACCATACACGAACTACAAATGAACCCGGTGACTTTACGGACTTGGTGGAATTGAAGTTCCATAATAATATCGAAATCACTGATGAACTTGCAAAAACATGACTGAGCATTAAAAAAATTATTTTACAATTTGAAACTAGCAAGATGCCTTATTATCAACTATATTGCTTCATAAATGTTTCCACAAGTTAGGATTTCAGTACTTTTCCAATCAAACTCATACAATAAGTAGTGATTGAAATGCTTATCAGCATTCATTTAAAATTTCTGATACATATTTTTTATACTTATGGGTGTATTTTCTTTATATGCTGTCTATGTTCAATTGGCAAAAAATTTCAATCAAACCATTTCATGTCAAAACCACTCATACTTTGAGACTCTAAAAATCAGCATAATTTTTACACTAATAACAACCTTATAATAGAAATATTATTTACTGTATAATATTACTGGATTTTAAAATTTGCAGGAAGTTAGCTACAGGTAATGATCATGAGTTTGATTTGGTTTTCATTATTACAAATTTTACTGTTATATTTTCAAAAGATAATAAAGACCCCATACATATAGTAACAATTTATGTTCCAAAACTTTCTGAAAAATAAGAGCATAATAATACTGCATATATGAGCATATAAATAAAAGCAATAATAATACTGTTCTTATAATATTTTCACTTAATTTATAAAACTATAACTTTGCAGTTAATTTTTGCATTTAAGTGATGACTCTTGGTAACCAGTTACTTTGTTAAAACAATTTGAGTGTAAACACTTTTAAGTGCAAAGGGTTAGATCGTGTTGATTTTATTTCTTTTAATGGTCAGCATATACAAACTTACTTTCACAGTCTTGATTATACAAACTGTTAGCTTTCTAGAATGTTAGAGTATTTATGAACTTACTTTTGTTATATCATGGACAAGACCAAAATCTCCTAGTTTACAGATACCATCTTCAGTTATAAAAATATTTTCTGGCTTAATGTCTAAATGGACTAGATTATGATCATGCAAATGCTTGACAGCCTGAAAATAAAATTATGGAGGTACTTAATACAGTTTAACAATAATGCAATTTATGAACAATAAAAAAACAATTCTAAAAGCTACTCACCTGCAACAAATCACATAAGAAATACCACACAACATTTTCAGTTATATTATGGTTTTCCTCAGCATACTGACTTAAACTAGAGGAAAAGAAACATCATTAAACTGTGCATATTAATTAAACTGTGCAATTTGAAGCATATTAAAACATTTTCTCCTCAGGAAATCAGTAATGTCTTCTTTTAAAAACTAATTTTTAAAATATTTGTATTATAATATTAAAATATAAGAATTTTTAGAACAGTCATTTCTATGGTTCTTTTTTTTTAAAGCTCTATTTTTAGAAAGTCCAAATTCTATTTGACACAACTAAAGCTGGCTGATAAATACAAGAAAAAAAATGAAGAATCAAAATTTGATATGGGATAGTTATAAAATAATACTGCTATTTTGAAAGGCAAGATTAGCAATCCTACACCTAACCAGGAAAAAAGATACCAATTCTTTCACTTCAAAAATAGCAACATTACAGAAATTATAAATACCATAAATCTTTATGTTCCAAGAGAAGGGGGGGGGGAGAGAAAAAAAAGAAATTATATATCTTCTCTATATATGGAAGGCAAATTAACAGGAAGCTAGATCAGAAGAGTTTTTTTTTGCTGGAGGAGAGGGGGGGGGGGCGTATTGAAAAGCCTGTTCTGACTTGCAGGCAATCCATCATTGTAATAATTTTTCACTCATGTACATTTGAACAAATAAGATTCCTCAAAAAGAAAATTATTCAAATAAAGTAGAAAATTTGATTTTACGATTCACACAGAAATCTTTAATTAAACAAATTTAATTTACATAAAATGTACCATTAAAATCATCTTTTTTTCTTATGTATGATATAAAAACATGTTTCTCTGATATTCTGATGAAAATATGAAACACACAGGTATGCTATCATTTACACTTGTGTAAAAATTAAGAGAATTTTCATGTTTGATTTACGATCTCCAGAACTACTGGACAGATTTTAATAAAATTTGGTATGAACATAGGTTGATACAATGGAAACATAATAAACATTCAACAGTTATAATAGACACACATGTTTGTGCGTAACACTCATGAAAGTCTGAAGGTCTGAAACAGCGGTTGCAGAATACACAAAAGAAATGGGTTAATAGGAGGTATGGTCCCCTCTTACAGCTATACACGCCTTGCAATGTGATGTCATACTGGAAATAAGGCAGTTTATCAGTGCATGTGGCAATTGGTCCCACTCATTCAACAACGCTGTTTTCAGTTTTTGGATCGTTCTCGGAGGGTGGTTGCGAGTTGCAATTGCCCTCCCCAGACATGCTCTAAAGGGTTAAGGTCTGGAGACCTCGAAAAATTCGTCGACCAGAAGAGCTCTATGTGGCCTCGCGTTATCGTTTATTAAGATGAACTCGGGGCCCACTGCACCCCAGAAAAGGCGAACATAGGGCTCCAAGACCTTATCCCTATACTTCACACCAGTCACAGAGCCTCTGTCAAAGACGTGGAGAGGTGTGCGGCCATCTAACATGATGCCTGCCCAGACCATTACACCACCACCGCCCTAAATGTCGATTTCGCGGACATTGGATGTTAGGTAGAAGGTCCCTGGCTTTCTCCATATGAAAGTACGGCGAGAATCGGTGTTTAGGCTAAAACGAGACTCGTCGGTGAACAGAACGATTGCCCATTGCTCCATACTCCAATCACTATGTTGCCTGCACCATGTTAATCGGACTCTCCTGTTCTTAGACGTGAGTGGGACGCAAACAGCCGGTCTTCTGGCAAACAATCCTCTCTCATTCAGTCTCTTGGAACAAGTCACCCTTGATACATGGGTTCCTGTGGCTGCATACAGGTCCAGAGAGAGCTGAGAAGCTGTGACCCCTCCATTACGCCTCGCTTAAATGTACAAATGGCGATCTTCTCTGACCGTCGTGGCTCTTTGACGACCTTGCCTAGGGTTTCTCCCGATGGTTCCAGTATCCTGGAGCTGTTTCCATAGGTTACACACGACGCTGGACGCTAAATGAAACTCTCTGCATATCTGGACCTGCGATTGGCCTGCCTCTAACCTGCCCACAATTCGCCACCTCATTTCATCATCTAAACGTTGGTGGTTACTCATTTTTACTGTTCCGATGCGAATTTCACCGATTGCTGTAAGATAACCCCAAGAAATTCGCCGATGTGTGAAAGCGAACGAAATTCGTATTACCCTCCACGCGCTTATAAAGCCTGTTTTTCTGCTGGCTCCACTTACACACACGTGTACGCTTATGTATTAGCCGTACAACATTTGCATTTTTATCTAGAAGCAGTGGTTTTTCCTTCAGTTCAGTTCTTTTCAAGCAATTCGATAAAATATGCAAATTCTCTTAATTTCTTACACCAGTGTATTACAGAAAACACAAACACAGAAAAAAAGAAAACTGCATTTTATTTTGAACAGAACTGTCAAAAAATTACTTATAGTAGTCAAAAATTAAGCATTTTTTAAAACAGTTAATATATATAAGTTGCTCTTGTAGTCATAGGCCAAACTTTAATGATAAGTGAAATAAATATAAAGTAGTATTTTTTGCACAGCAATATGGAGTAGGAAATGAAAAGTGCAGAACAAAATAACAAGAAATCTCGAGGATCGAGTATCCCACATCCAGTTTCTTAACATGAAATAAACCGTTCTCACAAAGGTGTAAATGGGAGGAAGGCATTGGGGAAGCATTCATGGAACAAGCTTAATGCTAACCTTCCATTATGAATGTCTGCTTTCTCACAGAATGTAAATTGCTCCATCACACAGAAATGCAAACTAAATAATCCTGCTCAATACTTTTCTTCCAAAAAATGCGTCTTTATTTATGTTACATCACTAAATTTGTATATTGTCTGCTCTAAAAATATGTAAATAATTAATCACAAATCCCCCCCCCCCTATTTCCTCAATATTTCTTGTTCTTTCCATCTACCTTTTTCATTTCTGATACCATATTATTATTTGGGGGGAGGGAATGCCTTTTTTATATGCATTTTACTTATCCTTAAAGTTTGTCCCACAAATTCAGGGGCACCTTTTATATATACAATACCAGTCAAATTCATATTTTCTGGCTCTAACTCACCCAAAAATGAAATCTTTCTTTCTGAAATTGTTAGACAATGTGGATATTTAGGTATTTGTTTAGAGAGGAAAAAATGAATTAGTTAATTATTTAAATGAATATATGCAAAATTTAATCCTTTGAAATCTTCTGTTTGTTGAAATCTAGTTCTTCAAAAATATAAAATAATCGAAAATAAAGACATGAAGATAAACATTTCCCTCCCCTATTTACCATTTTCATATGTATCTTGGAATGTTCTTGTATAGCCATGCTTTTTAATACCCAAATCTTTGTTGATTGTAAAAAGCTTGTATACAAATATGATAACACCTTATAATTCCCATAGAAATTTCATTTTGCACCGTAGTGTTATGTTAATAATTTGCAATTTACTAAAAGACAAATTTCATGTAGAACCATGATTTTAAATTTTAATCAGATGGGGATGCCATTTTAAAATCATTGCTCAGTCTTAAAAATGCAATTATTCAAAAATTCTTTTTGTTTTAAAAGTTTTTTTAATCTAGATAACTTACTCTAAATACTGTATTATGCTTGCTAAAATTTAAGGGTATTTTATTTATGTAAATATAAAGAAATTCAATTCCAGAGCAGTTGCTCAGATTAATTTATTAGTATCAAAAATAGAATAAAGTTCTAGCACAGAAGATTAAAATATATATGAGTAGAAAAAAAATGTTATTTCTATAATAAATTCCAAAATTACCAAAAACTTCAGAATTCAAAATGATAAAATAAGAAGCAACACATGACAAATAATATTTATTTGGGGGACAAAGAATTCTTGCTAGTTTGCTATGCTTAAATATTGTAGATATACTGCTATGGAGACCTTTAATTTCCTTTCAAATGCCTTTTACAAGCCTAAAATTGTCATCAAATATGAAATATAAATGTTAAAAATAAGAAATATAGAATTTTAATGAATATAGCAACTAAACCACGTATTTTCTAATCAATGGGAATTTTTAATAGCATTTTTTAAAAAATAATGTTGTCTGAATTAAACAGTACATTGAAGACAAACTTCAAATGATCTGTAAGATTGATTTCAATATTCATGTTTAAAAAATTCTATATATAATTAAAGACTAATTCAAGTACAGATAGATAAAAGATTGAATCCTAAAAGATAGTCTATATTGAAAAAAATATATTTTGAAAAAACAAAACACATTTTTTATTGATCCATAAAACTTAATCGAGTATAAATATTTAAGTCATTTTATTCATAATTAAGACTGTTTTAAATACTGGTAGGTAAAAGAAAGAGTTTCAAAAAATATTTTATATTGTTACACATTCAGCTCCACCCCACCCTCCAAAGTTCATTATATACTTTTTTACATAATTCCTGATATTTTGTCTTGCATTACCATAATTTCTAACATAGTAGATAACAACCTCAAAAGAATTTGAATTATCATTCATAACTGTTTAAATTTAAATGAAATTCATTAATGTTAGCAAGCAAAATCTAATTAATTTCTTATTGAATTAGCATTTTTGGATATTATGTATTTCTGCAAGAACATTCTGCGGTTAGCAAGCAGAAAGCCTAATGTAAATTAAGCACCTGTCCTCGAGCACTTAGTACAGACATCAATCCATAGTGACTGTAGGACAGGAAGCAACGATTGTCAAAATAATAATAATAATAATAAGATTGCTCCACACCATTTTATGATTCTCTTTAAAAAGGGAATAGAAATAAACACCTAGCTGTTCAACCATCCTGAATATACATCTTGTACTCAAATTGGGTGTCAAAAGATTAACAAGCTTATTGAAAATTGCTTGGAAGCAAATTCCTTAGCATCAGTAATAGCATGGTATCTACAAGACATAGAGTCAAAAAGAGTTTGGATGGTAAGAGGAAGGTGTCTTTTTCCTCTTTTTATTGACATTCCTTGCATTTTTTCCCCTATAAGATAGTGCTTCAGTTTGGAAATACCGCCTCGATAATGTTTGGGTTCCCACCATCATATGACACCATGTGTCATATGATGGTGGGAGAACCAGTTCTTAAAGCTCTTGGATTAAGGCTTTGGGTCATTATATTGTTGGAAAATGAAGTCACGACCAAGAAAACTGCAGACATTCTTGAGACACATGGTGTTCTCAAGAATATCATCATCCCCTGCATCCAACTTAGGAATGCATGCCAAAGCTAAAGATACATCTCCAAACCAGGACATTTCCACCTCCATTCTTCATTGTTGGAATCTAGTACTTGGAGACGAAACAAGACTATATCCACTATATTATATCTGTACAAAACAACATGTATATGCTTTCATCACTAAAAAAAAAAACATCACACTCTATCTTGGTCCAGTCAGTGTACATTTTAATCCATTCCACATATGCTTTGTGATTATATGTAGAGATCATCAGTTGCTTGAAGGAGTGTCTTCCATTCAGTCTAGCTGCTCAAAGTCTATGCCTGACAATGGAAATAGAGGATTTTAAGATTTGCACAAAGCTTGCATGCAATGCCTACAGCTGTCAGGAAGGCATTGACACATGAAAGATGCTTGATGTTCCTACAAAAAAATGAGAGAGGGAGAAAGAGAGAGAGAGAGGCATAGTACAACGAGGAATTCTGGCTTGGGAAACTTCGGCAGTCATCCCTAATCAACATATCTCTTCAAGAACTTTGATATTCCACTCTCTGATACATTGAATTATTTCCCAATTTAAGCATGTCTATTAAATATGTCTCCCTGTTGCTGAAAGATCAAATTGTAGATACCATGGCCCCAAAACCCATTATCAACAAGAAAGAGGAAGCTTAATTAAGCTATATGCTAATATAGAAACGTCTTAAAATCGACAGATAAAAAAGGTATCACTCCAAATGTGATGACATTTCAAATTTTTCAAAACATTGTATATTATTAGTGTAGTTAGTTGCATTTATGTTTATGATACTTCCAGAAACATGGAATAATCACTTAAATTTCACACAAAAGTTTAAAACAGTTTCTGACAACACTGGAAGAAAATACATTTAAGTTCATTAAAGCATTTCAAAAACAAATAAATGCTTAATATTTTATAAATTAATAATTAAAAACAATAAAAATGGAAATTTGCATGTATTCACATGTTTCTTCTATGAATGACTTATGGTTCCAACAATTATTCATATGATAAAATATATGCATTTATTCTTATTTTACCTGCATTTGCACAATTCTATCTGGATGTAAAGTATTTGTTTTTCTTCCCAAGCCTTATAAAATTTTACACAGTTTGGATGACTGGGTAATTGTTCATGCTTTTGTACTTCCTGTAATTTCCTCTCCCTAAAATTACAAAAATAAATTATCAGGTAGAAGATAAAAACATTTCTTAAATGAAAGAGAGAAAAAAACTTTCATAAAATATGGCAAATTACATTTAAAGGATTAATGATCAAAGGATTCAGGAGTCAGAAAGAAAAAAATAGATGTATCAAACTTATAGAAATAAAACAACAAAAAAAAGTCACTATGTGCATTATAATTACAAGTAAAAATATTAATTCAGAGTTTACATTATATAAGCAAAAAAAAAAAAGAAAAAAAGTAAACATTTTAAGTGACACCATATCATTGCTCTAACTTCCCTTTAACAATATATGTTTCACAGAAATTTCTTTTTTAGCATACTTTTCTGTTGATTTATCTTCTGGATAGATTCCTTAAATATGCTAAATAAATCAGAATTAAATAATATGAATTCAAATTTTGCATATAAGTAACTTTCTGCTAATAATTAATGTTCATTACATTTCTTGATTCTTTATGCAACAGACTTTTAAATCTAGAACTGCAAGATTTGAAATATATACAAGGAAGATTTTTGAATATTGGATTATTGATCTATACCTCAGGATGAACTGTAATCTGGCAGCAAACAATTTTAAAATCTCATCAATACTCACTAGTACTAAGAAGAAATCTATGATTAACTATTCAAGTGTTTTTTGTTATTATAGCAATAAAATTTATTTTTCTATAAAAAAAAAAAATTTGAAGAATTATATCTTTTTATTTACAATCTTCAAGAATTGTTCAAATATATATATCAACTTTTGTAGTAAATTTTAAAAAGTGAAACAACACGATCGTTGTAAGTTCAAACAACTGCTATAAAGATTATCGTATGTTAGACTAACAACAAAGCTGCAAGGCCATCTTGCTTCAGGTTTGCTTGCTAGGTCATTTAGCATTCCATTATAATTTATATTTTTTTTTATTTTTAAATTAACATATTTTATTGTTTATAGATAAAGAAAATTAAAGTTTAATAGATACTACATAAAATAGGAAACCTGCAACTAAAATTCTTTTTAAAAAATGCAAATTGTTAGATTTTAGAGTAAAAAAAAAATAAAGTAAACCAAGGTATAATAGTCTTCCACTTCTAATCTAATCCTTTCACACACACGTGTAAAAACACCCCCCCCCCCCGCAAATTATTATAACTTCTTGAAATCTTAAAAAACATACTAAACACTGATGGAATAAAACAAAGGAAAATATTATTAATTTTTTAATCGCCTTAAGTTTTATGTTTGAATTTAGCTGATCATGTCAAACTGAAATTCAAACATTATGTAAAAGAGTTTTCCCACATTCTTTCCATAATATTATAAAATTTGAAGGCACTGTAAAGCGAAAACTCGGTATTATAAACAAATAAAATATTATACCTGTCTGCTTTGCCAATAAAAGGTTCCTTAGCTTTTTTGACAGCATAAAACTTGCCATCTTCAAAACATTTTACTTTAAAAACCTAGAAACATGATTGCATGCATTTAAAACAAATTTATATTTAAAAAAATTAGATTGCATAAAGGCAATATTTTAAAATATTGCATTTTCAAATAATAGTAATAGATTTCCTATAGCAATAAATAATATATAATTCTGACACATGGTCATATATCTATTAAATGTAGTATTAACTTCTTCAAAGCTAACATCATGAATGAAAAATGCGGCATACACACTAAAATTTTAATGCAACTGCACTATAATAAATAGTATTTAAATAATGATAAATACAAAGAAATTAGGAATATTTATATATCAACAATATATTTATATATAAAATCTTGAATAAAAAGGCACCTTTTTGCTTTGTAAGAGATTTTATTTGGTATACCTTAAATAAAAACCTTATATAAAAATATAAGGCACTTATAGGAGAAATGAGAAATCTGTAGTAAGTTTTGATTTTAAAAAACTTACAGCATCATGCAGAAAAGTTAAATCAAAAGAGAAAATAAAAGTAAAAAGTTTAATATATATATATATATATATATATATATATATATATATATATATATATATATATATATATATATATATATATATATAAAGAAAATATAACTGTGATAAATGCTCACTTTCATTTAATGTCAAATGCATTGTTCAATATTATTTTAAGTGAATAAACTTTCACTGCAAATTAAATTGTTTTGGTACTACCATTAGAACAATAAGAAAAAATTGTAATTAATTTTTTTTAAATAAATTTTTTATGGGCTTTGATATGTTTATTAAATAGAATTCAAATGTTTCAGAAATTTAAGGATTAATATCAAAATTATAAACATAATATCAAGTAAAAAACAGTGAATGAGTAACTATAATTGAAAAAAAACAAACATATATGACTAAAGCTTATTACTTACATCTCCAAATGATCCAGATCCAAGTTTGCATATAACTTCAAAGCACTGGTGAAAATATAGTTGGTCACTGTTTGAATCATAATTTGATGATAAAGCTTAGAAAAGGTCAAGGAAAAAAAATTCCAGTATATATTGAGATTCTTTTATCAACACCATATAAAAGAGAGAGAGAGAGGGATAACTTACATAAACAGTTGGGGCACTTAAATCCCAGTCAAGTTGTAGCATAGATGGATGATTCATATTAATATTAATAGTTTGATCTTATTTTATGACACCAAACTCATCCTAAACTATCCCAATTGATAAAAATGTGATTCAGGCATATAACCAGAATTTGAGGGTGAAGGGAAATTTGCGACCAACTGCAGATAAAGCAAGGATGATTCTATTCTGTTTTCATGCATGAAAAATTACCTCAGGTTTTCAGGATTTGAAAATTGTCTAGCCAGGTTCAGAGAGTTAATGAGACCTGTATGTTTTTCAGTGCAGACTATTTGGGACATTAATGTGACCGGATGCAGTTTTAAAAATCAATTTTTCTCATTCTGCATATCATTCCACACACTGCAAATAATGCATTCATCATTCTGAAACTTCAGAAATTTAACTGCTCTTCGTTATTATTATTATTTTAATTCTGCTTTGAAAGGCTAAATAATTTATTACTACAAACAATATAATGTTTAGATTTCTTTTTGTCCACTGACAGTGTCCAATAAATATAGACCTTTTCTAAGACAACTTTAAAGAATTGTTAACACTATATTGAAGAAGGAAACAACTTTTAAACACTGCATTGGATATGAAAGACGAAAAAAATTACTGTCATTGGAATAGAACATTATTTTGTTTCCAGAAATAATATTAAAGAGGCATATTTAAAGAATAAAAGATTAGTATATTATACATATACATATATATTTAAATATAAAATGAATTTTCTTGCTAACTTCTCAGGATATTAAATTTGTTCACATTTCAATATTATACGGGAACTTTTATTTTCATATTATATTGGAATATTTTATTTCAAAATCAATCACAGAAATTTTTTATCACAGTGATAATGGTAAATGTATATTAATTGCATGCTATTGGCAAGTTTTAGTTTCAAAAGAGTCTATTAACAATTATCCCCCCCTAATTAATTTCTGATATGCAATTAATACACAAGATTATTTTATTAAAAGCAAGGTCTTGGAAAAGTACAAAGAAGCAAAATAGTCTAATAAATATAATATTACCATTCCAACATTAATGTTATGTTAAATGATCGAAGAAAATTATTATATTTAAGATCTATTACCAGTGCAATTTAAAAGGATACATGACTTCGAATCTAAAAAACTGATGCTCTGAGCACGATCAGAATTTATTGATTTACTATGTGATGAATGGCGATCTGAATTCACTGACCTACCAAGAGATGAATACCTAACTCGAGGTGTAGGTGGAGGCTTCACAATTGAACGAGGAAGTCTTTCCTGCAATTGAAAAACAAATCTTCAGAAATCACAAATATTTAAATAATTTTTAACGCAAAGGACTCAATGTTGTCAATACAATGTTTCATGTTGTCAAAACAATGATAACATGAAACTTTTGCATTTACATGATAGAATGTTATTTTTCTGTTAGTGCATCATTTACCAAAATATAAATAAATGCATTGGTTAAGGAAATCTTATTTAAAAGATGTATGTTTGAAAATAGATTAGTATAATTTGAAAATGTTGACAACTTTCATAAATAGAGTTAGTATGTTTGGTGAGATTTTGCTATTTTGAAGAGATTAGGAAAAACACCTAAAATCCATATTAGGCATATACAAAACTAAGTAAAATCAAAGACAATTCAAACTAATGTAATTACAAGCAGGCTACTATGTTCAGCACTACCAATAGACAAAATAAATTTTAATATAATTTTATTACATGGAATATTTAATTTTACAATTTAATTTCTGTCCAAGTATGTCCTTTATTTGAATTAAGATCATATACAATATTTAACTCAGCATATTGATGCAACTCATAGCTTTCTGCATATTATATGCATAAATCAGTAATCAAGCTAAAAGAGACTGAGAACTTTCCCATTAATTTCATAAACTCCAAGCTTGAATGTTGGCACTAATGAAATAGCAATAATCTCCATCATAAAGATTTAATAGACATTTGTCTGAGACCCCACAAATGAAAAAGTAACACTAATAAAAGAGAAAAAGAAACTGGATTTATTTTTTGTAGCTCATATTCAAGAAATAAAGTAATTTCAAAATTTTAAACTTTAACATTAGAGCAAAAACATTAAAAGGCTGTCTATCAACATAAGAAAAATTAAGGATACATTTTTATTATTCGTTTCCGTTTATAAAGCTTCCCACATTCAGTAATGAGAATTTAAAATATAAAACAGTCATTTAACCAATCAGCATCTATCCTTAATGGAAGTAGTTTTTGTAAAAAAAAAAAAAAAAAAAAAAAAGTTAGAACATCAAGCTGAAAATTTTACCAATCACCAAATTACCTGTTTTGTAAAATCTTCAGCTAAAAAATAAAATGCAATTATTAATTTTTTTATATTTTTATTTATTTATTTGCAAAAATTTATAATCTAGACATATTACAGATGATAAATTTTTTATGGGTTCTCTTTCTTTTACATTTAATATTATATTCCACAATTTTGAGTAGGAAAAATACAAGTTTGATGGCCTTACACAACTGTTACATACTGTTAAGCCTTAATCTTAAATTTTTATATTGTTTTAAGATTTTGAAGCCACAATGAGAGTTTTCCATTTCTTTAAATTTTACCAAATTATAAAAATATTTTAATATTTATCTGCAACAAGTTAAAAGAAGGCCATCCTTTCTGCTGTTTGAAGTTTCTTGACTTTCTTCAGATATATCTAATATCCTGAAAATGAATGTTGCTTTCTTTTCTTTATTTACAGCATAATATGTTCTTAACTGTATGTGAAAAACTGTTATACTCTTTCAAATATAATCAATATAAAAAGAAGTTTTATGATTAGGGGAAAAAATCATTTATTGAATTTCAAATAAACATCAATTATGCAAAATACTACCCCTTTATTACAAGTATATTAACTAATACTAAAAGATGCATGTCAATCTAGACCAACTTTTAGACAATCAGTCATATCGCAAAATTTTTTGTCAGATTTACTCTAAAAAAAAAACAGTACAAAAACATATGCACATTGGCAGATTGCTTAAAAATGAAATGGTTTGCTACTTTCCCATGGATTCTCCCCAACCTACAAATCAGAACTAAATAATAATTTTATTAACAAAAAAAAATGAAATCAGTGTATCAAACTAAAAAAAATGATACAATGATATCAAATTGCTTTATCTTTCAGTCCATCAATTACAATGAAAAAAAAAATCACCTGCTTACCAACTGAATTTTTAATCAATAATATACAAAAAAAGTGGAAAATGGTCTTTATCCTTTTTTTTAATTACATAAAAAGATTGCATGAATGAATTTTTCAAATTTTTGTGGCAATCGATACATGTCAAAATATATAAGAAAAATGTTGTCCTTCCCTCCAAAAAAATTTTTTGAGGAAATTACAAGAAGTGTGTATCTTTAATGTATTAAACAAATTAATTTCTTGCATTTAATATTACTATAAATGTATAGAGCATTTTGTCGAATGTATGGGAAATTTTAAACAGGCACAAAATAAAAAGGAAAGAAAAAACACCAAAAGAAAATATTAGCAATAATATCCATCCATATGAGGAATCTAAATATATAAAATGCTAACATATGTGGTACAGAAATTACTTGATGCCGAAAGGCACTCTTATTTCTTGATGTCGAAAAACAACAGTTAATTATAAGCAAATATGTTTTTATGGTTGCACTTATTCAACACAACGCTCATTAATGGAAATGCAAAATATTATCCATGATCAAAAATCCCTTCCACAAAAACTCCATTCAGTCAGATGAAAAATGCAAAAGAAATAGGCATCAAACATAAAGTATAATACAACACAAAAATAGGCTTAACTGTCCTCAGATAGGCAATTGCTATAATTTACATATGGAAATTAATGGTGGTTCTATCTTACAATTATTTCACACATGATTATTTATATTGCTTCTACACTATCTTGCAACTCAAAAAAACTATTTCTTTAACTATCTCTTAGTTCCATTTTTATACATGTTTCTTTATTTTTAACAAAGTTTCTAAATACAATATACAGTTTTCAACTATAATAAACTGATAAGTTGACGATAAATTTTCTTTCATTTGTTGCTTGAAAACAAGGCTTTGCCAGTGAACTTTTTAATAAAATAAAAAATCTAATTTATGGTTTATTTGCCTAGGATTACATTATTTTTAAAAAATGCCAAATGTGCAGCTCTGAAATTCAAATTCATCTATTATAACATTTAATCACATTCTTTTGCCAATGTTAAGATTATAAAAATTGTTTTCTTTAAATGATAACTTCAAAATAGAATTTTTACTTTTATCTCATATATATATATATATATATATATATATATATATATATATATATATATATATATATAATTTGCATTCACAGTAATTGGTAGCACAAAGATATGATTAAATTTATTATTATTATTATTATTTATTTTTTTTTTTTTGGATTCGTCAAATAACAAAGTGACATTCTTTAAAAAAATAAATACATTCAATGATCATGTTTTTTAACAGCTTAAAAAGCCAATAATTGTAGCAGCTAGTTTAGAAAAAGATTGATATACCTAATGTTTAAATAAGTAGGAAAAAAAAAAAGACAGAGAAAGAAATTAACAATAGCGTCTAGTACTTCATGAATTTGCAAAAAGATTTCAGAGAAGTGAAAAAAATTAATTATTGTCAAATACTTCTTTAATTACAAAAAATTGTTTTAGAATTATAATAATAGAACAATATTTTACATCCAATTTAAAATAATTTTGAATATTAATACTCAAAATTCATACGTTCATAACTAGTACTATCGACTAGATGTTCAAAGAAAGAAGAAAAAAGTATATATATATATATATCCTTTTAAATATAAGAAATCCATTAAAATTTAAAATCCTAACAATAACTGGAATTGGGCTTTAGGCTGCCTTTAAGAGATGAAACTTATTATATTATAAGTTGAAAGCTGAAGATGTTACTTAGAAATCATGTTGAAACATGCAATCTACTAAAAAGGATAATTTTAAAAATCTGTCAGCTAAAATGATTCTAAACTCATCAGCAATCTGTTAACATAAACAGAAATAAAGTCTATCTTTTATATCAGAATATGCAATCTAAATAGTAGCAATATTAAATAATCATATTCTGTTATTGAAAAACACTATAATAAGGAAATATGGTACAATATGAGATTCATGCTTCTAATAAAAGGAGTAATAAATTTATTTTTCTACAGATAAATACAAAATCATTTATGAAGACATTATCTAGATATATTTGCTGAAGTATTATTTTTCTTTTTAATTGTTACTGTACCATTAAATGAATTTTAATGCAACTAATTTGTTTTATACTTCTTATGTAAACACTTATTATTATTATGCAAAATAATAAATGTAAATCTTTATACAATACTTAATAATTTCCGTAAAAGAGTATAAGATTATTTACCTTTTTTGATGAAAATGATTTTTCCTGGTAAAACTTCGGTGTAGGAAGAGGAGATTTCATTGCTGAAAACATAGCACCAGAGTGTTCATCTCTGATGCTCAGCACCTTGTTTCTTATATCCAGAATGAATAAATCACAAGAACCATCAAACAAAATAAGTTCAAATAAAAGTAAAAAAAAAAGGTTATAGTTGGAAATAAGAACTCAGAGACAAATGATAAAAAAAGTTTGTAACATTGTTGAATTCAGGTAACAGAACATTGGATAATACGGTATCTAACTATTTCGCAAGTTCGAAGGAGAAAATGGTAATATTTAAATTTAATTTTGCGTTTTCCTTTCCAAGAAAATTTTAAAATATTGCGATTTCAGAATAAAAACTATATTGAATTTTGAAAATGTAACTTGATACTTAACACCTAATAATAACACAATATTCTAAAAGGAATAAATGACAGAATTTATTTTCATTTCATTTCTAACTTCTCAACTTTACCCGCGCGAAAACAATAAAAACACTTTCATGTTGCCACATTGAAAACTAAATTAGTTCTACCAAGTGAATAAAGTAATACTTCTTTGAATTTGTTTTTCTTTTTAGTAAAATAAAATGTAAGGACAACATATTGAGAATAAAACACAACTTCTCAATATTTTAAATTTGCTAAAATATAAGAATCTAATGGCAAAAAATAAGACAAGTGTTGTTGTGTTTTTTTTTTTGTGTGGCAGCAACATATAAAAATTGGTCCTTGTCTTCTCTAATAGAAATGAAGTGAATATAACCGTGGTTTATTAAGTCCACATGTAATTTGGTTTGGTTTATTTATTGATGTACCTTTTCAAAAAAATTGTTTATGCGTGCTTAAATAATTCAGTCTTACAAAATCTTTGAAGTGTTATCTCTTACATTCTTTGATTAATCTAGAACAATAAAGGTGATTATTGTAATTGAGATTCTATTAAATGATGCAACATTTAAAATTTAAAAAAAATATATATATTAATTATATTAGTTTTCATAATTACCTCTTGATTAACATATTAAAATTGTTTCAGAGACTCATAGAATATAAAAAGGAAATCTGTATAAGAAAATTTTGAGGAAATATACATTTTATGTACTTTTGATCCATTTAAAATAGTCTTTACAAGCAGTTATTACATTTCTAATCTTCCATATGCGTCATCATTTGTAAATTTTTATATACTACGTGTTTCCTTTGATTTACAAAAGAGGCTGAATTATTAGTGAATTAGCATAATAGAAAGTTTTTTTTATTACATTCTTTATATTTCGACTTTAAATTACTATGATAGGTACTATCAATCATATAAAGCTCACAATATTGTTATTCAATTTATATATTATTTCTGATAGTATATTAATTAAATTGAGTTATATATGTGTAAAGTAATAAAGATTTTTCTTCATTTTTTTATGTTTTGTTTTGTAATCTTTTGTTAACAATTAATCCTCAAGAAAGAGTGCAAGTTTTTAAATTTTCATATTTTTTGAGATTGTGCATGGCTAATTTAGGCTTTTTAAAAAAAAGTAAGGATAATATTGAAAACTGATTTCAACAACCAGATGAATTTGTACTGTCTAAAAAGGACCAATTGCTATTTTATGAATTGATCAGGATTACAAATTCTACTATTAAAAAGATCATCATTTAAATTTCTGATTTGGAAATAAGATGGATTTTTGTTGAAAGTAGTAATTTCTGATTCTGTCAATTCTGCTATTTAAAGATATTAATAACGATGCTAATTTTAAGAATTAAGTGATTGTACATTAATAGGAAGAATAAAAACATTACTGTCTGCTGATATTGACTATAAAAATATTACTATAGCATTACTTCATGTAATTATATATAATATCTATTTTTTATATTATTTAATATATTTTTGTTGCAGATGGAATTTCAAGCAGTTATAATGGCCGCTGGTACTGGTTCAAGAATGAGGGAAATAACTTCAGGAATTTCAAAATGCTTATTACCTGTTGGAAATGTACCTTTGATCATGTGTTCTTTAAATATTGTAAAGAAAGCTGGATTCTCTTCTGCAATAGTATTAGTACGAGAAAATGAAAAGGCTAAAATTCAAAGTGCCATTGAAGATAAGTTTGGATTGAAGTTAGATATTATTGGTATACCAAAAAATGAAGATTGGGGTACTGCTGATAGTTTGCGATATATCAAAGATAAAATAAAATCACATGTTGTTGTTTTAAGTTGCGATATAATATCAGATTTTAATCTTCAAAATATGTTGAATGCACATCGTTGTCAAGGCTCATCATTAACCATTTTGTTAGTGCCTTTCCCTAAATCACTAAAAGAAGCAGATATGCCTGGATCCAAAAAGAAATGCAAGTTTGAACGTGATATCATTGCCATGGATTCTAGTGGAAAACTAATTTTTATCAATTCAGAGGCTGATTTT
The DNA here is from genome assembly GCF_947563725.1 of Argiope bruennichi. Lineage (NCBI taxonomy): Eukaryota > Metazoa > Arthropoda > Arachnida > Araneae > Araneidae > Argiope > Argiope bruennichi. The sequence goes on from NC_079155.1 coordinate 43,434,844, forward strand.
GAAGAAACTGTACCTTTTAAGTTAAGTATTCTTGAAAAAAACAGTGAAGTCAAAGTCTATAGTAACTTAATGGATGCTCATGTGTATATCATAAAAAAGGATTTGGTCAATTTTATTGTAAACAGTGAGCATATTTCAACTTTAAAGGGGGAATTTTTACCAGCTGCTGTTAAAAAGCAATTTACTTCTAAAAAACAAAATAGCAAAGGTGAATGTGAAGCATCATTAAGTAGTATTCTAAATCAAGATTGGATTGATTTAAAAAAACTTGCTTTTGAGTTGAGTTCTGCATATTCTGGACGTATCTTAAAACCCGCTTTAGAAGATGAGTTTGTTTGTTTTTCTTATATCGACAGAGATTGCTTTTGTACTAGAGTTAATACTTTGGTTGCTTATGCAGATATCAACAAAAAAATAACGAAGAACTTTTCCATAATGGGGGTTGAACCATCTAAAACTCACCAATATCCAAAATCGCAAGTTGATGCAGAAAGTGTTGTTGGAGAAAATACTGAATTACTTGCCAAGGCATCTATCAAACAGACTGCATTGGGTTCTAATTGTAAATTAAGTGAAAAAGTCAAAATAACAAACTCTATTATAATGGATAATGTGACCTTTGGAAAAGAGTGCTCAATACAGAATAGTATAATTTGTTCTAATGTTATTTTGGAAGATAATTGTAGCTTCAAAAACAGTGTTATTGGACCAGATCAGACTATTAAAACTTTGACGAAATTAAACAGTGAAATTTTACATGGTTCTGAGCATCTTATGCAAATATAATTTGATACTGATATAAAAAAAACTGTACATTTTAGAAATTAAATCTTTTTTTTTTTTTCTTTTTGTAATACATATAAATTCTAAGGGTTGTCAATATTCATAGTGATGTAATTCGTATTTATGTTATTAAATTCTTTTTTGAAATTCTATCTGATACAAACTACTTATTTGTGCAATTCTTGTGACACTTAAAGATAAAATTTTTATTCAGATTTATTTATTACTGAAATAATAAATTAAAATCCATTTTAGGGGAAGTGGAGGTTTTAAGTTTGTAAAATTTTAAAATTATGCTAGGGTGAAAGCTATTTTGTTCAAATCTACTACTAATAATAATAATGATGAATGTATATGTGCTGGCACTCTTTGACAAGGTCATTTGATCTTCTACTAAATTTTACATATATATATCAGGCGATAGAGAAGTTCTCATTGTTTTGTTTTTAAATCAAAAGTCAAGCTAAATTGTGACATTTTTTCCCACAGTAACTTCTGACAACATTAAAATTCTTTTTTTATATTTATGTTATATTTCCCGATTCTTGGCATTATAAAAATTGCCTTATTTCCAACAATAAATTAAATTATTGCTTTGAAATCCAAAATTATTCATTCTTTCTTCAAACATTTAATTTCTTAATTCTTTTCTTGTTGAAAATTTAAAAAGGAAGATTAAGACAAGTAAAAAAAATGAAGTCACTGTACCATGAAATGTAGAGGATAGATTAGTCAGACACTTATGTTTGAAATAGCACCTTGTTGTCATGGGCGGATCTTGATTAGAAAGGTCCATGTATTCAATGGGCAGAGTATATATAAAGAATAAAATGATATGTAAATGATATAACTGAAATAAAATATATCTTATATCCCTAATGAACCACTTGGTTTCCAAAGGTAACTACTATCAAATATAAGAGGATTAATTAAACAAAAGTTATTTTTTGAGAACTGAATCTTTTTTTACCATATTAAATAAAAACCTCATTGCTGCTATTGTAGTTTAGTAAAAATTGAAACTTTTAATTAAATATTTTTTATAGGCATAAGAGCAATTCTTTTTAAAACTGTAAAAGATTTAAATTTTTGTAAAATATTCTTTCTTCCCCAAATTTTCCGTACTTTTTTTTATGAAGAGAAAAAATAATAAATTGATTTATGAAATTTAATATGAAACTGAAAATTGTTAATGCTACTGTATAGTTAAAAATTTCCGAAATTTGTGCCGAATTTAGCTAAATTTTTAAAAGATAAAAATTTACTAACCCTTTGAAATCATAACACCATAGATGTACCATTAAATCTGAATCTTACCTATAGTGTTTTTTGTTATTGAATGGCAAACTCATTTCTATATTTTTATACATTTTCATAAGAGAAAATGTCAGCAAAATCATATTTGTTTGATAAAGCTTTCATTCTTTATGTCATTGTGGTTTTGATTGTTCCCAACATTCTATAGAGAAAGCTGTGCAGCGTGTTGCAAAATAATGATAAACATAAAAACTAAAGATAGTCTTGGAAAAGTAGAAATTTTGGTATCTTTTTTCCCCCCTTCTAAATTTTAATTGATTAAAAATCATGCAAAATTTTGGCTTTCTTTGTTAATAACTTCTAGAAATTATTTTATTTTTTCTTTGATAATGTCATTATGGAATTTTACTTGATTTCATTGGGACAGGATAGCCTGGTTAGTAGAGCATTGGATTCGTGTCCCTTAGGTTGCGAGTTCGAACCCCGCCTGCTTGGTGGCTGACACGCATAAAAATCTGTCGTCACAAAGTCCTCCATGTCAAGTGTAATACCACTGGGGGTACTATCAAGGGTGATTGTTCTCTGATTCATATCTAAATTACGATCTGTGGATGAGTAAATGAAATGCGTGAATGAAGTCCGCCCCATAAAAAGGGTTGTGACGTGTGTGTAGCTAAATAGCTCTCTTGGCCCTAGATGGTGCTACTATAGAAATAAGAGACGCTCCCCCACCGGCTTAAAATCAGTCTTCGTAACAGCAGGCTTGTCTATGGCAAGTGCCATAAGAAACAACAACAACTTGATTTCATCAATTTTTTAAAGATTCTATTAAGATGATATTCTAAAATACCAAGTAATATGTTAAAAGATCTGTAGGTTTAGAAGATTTTAGGTTTCAATTCTACCTAAAATATAGAAAGACATGCTCATGTAATGCAAGTGAATATGTGATAATTTTACTGCTAAACTCATCAGCACTTTCAGTATGCGAAATAGAGTGAAGTTACCATGCAGTTAGATAATGCAGAAAGGTGTTATATTTGCATGCAATTGTGGTATCATTTGACTCAACTACATTAGGGAAATTCATGTTCACAATGAGTAGAAGGCTACTAGAATAGCATAACAAAAATATCAATTACAATAATGGATTTAAAAGTATTCTGTTAGGGTAATTATAAATACCAAGTTACCTGTAAGAAAATGCCTTCAAATGAAACACAACTGATAATTACAGAAACCAATTGGTTGTCAAAGGCAGCTTATTCATATATAAACAAAAATGCACAGTTATAAACTAACATGGAGTTTATTAATTTATTACATTTCGTTGCCATACAAGGACATGTGACATATACTAGTTTCTACAGAAACTTAAAAAAATTACAATGGTTCATTAAAAATCACATTTGATTTTATGAAATACAATCACATGCACAAGTTCTCTCTTAGTATACATCACAAAAGCAGTTCTCAACAGACCAGTATGTTCACATCGAGATGGTTCATTAAAATCTCGTATAAAAATTTATGTATTGCAAAAGATAATTCCACTGTTGTATCCAATTCTACAGCAGAGGGTCTCTTTCCAATGCAAAGATTTTTCAGCTATTTATAATTTTAAAAAAAGAAAAGGATGCAATTTTTATACTTTAAGACTGTTATAAATTCTTTTTTTAATATTTGTATTTTATGCATATTCAATGGATATATACAAATGACCCTATTTTTCTTTGTAATAGTGAATCTCTATTTAATAAGCCAAAATTTTTAATGTCATGTCTTTAAGGTCGTTTTTAAATAGGAATTCTAATTTTTTTTATATATAAATCAATACTATTTCTTTTTGCATTCTTTTGAAGTAAATATTTAAATCATATATAATTATTATTGTTCTTTCCATTTTTATTAATTAATCTTAACATTTTATTTTTTAGAAAATATTTATGTTACAACTAATGCATGGAACTCAAGGAATCTGGCAATTTTCTACATAATGAATAAATTTCATATTTCAATGACAAATTATCCATAACTAAATTTAAGATAATTTATTTATTTGCTTTTTACATGAAACATACCTCATACTTTGAACTAGGCAATTAACTTAAAAGTATCTGTAAGATATTCATAGCCAAAATTTATTAAAAAGACAAAATGTATTTACCAAAAAAACAGCAGAAAATACATTTAAAAAAAAGAAAGAAAGCAAATAAACCATGAATTCTCATAATACTAAATAATACAAACGATTTTCACACACATACTACTTTATTTATTAGATAAAAACTGTAATGTTTCTGAAGATACATAAGCTTTATACAAAACACGCTTCATTTGTATCCTACAGCAAATACATGAAAATGTTTATATTGCTCGTTTATTAGGATGATAAATCAATATTGCTTTGAAAACATGAATCAACATATTATCTGATTCAAAATTCACTTCAAAAAGTGTTTAATAAATAATATGCTGAAGAATGGAAAAATCTTTTTACAAATGTACATAACTGAATGATCTGTATGAAATAGGAAGAAAAGAGAAGCACCAATTGGGAAGAAACAGATTTGCATAAAGTATTAATTGAAATCAAGATAGATGAAATTCAAATTCATTTCTCTTATACATGCAAGTAAATTGAGAAAATTTATGGAAAAAGGACAAATAAAGGAAACTCAATTAGTAAAATGGTAAATATATTAAAACTAATATACAACAATACTGATACAGCATTGCAATGAAAAAAAGCATTTATGTACATGTTTAATTTCAAAAACAATACCCCAAAATGAACTTTACAAGTTAATACATTAATATTTAATTAAAACAATCATTCACTTAACTATAAAATGGCTATTATATAAGGAATGCATAAACAAAAGAAATAATTAAAATTTATATTTTAGAAATTTCTGTAAGCTGGAGCAAACATTTTTGGGCATTTTATCAGAAGTTAACAAATAAAAAAAATCAATATTTATCTTTATGGGCATGCATTAAAATATATCACTTCATATCACCATTGTTTGTGCATTCCCTTTTCATGATTTTTTTTTTATTTAAAAATAGAGGCACTAAACTATTGCATGGAACATAAAGAATTTTCACATGTAAGAATTACATTATAACCTATTATTGCACATATCTACAAAGATATTCTAGTTTACAGAAGTTTATTGCGTACTAAACAATTTTTAATATAAAGGTACAAAAAATCACTTAATAAAATAATTTTACCTTTACAAAGTCTACACAATTACAGAACCACAGAAATATTAGTTGCTGCCAAATGCTCAATCAACTTTACATATATACATGAATGAACAGTTTAGGATTATCTATTTATAGGCAAGTGTTTTAATATTGACACATGATGACATGAAAACCCTTTAAAGTTGTTATAAACATAAAATATTTTCATAATAATAATCTTCAAAGAATCAATAAGACTGAGTTCTGCCATAATGATCACAAATTGATCCGAGTGAAATATATTGAATAGTTTTTAACATAAAACTTTTTTATTTGTTGAAAGTATAAAATATATATTTTTTTAAATTGCTTCTGACAATCACAATTCTCACCATAATAATAATAATCACTATAAAAAATGTTTCAACATAATGAGAAAAAAAAAGTTTTTAATATATGCTTTCCTGGGTATTATGAATCATTGAGTTAAGAAAAAATAGTTAATCAAACATTCATCAAATTGACAAACTGCTTTGCTGAGTCAATTCCATTAGGATCATAATAAATAAATCTACTAGATAAAATATAAGACTATTATCAATAATAAGTTCTTGTGTCCTAAAGAGACAATAATAATAAGTTAATAATATTAAGGAAAAAAATTGATGATAAAGCTTTAATTTAACAAATACTTTGAAGACCATTAACTATGCCATTATTTTTTTACGTAAATGAATATATTAAAAACCTATGTTTTCTTCAAAATACAAGTAAAATACCATTAGCTTTATTTTTGGGTAGAATAAATAAAAAATATTAAAAATGGCCAATTTCACATAACAGACTTTCAGTAACTTTTCAAAGTTTTACATTTACAAAATTAAAAAATATTTGAGCATATTGAATTAATCATAAAACCAAACATCAGCTTTTTATGAAGAAATATAGATATAATCACACAATTAAATCCTAATTGCTGACTGTCAATATATAGGAATATCAACAAAAATAAAAATCAACACAAGAGAAAATATTTTTGTATATACTGTGAAAAAAAAAAATCCAAAATCTTATTTACAAATAAAAACTCTTCAAATACTTTAAAAAATCTATTCTTAGTTGAGCTTATTTAAAAATATTGTTATGATTGAGACTTGAATGACAACTCACATTTCTGAAAGTTCCATGATCACTCTTACTCCATAAAATTAGCTAAATGCAGCAGCTACAATTTTCGCCAACTCCTGATGCTCAGAAAAGAAGAAAAACTACTTTTTCTTCATATTATTTCATTATTTTATTACATGCTACTGTAAACAGAGTTTTACAATAAATCAAATGAAAGATCAGTCCATAAATGACCAAATGAAACATGGTAACCATCAAGGAACAGTACCAAAGTATGCTTCCCATATAAATTATATAAGTGATCGCAGCTAGTTTAGAGAGAAGTACATAAAGTATACAACACAAATGTGGTGAGACATTTATTTATCCTTTTTGTGCTTCTTTCTTCGCCGCTTAATTGTAGGACCTTGGCGTTTAGCAATACAACGGACACAAAACCAATTTTCTTCTTCTTTCGGAGGCACTACAATGCCAACACATACCCTAAAATAATAAAAGTAAAAAAATTAATGCCGTTTGATGATTATATATATTTTCAAATGATTTTTTAAAGCAAAACAGGTAAAATTTACATATAATTATCATACTTCATTATATCCTCTTGAAAATTTACTTACAATGATTGTTAAATTTAGCTTAATTTTATTATTAGTATGAGAATGTGCAATTCCAAATAATCAGCAAGTCATTTTAATATAGATGAAAGTTCCTTAGCATTTCAAATATTAAACTGAAAGTTTAAGTATATACATTAACAAATACTAGAAATAAAGAGCTGCAAACAAGGAATGGTTTTAGTAAAGAATATTCAAGGCCACTTAGCATTTCATTAAATTGTCTGTTCTAAAAATTAGTTGTGAAAAAAATTAACTTCTATTTAAAGGATAATTCAACTTCAAACAATATACATTTCAACAAATAATTATTTAAATTTTAATGATAAATTAATTGACTGCATGTAGGATATTCTCTTTCATTTTCCAAAGAAAAAGATCCAAATAGCCATATATTTTTTAGAAATCAGTATTACTGTTTGGATGCTAGGTTAATCACCTCAATCCTTAGCCAGAAATTATTGAATATACATGAATGTTGGTAAATCTCTATTAAATACCAAGACACAAGTTCTTTCTAGAATATCTGATGTTCTGTCATGGGAACTATAAACAGCAGTTGAGTGAAGTCTGTCTTTAGAGTATTGGTCTCCAGTGAGTTTTCTCTGAGGTCTTTGTGTAGCATTGCAGTAATAAAATAAAAATTTGCTGTTTGTGTACTGTGTAATAGCTCTTAATTTGTGTAGTGCTGTTTTTTTTTTTTTTTTTTTTTTTTTTTTTTGTATATACTTCAAATGTGTTTTGTTATTGGTGTTTTTGTCCTTTCTTGTGAATAATTATTGGGTTTGTTGGATTTGTCATTGTACCAGATGCATGCATCAAATGGACTTTCTCTCTCTCTCTCTCTCTCTCTCTCTCTATATATATATATATATATATATATAGACAGAGAGAGAGAGAGATAAGGATATTTATTAATCTAATTTAAATCTTAGTTGAGTTCTTATATTTTATCTTAAATTAACTCATATTACTTTATTTTAAAAAGTTTCATATTTCCTGATTCAGATCTCATTTTTTTTATTCAATTATTTCTAAAATGAACTCTAAAAAATTGCTGACACTAAATTTTCCTACACCCCAAACGCCAACAAAAATTCCTAATACCTATGAATTATCTTCCAAGATACCTAAGATTCCCTTTCCTGAGTCTACACAGTCAAAGAAATTGTTATTACAATCTCTTGGTAAAATCACCAAGGGGGAAAGCTCTCTTACATTGCTCTGGTGTTGTGAAGTAAACAAATGCATCTTTTTATTCTCCCAATGTACAAAATATGCCTTTCATGATGAAATAAATTGATGTTTCTTCCAAAAGTGTCACTTTTCATCCAAGCATTCACCGAAAAATTTGCATGCACACACAAAAACACCTTGTACATAGTAAATTCTATCTGTTTGCATTCCTAAAATTAAATATTTTCTGCAGATTTTGAACTCAAACATAAAAAAGCCTTTCAACTTCTCAGTTTCATAGATATCCGGCTTTCCCATATTCCCGTGAATCTAATTTCTATAGTTTTGATTGTCCCAGAAGTAAATACGATACCACTTAAAGAAAGAATGCACCTAAAAGAAATGCTAGATTTAAGAAAAATTGCTTTTTGAAGTTATCTAAATATATTTCCGTAATCTCTTATTTCCCTCCGGTTTGCTTTGTTAAGAGTGCTGCTTTAATATTAGTCAAGTATTTGACAGAAGAAAAAAATGCTTTTTGAAATCTGCTTTAAAAAATAACCGTTTGCTTAACTGTGGGGGGGGGGGATGTCATTTAAAGAACTTATTTCCCTCTCTTTTCGAGAATATATCTATATTACAAAAAGCAGAATTTTTCTTATCTTTTAAAAAGGAGTTTCTGAAAACAAAAATATATAATTATCTACAATAAGTTGCTATTCTGAGAATGAAATTGCAGAGAACATTTCTGCAAATCTTTAATAGAACATTCGAATTGATATTCAGTTATAATTTGTTTGGCTACAGAAGTTCAATACATCAGGAAAAAATTTAGAATTTGGAGGAATTAGCTAAATTTTTTATTGGAGTATTTTTTTCAATCCAATAAAACTTTAAAATAAATCTTCCAATACTAAAAAAAACTTGAAATTCCAATAAAAAATTATTACAAATTTATGAGCATGAATTTGGGAAGAAACTGGAGAGAAATCATAAGAATCTCCCAATAAAATATCAGAACTATTTTAGAAAAATCATATTCATATATTTAACAAAGAAAGTACAAAAAAAAAATCCTTCATATATCTCTAGAATAATAATCTCAAGACTTAAATAATAAGACATTAACCCCCCCCCCAAAAAAAAACGACTAAAGCAATTATCGTCCCATCAGTATACATTATTGTCCAACAATAACTGCAATGTTGGATGGAGCTTAAAAGTATTCAAATCGATACGAAATCCCAACTTCTATTTTAACATTTAGCAATCCAAACAGGTATCTTTTTTTATCTGCATGGGTAAAGTTATGAATAAAAATTAATTATGGGATCATAAATTTCATTTTTTATTAACATTTTTCGGATAGTGCATTGTAACAAAGATCAATGAACTGAAGACTGAAATTATTATTTTATAATATGCTGATTGATTTTATTCTTACTTCATGGGATAGCTGGAAATTATTTCCATTGTTTTCTTTCAATGATTGTTTTTGATTTTGCATTTGGCAATATGTATTTTTTTCCTGTTAATAGATTGCTTTTTTATCATTCTGATTTTAATTATTAATTTCAAATTAAGAATAACTCTAATAAAATTCTCAATTCAATTGGAGATTATAGCTAATATTTTCTTTCTGATCTTTAAAATTTCTAATAGCATTAAATTTTGCTCTATTAGTGGATCACAATCTATTTCAAATTTATTTTAGGAATTAGTTTTTATTTAAGTATTTATGTGTATTATAGACAGAGAAGATCCCACTGTAAGGAAACAATACTTTTAATGCTAATTTATACTTATATTTAAAGTAATTCCAAATAAGATTGTTTATTTTTAAATTTTCCTAAACATTCTGTCAACGCACATGAAATGTTCTAGAACTCTCAATAGTTGATCTATGGAAATCATATTCAAGATTCAGTGGAGCATCCTTTAATGAACATAATCCATTTCCAAATTTAATTTGTAATGCAAAACATTCATTATGTGTGCGTGTGGGGGGGGGGATCCATTCAGTAAAATTTTTTTCCATGTAAAGTAAAACAATTATTTTATTCCAAAAAATAACGAAAAATAAAAATACTCAAATTAATATATGCCTTTTTTTACAAAAAAAAAAAAAAAAAAAAAATAGTCTCAAGACATTTGTTTTTGCCTATGATCCAAACTTTGGCATGCACAGTAACTGCCTTATCAAACTGATACTTCTCACCTTACTATGCAATAATTTCTCTTACTTTCAGTACCTCCTTTACTTTAATAGAAGATTGCTCTGTTGTATGTATTATTTCTTTCTGCCCAAACTAAATCCCATGTACAGCTTTTTGCTGTGACACAGAATGTAGCTGCTTCAGTAATTCTAGCTACATTCTTCTACCTGCATATCAATGCTGTTGCTATTCTCCTTTTGCTTTATAATCCTGGACAGAGCAAAATCTCTTCAATTAAGGCTCCATAGGCTTTGCTCAGACCTGTCAATCGCAATCCAAAATTTCTTTCATATAAATATAAAATTTCTCTTCAAACAAGCACTCAACAAAATTGATACAAGCCAATCTCTCACTACTCATACTGAGAAAATCATTCATTAAATTTTTTACAATTTGTTTTGCTTATTATGTGAGGTGCTTGTCAAGTGAAAGTTTGACTATATTATTAATAGGATTATAGTCTATTTACAGCGGCATAGTTTTTTTGTTGTTGTTAACTAATAACCTAGAAAATTATAAAACAAGAAACATTTTACATACCAATGGTACCAGTCATCACATTCATCACAACCTATCATTGGACTTCCATCGTCAGCTCGAGAGCAAGCAGGGCAAATCCATATTTTATTGCCACTTTCATCCTTAAAAAATTATTTCTATATTATTAGCAGGGCATTTATTCTTTAATATTTACAAACAATTTAAAATATTTCTTACAAAAAAGAAAATTAATAAAACAATAAAGATCCTCAAAGATCTCCGTCACAGTATTAAAGCTGTTATCATTAGAAAAAAAATTTGAATACTTTGTTAGTTTCAAACTGTTCCTAAAAATATAAAACAAAAGACAGAAAATGAGTTTTAAAAGAATCAATAAAGACATTAACTAGAGTATTTCAAAACCAATATCTGCCAATTACTATGTCCTTTTCAAAGTTTCAATGCATTTTGCATCTAATTAAAAAAGTTGAAAAAGAATAAAGTCCAAAATTTATTATTAAACTTTCAAGAAAATATTTAAACATTTAGTTTTTACTAAGTTTTGATTTAGTTTTCTACTAAAAAAAAGGTAAAACTAATAGGAAAACAACATCTAAATGCTCATCCATAATTGCACAAATTTAAAAATGTTACCCAACTTTAATGAATTACACCATATCAGAGCAAACCTAAGAACTATTCTAAATTATACTTGCATAATAAGCAAAGTATTCTAAATAGTTATTAGCACTTGCAAAATGCTGAAATTAAATGGTAAATAAAATTAGTTCAGTTATTTGGGATAGGAATATTCTGAAATTCTTATTTTTCAATATTTCTCAAAATTGCAAGATGATGTGCAGGTGACTACTGATAATGTCTCTAAGGGACCATGTACTTTCATCTTTACAAATAATAAACAAGAAGATGTGTGCATTATGATTCTACAGGCTAGACTGTTTAACCTACAGCTACCAAATTTGGCACTATATGTTTTGGAGGGTAGAATATGCATCTCAGAGCAATTTTTTTAAAAAGTCAATTATAATTGAAATTAATTAAATATTAAGCTAAATTTTTTCATTTTCCTGTAATAATTTCTGAAAATATAACTGTACAAAAATAAATTTTAAACTGTTTCAAAATTTAAAAAATAGTCTTTTTAATGATATCAATTTAGTTAATTGTGTGCATTCTTTCTGAATTATGGTAACATTTTAAAAACTCTTTTAAATCTCATTTCGAACAATAGATAACATCCTTGCCAAGAATTTCAACCTGTTTTCACTGTATCATCCAATATTTAATCATTACTTTCTTCCATTGTTGAAAGGTAAAGAACAAGAATTGCATTTAATATCTGTGCATTCGCAAGATGAATAAAAAAGTGAAGTTACAATACTGCAAAATTCAAAAGATATAGGAACTGGAGATTTATAATGATGTTATGGGACTGATCTCCATTAGAATGATTCATAGGTAAATAAAAAGAACTGAAATAAGATAATTAAAACAGTATGACTTTAATGTCTGACTGGTAGAATCATGAGCATGAAGTTATATTTAAACGGTTTAAATAACATTAAATATAACCAATATCATTGGTGAATTGACAGTATGAAAAAAAAATTGAAGAAACAATAATAATCATTTAAAAATAGGAAGACTCATGTATCAATAAATAAAACAGGTGTAAGGTTTTCTTGATAGCTAAACACGATAATGAAATATTACAAGAAAAGTTGACATTGCGTTTAAAAGAATCAATCCCAACTCGGATCTACTCATTTTTTAAAAGAAATTTTATTAAACTTCTTTCATATTAATTGCACTTTGCATTCATATTAAAATTAAAAAATTAAATTACAGAGCTTTTCTGACTTTGAAAATAACATCATTCTTGCCATTTCTTTGAGTTAATAAACATGCTTTTCAAATTAACTTTTTAAACTTTTTTCAAATAGAAGAGGCGAAGTATAACTCAAAGGAAACATCAATTCAAATAAATTCCAAAGAAATCAGATGAAACATTTATAAAAAAAAATTAATCTAAGTATTTTCTTTCCTTTAAATCCAAAACTTTACAAAAGACAATTGAATGCAAATTATCTTACTTCTCAAATTTAGAGAAAGTAATTTAAAAAATTGCAAAAAATAAAATTATTCTCTTATTTTTCTTATTCTTTATGCAGTTTGGGCATAATAAAATGTTTTTCAGATTTCAATTCAATGATTCGTTATGCAAATTTGCTAACTGGTAGCAAATAGAAGGAATTTCACAGAAAGCATTTTCTTTTAAACTGAATGATCAAGAATTAGATTCTAAATTAAATATTTAAAACCATTTGAAAGACAAGTCCAGTATTTTTGTCAATTTTTATGGTGATAAAACAACTAATTTATAAATGGACCCAGAATAATAGCACTGGCAGACAAATTTTAATGGTTTGTTTGATACAGAAAGGAAATATGCCACTGCTAGCAATTTTACTATGCTGAGTTTGAAAATGATATTGAAAAACCTTGGATTACATCAGATTTATTAGATATATTAAGCATTATTAAAATAAAACAAACATATGATGCAATATAGGTTATTTGTTTACACAGGAACTGTTTAAATATTTTTGTAATTATGAAAAAAAATAATGTACTCATTAAAAACACATCAGTACAATGTAATCTGGCTAACAATAGTTGCATACATGATATTTCTTTACTACCTTCTTTTTCTGAATTTATAGATATTTTGTGCATGACATTACAGCAGTATTCCGCTAAAATTTATTTGGGTCTATTTTCTTCCATATCAGCCATGCTCTGATGACAATATTTACTATGCCCTCATTACCACACATACAGTTGCCAAAGAAAAATTCAAAGGTACAATATATATAAAAAAGTATTTTTTGATTATTAAATGTTTTTAAGCACTTCTTTTATTGCAGTTGATCATGAAGAGCTATTGCACAATAATTACAATATAAGTGATGTTCATGTGTTATCCTGATCAGCAAGTTCACTTAAACTTTGCAACACTAAAACAAGTTAATTTTAAAGTGCAGTCTCAAGCAATTTGTATGCACAATATCACTCCGTTCCCATTTATATTACAAATAAAGTGACATTTTAACTTTGTGAACAAAACCTGAATTCTTTTATTATGTTATAAAAATTATCAATCATCATTTACACACTTCCAAGACATTGTGCCCTCGTGTAGTAATAAACTAGAGGAAACAGTATGATTAAATATTTTACAAGTCTATTATATCAAATTTTGAACAGAACAAACATGACTGGTACAGAATGATGCAATATCTCACTGGCATCTAAATCTGGTAACTGCTGTTTGAATTATCAGAGATTGGAAGAAGAATTCATTTGACTGACAGAAGGACTTATGAATAAGAGCATAAAGAAGAGCAAATTAAGTGCTAGGTTTATAATAAAAATATAAATAACAAAATGGAATAAAGACTTAATTACATGTAGACTGAAAACATTTTCTGGAAATTAGAACCAAATTTCATTTTTCTGCTCAGAATTTTGTTCAACACTCTTAAATTAGTAATATTTTAGCTGCTTTGGTTTCTGAAGTTTTATGCTGTAGACCAATTTATTTCACTATTGTATACAGCTTTAAAATAATTTATCGCAAATACTTACAACAATTGTTCCAACAGTTTCAGTGATAACTGTTCTGGGTGCAGGCACAGCTGCAGCAGCTTTTTTCCCTCTACCCCGACCTCTGGAATGTTGTGTTTTAGTAACAGGTGGTGGTGGAGCTGGCATAACCGGCTCCTCCTTAACAACAGGAGGAGGTGGTGGACTTGGTGCTGGGGGAGGTGATGGTAACCGTACTGGTGGTGTAGGAGAAGGAGATGGCTCACGCAATGGTGGGGGGCTGGGAATGGGAACACCCGGAGATGGTGTTCGTATAATTTCATCTTCAGAATCATGCGATGGAGATGGGCTGCTAGATAATGATGTGGAATTTTTTGTATTAGGTTTAACGCAGCTGGAAGGAGAGAATGAAAAAAAAGATAAAAGAAAATTAACCAGGCAGGCATGCAGAAATGTTGACACATCACGCCAAGGACTATCTAATTAATAAATAAATTTATAAAACATGCTAATACAAAAATGAGAAGTACATTTTCGCATTACTATGGAAAAATAATAAAAAAATCTAAACCATAAATTGGATGCACAAACTGTATAAATACCAAATCTAAATCTAACATTTATCTAATCATGCGAATATTAAAACCATATATTTTAAAAATCATGAATTAAAAATTTGAATATCATGCACTTTAATAATATGCGAAGAATAACTATATAAAAGGAGATTAAAATCAAATTTTTCATACCACAAAATATGTTTTAGCAATTTTTCTAGTAATTAGAAAAACTACCAATAAACAAGATAAAGAAAGAAAAAAATAGACTAATAATGAAAATGTATAAACACAAATGACTTTTGAAACAACAAGGAAAGGAAGAGGAATGGAAATAATTTAAAATATCTAGTAAACATTTCTTTTCAGGCATATAATTTTCCTACAAAATGGAACTACAAAAATGCTTCAAGAATTATTGATAAATACAATAACAGTAACAAAAAAAAAAAAAAAAAAAAAATGAAAACTTTCAGTTTTCTTATTACTTAATGCATTTATAATTTGCTATGTATCTTTCATATTCTCTCAAATAATCAATACAGGAATTACGGAATATTTAAAAAAAAAAAAATCCCTTTCAAAACTAAAGTTTAAGATAATGTCCAAAAGAACAGATTCAGATGTATACTCATAATTATAGCGCTTGTTTAATAATTCTTTCTCATCTTTGTATAATATAAATAGATAAAAGAATTTTTTAAAAATTTCAACAATAAACCCTATTTACCGTAGATAAAAAAAAATATCAAATTTTACCAACTAAAGCTTTTTAAGTCGATTTGAAACAAATATATTTATCCAAACATTTTTATTTATTTATTTATTTACAAGCTATTAACTTAATGCATATGAAAGGGATAGAGAAACAGAAACATTTAGTTTCTAACATATGCAGACAATGAAAGGGGGAAAAAAAATTGATGAAAAACTATAATAAGAGTTAGGAAAGGTAATTGCTAAACAAGTCAATACTAATAATTTCCCAAATATACATTTTGTCGAGGAATAAAAAGTCAAATTTTTCTGAAAGAATTAAAACATTTCGAATTTTCTAATCTATATTTCTCAATTATCTTAAGATAAAATTATTAATTAAATATAATCATATAATTGTAGACAATCAACATTTTATGGATTTCAGATTTATGATTAAAGTATGTATATATAAATAGTCTACTAAAAAGAATACTGAACTAATTGCAAACAATTGCACAAAACGTTACTTAGAGACCAATAACTATATTCGGATGTAAGAAATAAGAATGTTCACAATATGTTTTGCAAAAGCAACTACACGTCAAAACATATATTTTATAGCTGTTTCCCTAATGCATAAATACATCTAATTATTCTTCGGTTATGCAACAGCTGTATATAATAAAAATGAAACACTGATTACTTAAGAAACAGAATTTTATACATTGTTCCTTATCACTGCATTAAAAGTTAAAATGAAATCTAAATATAATGAAAAACTTATATCTAATAAATTATAACTGCTTAACTGATACTTTAGCTTATTTGAATTTTAATTATTAACATTTAAATGCATAAATATAGGAAAATCTTTCATTTAAAAAGATTATTTTTCTTTAAAACTATGGTTCTATGTTTAATTAAATTTAACTTAGTTTCTTGCAAAATGAAATAAATTATTTGTCACTAATCTTTGTATTAAAACTATATGCATTGTATGAGAGTTAAAAGAAATACTTCAATGATTTAACAAAGAATATTTGCACATTATTCAATTCTACATTGAAATTACATTCCAGTTGCCTCTCATTTTATTTCATATTACTTTTTAAATATATAATACACAGAAAAAAAAATTAATCAATGTAACTTATTTAGAGGGGAGGGGAATGGCAAGTACATAAAAAGAAGTTGTAACAAAATATTAAATTATGTACAATATATTATAAAAATATTAAAAGAGATTTTGATATACACTAAATAAATTTTTAATATAAATTATTTCCAGATTGAATCTAATATACTATCTCAAAAAATTAATATGAATTACAAAGATAAATAGAGCAAGTACTATTTGAATTAAAAATAAATTCTGGCTTTGATGATATAGTACCAACAGATTACCTATACAAATTATTGCATTTTCACTTAGATAACATCATATCAAAATAGAAACATTTTTTTTTAAAAGACAAAAAGGAAATAGCAAAAACTAAAGATGGAATTACCTGCATATACAAATTAGATAAAAGGACAAATAAATATTTTCACACAAATAAATTTCATTTTTTAAGTTTAATTTTTTTTATTTCCACTTCTAAACAATGAAATAGTAATAATTACAAAAATATATTTGTTACCCACCAACTTTAAAATTTTACTAATACTACAGGGTATCAAGAATTATCGAAAACTAATTCAAGTACTAGGTCAGAATTTTCGGAAGATCAAAAAGTTTACCACAAAGTGACAAACAAATCTTACTTCTAAGAAAAATAATTCCTAACTTTTTCAAATATAGCATACTGTATAATAAATCTATTGCACTTCACAATAAAATCTTAAACATTTGAAATAATTTAAATAACCCAGAAGATATTTTTGACTGACATACATTTTTGCTGATCCAGAAGAACTTGTCAATTTTAAAGTCATTTTTGGCACAGTGCTATCTTCTTTTACCTATAAAAAAAACACAATTATTTTATTAATTCTGAATAAAGAAAATTATACTACATATTTCCTGATAATCTAAAGCCTATAGGAGAGGAAAAATAGACTCAAGCATTAAAATATAAGTTAAAGATATATTATAGGAAAAATATAATAGTTCAAAAATTACTTTAAAAAATAATACATCCTTTTAAAACAAATGATAATGCAGTAGTAGCAGTATACATATATTAATATACTTTAAAAAATTTTAAATAATACTGTAATAATTCAATTCGAATATTTTGAAAATCATCTCCTTATAATAGAATAAAAAAATAAATTAATTAAAATTAATTAAAGTGGCAAAAATCATGCCTGTTTTACACATCAAGAAAAATTTTAAATTCTTAAAATGAGTGGGCATTATGCACGAATTATTTACATTTTCATTAATAACAAAATATATTATTCGTGCATTAACTCCATGCTTCAACATAAATGTCATGTCAGTCTACTGAATAAATGTGCAAATGGCATATGGATGGTTAAGCCAAAAATTGGTTAATAGCTTGTGGTTAATATATAAATACCTAAAATATGTATGTATGGAAGCTCAAGATTAAGTCACTTGGAATATTTTCTTATAATTTATTTCAAAATACATTAGAAAAAGAATTATTTTACATATTAACATATGTATAAAAAATGTATTGAGGCCTTATAATATTTAACATCAAAAACGATAATTCTTTAAAATATAACTATATAAATCAGTCAAATAAAGAAACATAAAAAATATTTACTTTTTCTTCCTTTTCTTTAGTTTTCTTTTTATCTGGCTTTGATTTTTTCTTGTCAACCTTAACATTTTTCTCCGATTTTGTTTTTGGTTTTTCTTTGGGCTTTGGCTTTTCTTTTTCTTTGATCTCCTCTTTTTCTTCTTTCTTTTTAACTTTCTCAGACTCCTTTTTACCTTTCTTCTTTACTTTATCCTTTTTATGGTCCTTTGCTTTTGACTAGATTTATAAAATTAAAATATATATATAAAAATATTTTGCTAAACATTATTTCAGTAGATAAATATTATTTAAGATGCTATTTTATATGATAAAAAAAACTCAGGACATTTATTTATTTAAAAAAACATTTCTCTTAGCATTTCCCCAGACAATATTATAAGGCAGTAAAATATAAATACACATTTGCTATATAAACTCAAAATTTGAACATCATAAGTGCATATTAGAGGTCTTTATTGGGTTTAAAATGAGTTAGCTAGCATGTGTTAGTTATAAATCTGGAAGAGAAGCCTAAAAGTCTTAATCAATTTGCAATTTTTCACTATGAAGCTTGTACTACTGGAAACGGCACCTATTTTCATATTCTGCAATACTCAGCCCACAATATTTTATAAACACATTAATTAGGAATTTCATCTGCATTTGGTTTTTTATTCTTATAATGTTACAGCAAACACAATCTTTCCATTTAAATATTCCTGTGTAAAATTGGTTTGTTTTGCTATGCCAGAATAAAGCTCATCATAACTCTTTTTAATCACTTTGCATATAAGAATAAAACTTAGCATATTGTAAAAATTTATAATTTATTTGGTACAATTAAAATAGAAAAAAAAAACTAATACTAAAAACTAATTTTAAAAAATTAATACAAAGTACAAATATATTTTAAATAACTAATATTTATTTTCTCTTTATATACTAAAATTATGGCACAGTCAATGCAGTTGAATAAACTGCAAATAAAGTAGTACTTTTTAGTGGTTTCCTGAGAGGCAGGGCAAAGAAAAAAATTAAAGTATTTTTTTTTTATATATATATAAAGCTAATTCAAGTATTTGCTTATACACAGTAAAAAATAAAGTAAACATATTTCACAATTAAAACTGAAAAACTAGAAAGTATTTTTAAAAAGAATCGGAATACACAATCTTGGATTACTGTTTCTTCTTTAAATTAATAATTTAAATTTTTAGATTATTTAACCAAGTTTTGTTTTATATAATTAATAATTAAAAATACGATATTTTATTATAGCCATAGTTCTGAATACTTAACAGTTTCATGAAAAAATCCCTTATTCAAATCAGAAGTATTAATTAATATCATTTAGCTGAAAAAGTTCTAATTTTGAATATATATATACTAACATCACTATCATCAAATAGCCTGATAAAATAAAAAAATAAAATGCAGTATATATTCTAATAATATGCTGATTTCTAAAAATATTTCTTTGTGAAAGAAAGATTCCACTTTTAAATTTATGTTTATTTGTTATGTTTGTTAAGGTGCCTGATTTTTTTTTTTTTTTAAAGTCTTCCATAATCTTTTATTACAAAATAAATACTGAAAACTTGAAAATTTTGCTAATCTTCTAAAGAGCATAAAATCAATTACTTATATCAAAATAGGTAAATATTTTCCAACACATTATTTTTCCTTCGATTAAAATAGATTTTATTTTGAAGGAACAACAAATACAGATTATCTGTTTCTATTCATGAACAAATATCAAAAATTTACATTTTAAATTGTCAAAAAAATATTACTCAGAAAATAAAGACTAGCAAACAAGTTTAAAATAAATCAGAGCCAAACAAATGATAACATTCCTTTTTAATTAATTCATTTCCAACTTTCAAACATAATTCTTATGAAACCTCCATCTGCTCTTCAGTTCTTTATCTACTTGAAGCATACACACAAAAGATAAATGATTATTTTACAGTAGAGTTTTGAAAGAAATTGCTGTCTTTGATAAAATGCCACAGTTCTGTTATTGTTAGCCCAATTTTTTTTTTTTTAATTTAATGCATTTTTCAAAATTACTGCTATTAAATCATGCCATAAGCATGGGAGAGAAATGTGATACAACCTCACTGCTAAGAATATGAAATAAAAAGAGAAGGAAAGAGCCAACTTGCCACATTTTAAAAGTTCAGAAAAGACATTTCCTATTTTTGGAAAAGAAGCTGAGACCAAATTAAATAATTATTTGAAAAACAGTTTAAGCAACTTAAATTGCGACAATTAGATCCTGAGTGCAATGGAAAACCCAATCAGAATGTATTTCATAAATTTGAATTTTAGAGGACAAAAAATAATTTTATGAATACTTCAAAATGAAATTATTATGCATGTGTTTTGTTGTCTTTCATAAGCTTTCTCATTACTCAAAAATCGTTTTCATTCAATACATCTAATTAGTCGTTCAATTCATCTAATTAATTTTATTCATTAAGTCAGTTGCTTCTATTTTATGTAAATTTCATAGCTGTGATGTTATGGTCAATAAGAATTGACTATGACATCATTACCAGTCAGCATAAACCAAATGTTCTTAACAATTGTTTTAAGTAGAGTGTAAACTTTTATATATGATAGAAACTACATGAATGGAAATAATAATGTTATTTTTTTATTATGTTTACTTATTTCACATTCAAATAAACTGGTTTTCTGGCAGATGAAGTAGTCCTATTTGCAGTAATAGTGAGCTATCACTTAATCTCACATCCCAACATGGTTGTGTGCTTGGAAGACTTTACATTGTGATTTGCTGTAGTCATGTAACAATACCTATTTCTTTGGAAAGCAATAAAGTGATCTTGAATAAGGGTTCATCTATAACAGACCTAAGTCTGAGAAGGATGGGACAAAACAATAATGGGCATGACAATAAAAGATTATATATAATATGAAGAGGCATGTTTTAAAAATTACATAAAATTTCATAAACAATTAAGAAGTTCATTTCAATGAACAAAACTTATGTATTATTACCATATAATCAGCAATCTATAAATAAATATAAGAAAATAAATTATAAACTATGAAAAACTTATAGTGAATGCATCTATTTACTGAATGTGGATTTTTTTGTGCTCTTAAAATAATTTCTTTAAACCGATATAAATGCATGGGACAAATTAAAATTAATTTGAGTTATAAAAAGTAATGATAGTTCTTTTTTTAAGCAAGCATCAAGCATAATTTGTAATTATACATAATTAAAAACATCAATTATAATCACATAATTAAAAATATTTCTGTAATCTAAAAATAATATATTAACAACAAAATGGCATTTATAATAAAACCAACTTTTATAATAAAAGAAACTAACTTTATCAATGATGTTGGCAGCTTTTTTAATGATATCTGAATTTTCTGCTTTCACAGTAGAGTGTGCTACATTAGATTCAAATTTCTCTGGTGAGCTCTTCTGTGATGATGGCCCAGATTTAGCCAGATTCAAAGGCATATTTTGAAATGAGTTTCCACCTTCTGATTTGGAAGGCGTAACAAATAACGGTGGAGTTGGGAAATGGGGATTGGTATGCAATGAGCGCATTGGAGCAAATGGACTTGATGTGTAACTGGAACCCGGTACTAATGGTGGTGGAAGTGGAGGAACATGAGATAAGAGAGGAGGAGCGTGGGCATGACTCGGAGGTTGTGGTGAATGGTCAAAGAAACTATTTGACCGAGGAGATGAACTAGGAGTTGAACCTTCATCACTCAGTAAATCATCTCTAAGTAATGGAGATGGAGTCCTGTCTTCAACTTTGAGCATGAAAGATGAAGACTTTTGGCTTTTTGGAGAAGAATAAGGAGGAGATTTAACTTTTGAGTCTTTAGATGCTTTCTTTTTACTTTTGTCTTTTTTACTCCTCTTAGGACTTTCAGAAGATTTTTTAGTAGATTCAGAAGTCTTTTTCTCTTTCTTAACAGGAGCCTGTATGGGAGAATGGGGTGGCATATCACACGAAGACAATGAAGAACTATCTGATGTATCAGTAAAATCATATATGTCTTTTGGTTCCAGTTTTTTTATAACAGGACCACGAACCACAGAATTGATTGTTTCATCCATGGCTTTATTCTCTACTTCAGATTCCTCCTCTCCTCGTCGTATGACAGCCTCAATGCATTCATCAATGACTTCCAAACGAGATTCTCTTTCTTGACGAGCTTGAGTTTCAAGAGAATCATCAATGACCAATCTGGATTCAGGAGATTCTTCCCTGAAATCCAATTCCTCCTCCTCCATGGGTTCTTCAATAATTTCTTTTTCCACTTTAGGCTCCACAGGAGGAGGTTTATGTTCAATAGGAATTTCTTTAGGAAGCACCGGTACTGGAGACGGGAGAGCGGGTTCAGGTTCAACAGATTTATTTCGTTCACTCTTAATGTGTTTAATTGATTTTGCTACTCTGGCAGCCTTAAGTTTTTTTGAGCTTGAAAGTTTTGGAGACTTAATATGAGATGAGGTACCTGATCCTCCAGAATGCTTTAATTTTGCTTTCATTTTACTCAGCTTAAAGCTTTCTTTGATTTTACGAAGTTCATCCTTTTGTGCTTTTAGTTTCATTTTATCACTTTTGCTTTTCTGGCGGACAGGGTCATCTGATTTCATGCTCTTGTCCACTTTAGCTGATTTGTGAGAACTGCTGTGTTCCTTTTTTGAGCTTGATGAAATAGTCACCGATTTTTCATGCTTACTGACAGCATTTTCCTTGTTCTCTTTTTCCTTCTTAGAAGATTTCAATTTCTTCAAATCTTTTTTACTGATCTCTTTATCTTTTTTAGATTTGGATTTTTCTTTCTTAACATCTTTAACTTTCGCATCTTTCTTTGAGGACACAGGAGTGAAAGAATGTGATGGTTGTTCTGGAGTAGGAGGTGGGGAATCAACTAAGCAAGGTAATGATGTTTCAGCAACTTTTCCTTCGTGTATAGGTGAAATAAAACCAGTTGGTGTCATAAACACACTTGTCACTTCTCTCATAGGTCTACCCTCTTCTTCTGTGTAGTACCTTAAAATATTTAGAAAAATATATATTAAAATTAGTAACTCACACCAGCTAAATGTTAAGCCAAAATTTTAAAAATAAATAAAACTTTGCTTTAAACGAGAATCAAAGATTACTTTTTAAAATGAAATACTATACATAAGTTTATCTTTGAATGTTTAATTTTGAAATCTAATCTTAAAATCTTCATACCTAAAATTTAAAAGTTAAAAATAAAAGGCAAACAACAAGTTATTAATTATCAATAAAATTTTACATGAGAATAAACAAAATGAAACATCAAAAACCTTTTAATTTTTTGTAAGACAAAGCATAAATAAATAAATAATAAAATATTTCTGTCAAAAAGTTATATTTATAAATCTGCAACTTAAACTTTTTCAAAATCCATGAAGCTATTTTTAGAATCTTTTAAACATTTCCATTTGTATGCTGAACTATATCTGACATAACACTGTTCTCTCTTGCAGCTGAAATTAGAGCTTGTACTTAATTTAAATGCAGGAAGCATTATTGAATGCCTGCAACAAATTATTAAATTAGACCATTACACTTTAAAAGCCATGAATTTGCTCTACCAATAGACTGCTTGTCATTGCTTACAAGGTAAGTATATATACAATGGCAGCAAAGTATTATGAATTCGGTTATATGATATTATACCACAGTGTGCATATGCTGAGTTTCCAACCACTCCATGCAATTTTTTTTTTTTTTTACATCATTTCTCAATTTTTGAAAATGTCAACAATGATGCCAAAGCAAAACATGAACAAAAGCAATCCAAAATTAAACACTTTTAAGTTATTAAAAATGGCTTTCAGATTTATGCACTTTTTATGATACTCTGTATCTTGTCTTGTCTTGAAACTAAATCCACTGCAAGCGGCCAAATAACAGTTTTCCAATGGTATTTCCAAAGTATTGAACAAATATTAGCATGTTTAGTGTAAATAACTTGTGAAATGAAGGGAGAAGACACTTTTCTATTTGTATGTTAAAATTTTATCTTAAAAATAAAATATAAAATTTAATCACTGTACAAAAAAAAAAAAAAAAAAAAAAAAGGTTAAAGAAGAAAAAAAGCAATTTAAATTAATTTAAAAAGCAAATTAAGTTTAAAAAAAATTTATACCTGGATCTTTTGTTAGTTTCACCGGGCCTAGAACCATGTTTTGGACTGCTGAGAGGTGATGGCGAGTCACCACTAACACCAGCTTCAACTGAATTCTTCTTTACACCATCAACAGAATTATGTTGTGACGAAAATACTTCCTCTGTTAAAAGATTTTTTTTAAATGAAAATTATATTTTAAGATACATATTAACATTTCAATGAAATAATAACAGACAATTAGCAATTAATTAACAATGATCTTAAATGGATCATTAGAAACAAAATTTTATTTATGGTTAAATTCATTTTTAGCGGGGAAGGGAAAGAAAGAACAGTTGTAGCAAAATACTGTAATTATACTTCTATTTACCATTAACTTAAGTTTTATGCCAAATTTAAAAATGCCATACTGGAATATTTAGTTATTTTAATCAAGCATTTTGATGAAGATTTTCAAAGACAAATATTATAACAATTTTTGAATATATAGATGAATTATTATTAACTTTAAAAACAAAAATCATAAATCTTATCATCAAAGTTACTTAAATAAAAATACTTCCACTCTTTTGATACTAGATATTTCTCCTTTTTTGTAATGCTAAAAGGCAAAAATTTTTAATATATGATTCTATAAATAATAAAATATTTATTATTATTTCAAAATATAAATTATTCATTTTGCTTTAAAAATGATATATTGTAACAAGAAAAGTATTAATCTATAATTTTTTTTCACAAAATAAATTTTGTTATTGACTATTTCCGTTATTCTATATTCCATTTCGATATAAATAAAACTAACTGTGCTGTTTTTGTATAACTGGGCCAATTTCAATCCAAACTTTGCAACTCATTCTTTAGAACAAGAAAAAGAATAGTCCAAAATTAATTAATTATTAAACTGATAAAAATAAATTGAATTTTTCCAATTTACCACAATAACTTCAGAGTAAATTATTTTACAAAAAAAAAAAAAAAAAATGTTTTGATACCTTTTTAAATTTGAAAATTTTACCTTCTTGGTAACCCTATTTCCTTTCTGTGCAATTTTTCCTTCCATTCTTATTAATTCTTTTAAAATTTAAAGCAGATAATTTTGAAATTAACAGTAAGACTCTGATCCATTCTATTACTTTTTTTAAAAAAAATTTCATATCTTTTAAAATTTCTGTTGTTTAAAGTAGAACTAACTGATAAACCCTTTATTTTCAAGGAATTGCAAGCAGTCAATCAAGTGGTGTGTTATAATAAAAGGATTGTGTTTATTATATTTATACAAAAGTTTTACATTAAAAATATTACAATGAAAGTATTTCAATTCTAAACAGTGTCAAGCATATTAAATAGCATATATATCATATAGTATAAACATATTTTGATGAAATAGATAAACAGGACTGTTACTAAAAGTAATTCGTGCGACAAATATTTTTTGTTCAGTAAAAAAACGTCAAATGTCAAAGCCCAAGGGCAAATTGAATATGCTCAGACTGCCAATTGAAGTTTTTTTAATATTAAATTCAACAATGCATAAGTAAAGATAGGCTGTTTCTGTAAATAGTAGTTAAAACATAGTAACTTCTTAGTGATTCCTTACTACTCAATAAGAATTCAAACTTGGTCAAAATCAGCATGATTAGGGTATACAAGTTGCTAAAAACAATTTTTTTGATGTAAAACCTACAATTTAACAGAAAACATCAAACATGTCATAGTTGAACCAGCTCTCTAAATTTTCCTTTTGTAATTATTTTTATATTTATGCAAGATTAACTTAGAGCATATAGATGAAAATGGCACACAGTGTTACAGTGAATTTCATTTTAAAGTGGTGGTCCCATTCGCACCAACTTATCCGAGATCTGACCAGTCATTATGTTTTTCCAGAAGCCTATAGATTTGGGAAAAATTGGCATCATTTATATATTTCTATATATAACTCTTTATTTTTATGTGTTAAATGTAAAATTTTGTGTTTGTAGCTAAATATCTGTATTCATAATGTCTATTTAATAACTAATATTTCAGTATTAAATTTAATTTAGCTTAGATTCTGTAGAATTAAAATGGATAAAATAAAGTCATAATATGTAGCACGTGATGATAGCATAAATAAATAGTTAATTTTTCCAAAGTTTTTATAAGATATTTACAATATTTCTTTACAATATTAATAATTTTATTAATATTTGCTTACATAACAGATATTAAACATGAAAAATAAATCAAAAGATGACTTAATGACTGGAGAATATAAGGAAACTGTAATATTGCTGCTGCAGTTTATATATTTTTCGTACATTTAAAGCTATTAAAATAACATAAATTCATCAACTAAGGTATTTTATTTTAAATTTGTCTAAGGAATCATTAAATATTCAATTTATTCCAATTCAAATGATTTTTAATAAAAGCACATTCTTTAAAATAAGTTGCTGCTATTATAACGTAATACTGTACCCAACAATGTGTGTGTAATATTGTACCTTGATAGTGGGTCATAGCATTGCAATGACCATCACTCTAAAAAGATTAAATATAGAAAACTAATGTCACTCTCTTGAATGTTAATATTATGCAATACATATAAGGTCAAAGATTATCATTGCATATCTTAATACTTTAGTCAAAATTAAAATATGTAAAGCACTGTGCCCCATCTTCTACTACTTATACCACTATTATCATTTATACATAACATTCTAAATTGCCTTTTTCCCATGATCTTAAGTACAAACTTATCAAAAAATTTTGTTTAAGTTTTCTGTAAGGTGATTCAATTCAAATAATTATCTAAATTTTTTTAAAAAAAATTGAAATAATAATTACAACAAGGTGCTGTTAACAAAATTGAGTCAAATTATTTTTACACATATAAAAATATTTCAAAATATCATTAAGAGAAATACTATTTCAATACAGAAGATAGGAAGTATTTCATATGCTAATCTCGGGAATAAACAGTTAAAAACCTTCATTGCGTTTCAAATAAAAACAGGCAATAATGCAGCAAAACAATAAAAGACAAAATTTATAAAGAAAAAGATTAAAATCTTTTAAAAAATGTATTCATTTTAAATACCTTCAAGATCAGGGTGCATTAAAGGCAAATAACTAGGGATATGTTCAGGACGTGACAAAAGTTCTCTGCTATCTGGTTTAGGAATTTGCAAATTTGAAGGATGTTTTACAGGAAAAGCAGCAATTTTGTAAGGGGGTGGCACTGGTTCAACATTGTTTATGTATTCCTCAATCTCTAGGAGATTTATGCCAAAGTCCTTAAATGTTAAACCAAGGTCATCTAAATTAGGCTCTGTCCTATTATCTAAAAAAATAGGAAAATTTAGTAAACATGATTCACATATTCATTTAGAAAACACAGTCTATCCTCAATAGAATGATATCCATTCTAATCTGTGTTTTGGAATAAGCAGAATCAGATTAGTAACAGAAATATGTTGGTGATTTTTTAATTAATATAATTTGAAAGAATTGTATTTCTAAAATAGACTTTGGGAAAAAAATATATGAATTAAAACAAGTTTATAAATTTATACAATGAAATTTCAAAATTTCGATAAATTATTCTTTGAAAAATCATTTTCAATCAAATTAAATCTTTTTTAGGCAACTGTTGCTTTGAAATATTGTTGAAGTACCTCACATATCTACTAGGATAGAATAATACAAAAAATTTTAAAATGAAAAAATATAACATCCTGTTTGAGGATTGACTGCATTGCAAAACACTGTAAATCAAAACTGTCAAAAAAATAAAAAGTTCCAATGGAAAAATTATTTAGAGAAACAATACTATTAATCAGACACTCATTATTTTATATCAAAAATCCATTTTGATACATTTACCTGCAGTACAGAAAGTGGACTTTTATTCAGTCTTTTAGCATATATAAAAAAAGGAATGCACTACACGATTGACTCTATAAACAGTCACAAAGAATGTTTATCATTCAAAAACGAAAGAAAAAAGAAAAGAAAAGAAAGGAAACATACCTCACCCATCTGCAAAAATCAACACTGGGTTGAGATACACTTCCTCTTTTTCTTTCAGATCACGTGGAATTAAGATATTTAATTACAGCCTGCAATTTTAAAATCCTTCATCCACAAGAAAATCTAAATCTAATTAATAAGAATGTCTATGCATTAGACTATCAAAATAAATTATGAAAGAGAAGCATAGGTTAAGCTGGCAACATATAAAATAATTTAAACTGAAAAAGTAATATTAAAGAAAATATTTAATAAAAAAATTAAGAATTTTACTACAACCAAATCAAATTTTCTATATTATAATATATAATTTATCAATAAAAAAAATTTAGATTACAAATAATTAATAAAATTATATTATTTAAAAAGGAAGAAAACAACTTAAAAAAAGTCTAATTTTGAAATGTAAAAATGTTTTTAAAAAAGCTATTATATATCTTGCAAACCTAAATTTCTCCACCATTATTAAAGTTTTTCAAATTCAGTTAATGTTGAAGGTGCCTGCAAGTATATATTTAAGAGGTATTTGCAGGCAAATTCTATTAATTTTATAAAATTACTGTGAAACTAGAATATTCAAAAATATAATTCAAATTTAAAAATAAAAATGCAAAAAGTTCTCAAGCAAAATAATTGTAGAAGCAATAAAATTAAACAATAACTGATTCATGATCCACTGATTTAATATTCTGCACAGTGACTACCATTTTCTATTTCTTGAAAAATATAATAGAAAATGTTTAAGTATAAAGTGGCAACATATGTTTTTCAATATTCTGTGTTATTCACTGCTATCTACATATACAGCTGTGTAAATTCAAAATTAAAGAAAATATGAAATTTTAGTCACTATAAAACAAATTAAAAAGGAAAGATTCTACATTATACTTAAATAAAGCTTATAATTTATAATGAAATTTACTGTGTGTGTGTGTATATATATATATATATGCAAGCATAACTGAAATTCTAATTATTAATATAAGTTTAAAACATACATAACAAAATAAATGTAGCAATATAAACACATAATTAGAAGATATTAAAGACATGAGAAAAAATATATATTGTTTAGAAATTTAAAATTACACCAGATATTTGAAATGCTATCTAACATGTGATAGCTTGATAATCTGTAGTAAGAGATCAGAAAATGGAAATATTTACAAAAACAATGTAATTTGCTTAATCCTGTAATATAGAGACCTTCCTTCAAAAAATAAATGTAGAAATATTAAAATGAATAATTCAATTAATTATATAAACATATATGAATTCTATAAAAATGACAAAATAAAAGATTAATTCTATCATTTTTTTTTTAATTATAAACATATAAGAAAACAGTTTTTGATATTTTTGAATAAAATGAAGTTCAAAACAATCAGCTACTTATAACTATTAGTATAAAAATTGAGACTTATGTCATACCTAATGATTAAATTAATCATACAATTATTATTCTTTTAATTTTTTTTTTAATTATAAGTTTAAACAATCAATAAATGTGCAATTACTTGAGACAAGATTTTAATTATATTCTAATAAATTATTAATCTTTTTACTCTAATAAATAATTAGAGTAAAATCTTTAAATAAGTATTCACTAAGTATTTAATACAAAATGATTAAAGCTCATACTGTGCATTAATATTAAGAACAACAAAATCCAATATGAATAAAAATAAATCATGATAATTTATACAATCTTACACAAATAATAAAGTTACATGAATAAAAATATACTACGATCATGTATATAAGCTTTAAAAAATAATAAAAATTATTTCAGTTCCAAAATTTTCCAGTAAGAATGAAAAAAAAGCAGAGTATCAAATCTCATAATTGGCGCCAAATTTGGCGAGTATTCTCCTCTTCCTTCATTTATAATTTCGAAATTTAAAATATAAAATAAAAAATTTAAAACGGCAAAAAATGGCATTCAAAATACTGAATTCTATCAAGCATTTACAGCGTTTAAGAAAGCGACAGTCAAATAGAAATTTCAAATTCTTCTGCCATTAATGATCCTTACCTGCCATTTCCTTAAAAGGTTTAAATATTATAATATAAAGCAAATTAAAATGAATAAGTATACAAAAATTACAAGACTTATCATGCAACTTGCAATAAAAATCAAAAGGAATTCACTTACATTGAGTACTATATCCATGCACAGATTTGGCGATCTCTAAAACATATCGTTGCAAGACATCAACAAGAATGTCCATCGGCGAAGACTGCACGGCGTGCCATCCAATGTTTTGACATATTTGAGCAACAACAACTTTTAAAGCTTGTTTTGCAATCTCACAATCAGCCATAATTCACATAATTAACAACCAATATTAAATACATATCAAACATTGTTCACCATTATTCCGCACTACAAACACAACAGTTTCAATAAACACAACAAGAAATGTTAATCTTTGCGTTACTGATTTCGTAGGTTACAGTGAACAACCGCGGGAATAACTGTAGAATAGATGCTCAAGGACTAATACCAAACAAAATGAGGAAATAAAAACTTCTACTTTCAATAAAGTTTTTAAACTTTGCAAAGACCAAAAGTCCCGGATACAAATTAATGTTAACTTAATTCCATATATCAAAACAATATCAAAAAGAGAATAAAAAAATTAAATGACTGCATTTCATTAGCCTCTATATTTATCTGCTGATTGCATACACAGAAATAGCCTGACAAAGGGGTACGGTTTGTCCGTTGGAGGGAGGTATGTAATGATGACCCTTCCCTCTTTATTTATCTTTCAACTGAATGTCACAAGTTGTATGAGTGAGAATAAAAATATTATAATAAAAATGTACTGTTGTATTGCAATAAAAATCTGCGGATGATTTTTTTCTTACTTAACTTATTATTATGGTTATACACATTTCTAAAGGAATTATCAACACCGCCACTGAAAAAGTTAGCCTAAAACTACTCTACCTATTTCTTTAATTAGAACCACTTTAAATTAAATTCAGGTTTTTTAAAAAAAAGCACAGAAATGGTATCAGACGATCGATCCAATTACAATAGCATCTTTAACAATAGCAAGCGTTTATCTTCATATTTAAATAACTTTTTCTAAACAATGTTTTAATATTTTTATAACAATCATCACAAGAATTTTACATATAAGAATATTATAGCATGTATTATAATTATAAAAATTAGAAAAGCATTTACTTAAAATATTTATAAATTGGTAGCTTAGTTTCACGTTGATTGATTGATGGTACATTTCATGTTATGAGAAAGAACTTTCAAAGTATGATTAAAAGGAAATATATTTCAAAACAGATATAATTTTTAAAAAGTGCAAAATTAAATTTAATCAGAAAATAATTAGAAGACTTTTAGGTGGAAATATGAAATTAGAATTACTAAAAAAAATAAGAAGAAGATATGATAAACTATTTCTAAGTTATAGTAGGTCCTTATAACATTACTGAGAAG
This sequence comes from Argiope bruennichi, assembly GCF_947563725.1. NCBI lineage: Eukaryota > Metazoa > Arthropoda > Arachnida > Araneae > Araneidae > Argiope > Argiope bruennichi. The sequence continues at coordinate 43,466,953 of NC_079155.1, forward strand.
GAAATCAAATTTTTAGATATTTTTATCAGTTTTTTTCTACTATATGATGTAAATCCAATTTTCTTGAGTAGCTATGAATTCCAAAGAGTATGAGGTTTTGAAGCCTACCCTGAATCACGGAGTGCGCATATAATTTTTTAAAATTCGAAATATATTGAAACTTTTTTCGCATGCATATGTGAATATTAAATGAGTGCAGGTAATTTTTATGAATCTATATGCATTTCATAAAATGCATCAAGAATCGAAAAATATACTGTTACAATTTAAATAATGTTTTCGGTTTAGATGCATATATTACTCGCAAAAATGCAACGCATATTCTCCAGATCGATTTTTGTGTCTTGTGTTACAGTACAATTGACTTAAAGCAACGGCATCTTCTATTTTAAAAATGTTTATGATTGTAGTATCAAGATTTTATGCCTAACAACATTTACGATTCAACTATTCATGTGTACGCGATACATTTCTTAATGCCTCCGCTAAAATACAGAAAAGTTATCAATATAGAGTGCAGTTCATTTAGTTTGAAAAATCCCCCCCCCCACCATAAGATATTTTTTATACTCGAAAGAGTGTCAAGGTCTCCACTATTCCCCACTGAGGCCACCCCTGTTCATATGTAGGATAGTGAGAAAGACATGTGGTAGAAGTTAAAACTTCTTGTTTTATATTTAAACATTGCAAAGGTCATTTACTGTAATAAAAAAAATTTAGTGTAAAGCATAAAATAAATACTATGAATTTAATTTACACAAAATTTTATTGGATTTATCTCATATGAATGCCACTGGATAGGTTTCAGTAAATCAAAAGTAATCTACTGGAAGTTGGCTTCCTCAAAAATGTAGGATGCGTGTGAAAATTATTCAAAAATTATTCCTACGACACAAATGCCGCAGCAGCTAATGTTTCCTTTCAGCAAGCTGTTTGATTTTTAAAAATAGCACCAAAAAATCATTAATGAATATATTTGCAGTTTTCCTTCTGATGTTCGGATGCACCATTACATGAGTCGAGGATGCTTGTTGATCATGCTGAAGACTGTTCACAAACACTAATTCATAATATTTTTGAGTTATCGCGTTCACGTGTTTATCAAAGTACTGGCCGACAGATGGTTATCCTTCAGTTGGATATGGTTCAAAATTTAATAAGTGTCTGAACTATAGATGTCAAATCTGAGTACCGAATTTTATCCATCTAACTCTCTTCGTTTTGTAGTTATCGTATTAACTTATATTCGAACAGCTGGATTTCCTTGAATAAATTTTGTCAACAATTTGATATGAATCTACAAATCTGGTGTAAAGACAGTGTACCAAAATTCATAACAAATCCTCATGACCTAATTCAAAGCGTTTTTGAGTTATCTTTGTCACAGATAGGGATGACGAATATTTTCAGAGCGGTTATTACGTAACCAATATCAAAAAGTCACAAATACAAGTGATCAATACTTTTCAAAGAGGGGTGTGATTCAAATCCTTCATACGATCTTACTGATGATATTTCGATTACAAGTTTTGGATCACGATAGAAACTAACAATCGATACGATATCACTGAAATTTGCCGGAGCGTTGACGATACGATCTGTCCAATGGAAGCTCTCGAAAGAAATCTGTGATTGGATTGAAAAGTGAACGGACCGGTTATTAGAATTATCGTATCGTATCATTGAATTGCATATCACTGAAATTTATCGGAGCGGTGATTTCACTGGAAAGTGCGAAGTCACCGCTTCACTTTACGGGAGTGACCGATATTCGTATTTGATGATGCACTATTCCATACAGAGAACGACCCTCCCGGTAGGAAAACTATCCAGACCGGTGACGAAGTTGTCCGTGTCAATCATCCTGGAGGAGGCGTGGCTATGCTTGAGGGTTCGTATAATAAGTAAAAGTGACGAAGTTGTCCTCTTTTCTGCGCATGCGTAAGGATTGAGGGTTTGTATATATCTTTATAAAAAGTAAAAATAGGTCACTTCTTAAGTAGATAATACTTATTTTAACAAAAAAAAAAAAAAAAAAAAAAAATACCGGAGAGCGAGATGAAGCCAACAGTAGTTAAGCCAAATGGATGAGTGACATTATTGTAAATTTAATGAGGACTTTTTTTTCTTTTAAAAAAATTAATTGGAAAGTCAGAATAAATTGAAATTTTACACGCCGGGCAGAAGATTTCGATGATTTAATTCGAGATAGAAATTTTGATACTCAGTTTTTTCCAATTTAATTTATAATCATGTGATTAATTCAAACAATAAAATAACTCATAGTCAATTAATTTTAACTTTTTAATGAAACTAAAAATAAATTCCTTAAATTTATAATTTCTTTTAAAAAATTAATGAATAACACATGCAAAAAAAAAAGCATAGATCGTCAAAGAAACAATTGAATGTCGACTTTTAATCAAAAATATCTAATATTTTTAACATCTACTTTGATAAAGTTTTATCTATTAAATTATTTATAGACAAGAAACAAAGTTTTTAAAACTAAAAATTTCAGCGAACTCCATTAGTTTAGAACAATATCTCTCGATGACAATAAATTAATATTTTTGATTATACTAATAATTATATGTATTATTTCAATACTTGTTTTGTAACTGACTCTTTAAATAGAAACATCAAACATTTTCATTTATTAATTACTGATTGTTACAATATTTGTTTAAAATAACGCTGAAAATGAAAGTAAACATATGAAAATGTAATCTGCAACATATTTTAAAACTCTCCAATTAAATAAATACTTCAAAATATTCTATTTTTCCAATAATTTTTAAAAACCAAGTTTTTGCTTCCGAAATATAAAAAATGTATTTCGGAATTACCCCAAAATTAGGACATTTACATTTGTGACTTTTTTGAGGACGAGGAGGGGGGGGGGTATTTACTAAGGAAACATTACAATGTCTTTCAGATAATCGGGTAAAAAGTAATTTTAAAGTAAAGGTAAAAGTATGGAAAGTTTGTTATACAATCTGAGTATTGGACTTAAGAATACTAGTAAACTATATAGACAGGGCCCTGGGTAATAAAAAACATTCTTTTAAATTAAATCTTATTTTGAAATTAAATAAGCCAGCTGGCGTGATCTTCCCAAAACTTCATCGTTATGCTTTAATAAGGGCGTCATCTCTTTCCCTATTCCCACATAAAATTGCGGATCTTGGATAAAGGCTTGTATTTTTATTATAACATTCGCAAAGAACGGTTATGAAATATAAATCTTAGGCGTAAATTTAGTGTTTTTACTGAATCGATAGAGTGATTTTCGACGGGTTTTTAGAAGGATTACTCCATAGCATGCTGTTAACCGAAAACTAAACTTGGGTTTGAGACGAATTTTTTCCAAAATCCATTGAAAACAAAATTTTATACAAAACTACAATTGTTGCCACAAATTCATAGAGTGCTTGTGAAAATTCTATTTTTAATACATGGAACAACAGACGGTCAACCCCTTGACTGATTTGGTTTCGAATGAGATAGATATCTAAACATAAAATGTTAAATCTATGTACCAAATTTATCCATCTAGCTCTATTCCTTTTATCATGTTAATTTATATTAGCGCAGCTGGACAGATAGACTATATCTGAATGGATTTCGATCAAAATTTGGTAGAAAACAAATTTGGTGTAAATATCATGAACCAAATTTCATTTGTCCAGCTCAAAGCGCTATTGAGTTATCGCGTTCCAGGACAAACAAACAAACAGTGAAACTTTATACCAATTTTTTTTCTTTTGTACTCATTGAGGTTTAAATCGAAGACATTCGTCAAAATCTCAAGTCAAATGTTTTAAAGATTATAATACTTACTCTTTATTTCGTTAATGAGAAAAAAAATTTTAATTAAAAAATAAATAAATATTTTATTGTTGTTGTTTTAATGTTGGCTATTTGTTTATTGCTAGTGTTTAAAACCTGATTTCGTAGGATTTTGTTTATGTTTCTGATGTACAAAGAATTATATTTTAGGTACTTTAATAAAACCTTATTATCTAACTCTTAACGCTTTTTTACTTATTATGTTCACCTGTACTCAAGTAGCTTCAGTAGTAGACTTCCTAAGAATGGATTTCGTTCAAAATTTTAATGAAATCTTCAAATTTAGCATAAAATCCATGCACCAAATTTCGTACATGTAGCTCAAATCATTTTTCAATTATCATGTTCTCAAAACATGTTTTCAAACTCGGGAAGATCTGAAACAGTAATCAAAATCATGACTTTCAATTTACTTAAATTTTATTTTATTTATTTATGTATTTTTTTCGAGAATTATAAAATTTGGTGCATGGGTTTTATACTAAATTTGTAGATTTATATCAAATTTTGAACGAAATCCATGCTCAGGAAGTCTGTACGACTATTTGAGTACAGGTGAACACGATAAGTACAAAACGTATAGAAATAGATTATAAGATTTTATAGAAAGCACCTAAAATATAGTTCCACGTCATATTTTAAATAATATCTAAATGCGATAACTGAAATCAAAATAAATGAAATTTGGTAGGTAATTTTGTTGCTAAAATTGCAATCCTGTTTTTCTGTTATATTTGGGATTCGGGGTACAATCGGTAGAAGAAACCGTTCCTAAACTACATACGCAGTTTGCATAGTTGTATTAAGAAGCACAATGGTCTCATTTACGGGGCTCTGAAGATAAAAATTTGAATACTCGTGATGTATACGACCTTTATTAAGGTCCATTTTTGTGGTAGGAGGAGATAGGATGATAACATCATTATTAGAGAGTATATGAAAAAGTTTCAGGGAGTCTATTTCTGTTAACATTAAGTTTAGCTGCGTTTTTTATTTTTATTTTGAAGTTAAGATTGCAAATTAAAAAAATATTTTGATTAGTATGAATATTACAGTGAAAATAGACAAAATTCCTCGAATTACAATAAAATATCTCCATTTATATGATGTGGAAGTTTGAAGAAATCGTAATACTTGAAAACTACTGATAAGACTTTAAATTAATACTTTAAATTGACTTTCATGCAAATATTTGTCTCTTCAGAAAAAAATTTCACTTTCCATTTGACAGGTTATGAAGATAATATTTGCAAAGATGCGAATTTTAATTTTCTCATTTTTGGTTTTTAAAAATTTCAGTCGGTAAACTAGAAGACGTTGAAAAATTTTGTTTACTAAGCAATAAAGTAATAAAAAATACAGCTCTTCCGTCATTTTCCCACCAACTTTATAAAAATAGAGCTACGAAAATGAAAGAAGATGAGAGAGAATGTAAATAGTATGAATATTCTAAAGAATTGTCACAAGCAAGGCTTAGAAAATTTAAAGAATATTCATACTTCTAATTCAAAAACTGAGTGCATGACAATTTATTAAACTTGATTAGTTATTATTTTGAAAATTTTCTCCTAATTAAAATAAATAGCAATGAATATGTACGAAAATAAATGTATTTAGTATAGTCACTAAGTGCCTGAAAATAAATAAAATGACTGAAGTAATAAAAAGTATTACTATAACATTAAAATCTTGAAAAATTAAAGAATTGACTGGAAATAAAATTGATTTTACTGAAAGGTGCAGGTGAACACGATAATTCAAAACATAAAAAGCTAGATAGATGAATTGTGATAGAAAGATTCAGCACATAAAATATAGATACGTATCATATTTAGAACTGAGTCCATCAGGAAATTAACTATCTGTCTTTACTTTAACATACATATAAATGCAATAAGTTAAGTCGCAACAATTTAAATAAATTAAATTTGATAGATTATTTTATTACTAAAATTGTAATCCTTTCTTTTTTATGTTATAATTCGAATTCTGGTTTCAATCGTTAGAAGAAATTATCTCCAAAAATGCATATACGGTTTCTCATTACTTTCATATACGGGCCTCTGAAAATAAAAATCTGAGTTTTCGTGATGTTTATGACTTTTCATGTTATGTTTGGTGTCGATGAAAATTATTCAAGAAAACAGGTTTATATAGGTCGAAAAAGTAATTAATAAAGATGATTAACATAGTGTTAGTATCACGGAATTTTTCCATTACGGAAACAGATTTTTCAAAATTTTGGGCCCAATATGCCTTTATATATAAGTGAGTGTCAAATTCCATTCCGAAATTTTCAGTAGTTCTTGCGTTATAAATTAATTTTGTTTGCTTAAATTATGCAATAATTAAGTAATAGTTATTCAGTAACAGTTAATATTACTATGTGTTCCCTGTTTTAAATTCTTATATAAAGATAATTTTTAAATTAAAGTTATTTTTCTGAAATTCGTATTCTATTGTGTAGACTTTATAAATAGAAAATTTTATTTTGCATAAAAAAAGTATTTTTGCACAACCCTGTAGTTTTATCCTTTCACAACTATCTTAGTCATAACTTCAAGGTTAAATTTATTAAAATATTTGATGCGTTTAAATTATATGCTTATACTTTACAATACATATATGCACATATGATATTTTGCATTACCAGTTTTACCTACAATCTGCTTTAATCCTATGAGTCCTGACCGCTCCAGTCGATAGGCGCCTATCGAATGGGGCGATATCGGGCGGGCAGGGCTCATAGGGTGAAATATTTCTTTGGAATCAACATTCAAAAATTTTAACTTGTACATAATAAAAAACAATGAAATATGTAATTAGCTGAAATCAAATTATCGGTATCAGTTAGATGACATCAAATTATAGGTATCATCAAACCAACATTTATTTAATTAAAAGGATTCTTGATTCAAGGATTCAATAATTTATTTGAAATATACAAAATCTTGTTCCAATTGCATTGTAAAGTGATTAACTCTATCATAAATTCCATTTATTCTTTATAGCAAATATATCAAACTCATATTAAACAAGGTTTATATAGAAGACAAAAAAAATCTTTCTGGAAATGTTGGCCTATTTCAAAAATGTCATATAAAAGAAGAAAGACAAACTGATATCAATGCTTCCTTCTTTGCACGAGGAATCTTCAACTACCCTCATTCCTATTTCAGGAAATAAGTTGTGAATAGTATTAATTTCAAAATGATACAAGGTGAATATCAGTAATTCTCTATCTGACAGTGAACTTATTTCATGTCAAGTGAAAATAATTGCTCATATCTATAATTACTTCAGAAGAAGGAAATAATTTTATATTTCAAGTTTCAAATCTGTCTGCGAAATATACATTCTATGTCTATGGAAAAAATTTTAAGAAATGAATAAAACTATGATTCCAAGGATTTTAAATCCTGAAACTTGTTCCATATACAACTCTCAGCCTTAAAATGTTTTTTCCCCCTGTATAGTTCTGATACCATGTAGTTTCTACTGAACTTGATCTGTTAAAAGAGTTTAATTATGAATTTTAAAAATTACAGTAAAAATGTATTATTTACAATTTTATTATATAGTGTTATGGCTACTGGACCATTAACATATTTACTGTGGCTCAGACTGTTGTTTTGAGGAATAAGATATGTGATAGCTTAAAAATGAATAATTTTTTTCACATTTTCTTTCCTCAAATTTCTAAAATCATTCAATAATATAATTACAAACTTGTATGATAAATGTATACTTGTATATTTCTAAAAATTCTCATCAAAAATGGTATTCAAAGCAAATAAAACTATTGTAATGATTATCACTACCACTGCTTTTGCCATACACAAAAATTGTTATTACTAATAATGTTCTATATTATTTAATGGTGTTTCTCATCCTGAGTGTTGAAAGAAATTAAAAAGTAATGAACATATATATATATGTAGTCTCTTTCTTAGTGATTTTATTAAAATTTTATGTTATTAATATAAACATTTTTACAAGACAATTATTGATAGATGTGCTTATGAGAATATATTTTCTAAAATTAAGTCCCATTTCTGTTATTTGTTAGCATGTGTGCAGAAGTTTTCTCTTAATATTTCACCTTTCTTATTTCATGCCATATCATTTAGAATAGTACAGACATATAAACTTAGTTACATTATAAAAAAATAAAAGAGGAGTAATGATTTTTTGCCAATCTTCCTTGCATATTTCAGGTAGCAAAACATATACTGGTATAAATCTTTAAATAAAGTATTTTATAGATTTTAAATTTAAAAAAAAAGACACCTCTCATAATCATAAAGATACATTTCTTTCTTTTTTTTATTGGTTCTTTTATAATATATAACTAAGTATCATTTGATGTAAAGTAAACATTTTTTTTCATTTAATATATTATATATTTACATACTATTAAAATTATTTTACTGTCAGATAAGGAGGTAGCACAAGATTTATCACTTTTGATCCCTTTTTTTTAAAAAATATCTATTATAATAATAATAAAGATGAATGAATGTGTGTTAACTCTCTACAGCCCACATCATTTGACCTACAGTGTCAAATATGAGATATAATTGAAATTAAATACAACCAATATCCTGACAAATCAGCCATGTTGGCAAAGACATCAAATAAATAATAAAGTTGACAATTTTAAATTCCAACATGATTTTTTTATTAGCTAATTTATTACTAAATTTAGATGAATAAAATCACACCTTTTGGCATTTATACTTTATTTACATGTACTTGATTTTACAATGATCAAATTCTGATTATACATTAATATTTAGAGTTCTAGTACATTATCATTTCAAATCATAAAATCTCAGTTTATATATCAGTAAATATTTATATTGCAATCATAAACATTAATAGGTCAAAGAAAACTCCAAAGGCATTGAGCTGACTATAACTATCAAATTAATAAAAGATATTTTAAGTTGCAGAAATCCTTTTCTTGCATTTGTTCTTCTAAAAATTATGTTTCATATTTTATTTCATAGATACATGTTAAGAATTACATTTTCTTAGATTTAGTTTTTTTGTGAGAGTTAACCTATTAATTTCAGCTTTTGTTAACATGATAACAAAACATAGAAAGATCATTTTTTTTTCATACAAGCATAATGCATTTTTGCATGTTATATGGCTTGTATGTGTGTGTGTATGTATGTACACAAACATATTGTTGAAACACATGTTTAAAAACTGACTGAAGATTGAAAACAATTATTTTATGTTGTAGTAATATTTAAAGGTTATTGCCAAAAACAAAGACAACAACAAAAAAAAATCTAGAAATAAGATTAAGAAAGTGAATAAGGCTTTTAAGTTAGCTGTTAATTAATAAGTTTATAAATAAAAAAAAATTCAACAATTTTAATAAAAAATTATTACATTTTTAATTCCTATAGGAGGATTATTTTAGATGCAAATGAAAAACACTTTTAATTGAATTTTCATTTCCTATTACTCAAAAAAATTTACAGTACATTTCAGCTTACATTAAATAAAGCTTTGCATATTTAAAAGGTTCTTGAACATCCATGAAAATTAGTTCTCCATTCCAATTTCAATGCAGAATTGATTACTTCAGCTGAATCTAAAATATTAAAAGGAACTTTCCTAAAAGTTAAAAGCTTAAGAGAAAGCTAGAAAATATCTAGACAATCACTTAAACCTAACCATTGGGAAGGTTATTCCTTTATTAGAAGACAAAATAAATAAAATGGGATTTTTAATAATACAAGCAACAATATGAATAGTTAACAATTTTTTAAACCCTTCAAAGCACACATTTCAATATCTAGAATTCACATCATAATCTTTTAATTTATATTACAGATTTAAATTTCATATACTTACTAGGAAGTCAGGTTCTCCATTCTTACCCCAATGGAACATTGATAATTCGCATTTGATTGTTACTGAAACTGAAATAAACAAGGAATTTTCCTAAAAGTTAAGAGCTTAAATGAAAGCCAGAAAATGTCTAGACAATCACCTAAACCAAACCATTGGGAATTTTATTAATTTAAAGTTAAAGTTAATGGTGTACAGTTCAATTCCCATTTTTTAAAAATTACTTAAAGAAATGTAGTGAGCATACAATGCTGAAAATGTGTATTCAAAACAAAACTAGCATTTTAAAAATTTAAGCCTGCAGTTATTTGTACAAACATTAATGCTCTAAAAGCAACTATATCAAAATTTTCAGTCAATGATAAATTGTTTAATTTTTGATACACTTAGTAACTAATATAAACACCACAATTAAAATCATCTATTTGTTTTACATGAGGTGGAAATACAATCTGCCAGTGGCTATTTGAATTAAGCGAATTATTTAATACTGTACACCAACGGTTTATTAATGCTGAAGTATCCTTATCTGGCTTATAACAAAGTGGGTCAAAATATTCAAATATTTTATTTTTCAAATCAGCTATAATTAAAGTCCAATGGGAATTTAAATTTACAGGAATTATAAGAAAATCAAAATTTGCTATTTCTTGAATCCAAGGAAATTGAAGAATGTTTTTTTGATTAAAAATCAAAAGAGAGTGTAAAGATTCTACAGCTTTGAAATTTGTGAATCTTCTAGTTAATACAAAATTAAATGCATCAATGACTGAATCATATAGCCAACCTTTTTTGAAATTTGACGATATTGATTTAAGATATTTTTCTTCTTTGATAGTAACAAATGGATCTAAAGATTTTAACATATCAAATGAAAGATCAATATTATTAATAGTTAATATTGTAGCAGTAGGATTTGTGACATTAAACTTATTAAATATATGAAACACATCAATATTAACACATTCAGAATTTTTAACATTAAAGGATTTTAAATCTGCCTCTTGCTCAGAAAGATTATTAGGTTCATCAAGAAGTGCTTCATTTAATTTTTGCTTCTTATTGCAATTTTCACGGGCCGAACAGTTCCTTTTTTTTTTTTCTATGAGAAGTTTTAAAAAACTTAATCTGTGGATTAATTTTTTGATTAGGTGCAACATATAATTTAGGTGTAACAGAAGCCAGATTATTTTTAAGATTCAAAACCCCACGCATACCAGCTACTAAATTATTCAAACAACTAACTACATTATTTAACATGATTTTTTTAATCTGTGGAATTTCTATTAATTCTAATATTTCCGAACATAACTTTTTTCACTCTGCCTCCTTCGATCTGTACTTCTCATTAGTAGATAACATGTTGGGATTTAATTTTTCACTCAAAATATCAGAATTAATTGTAATACTATTTTCTTCATCAAATTTATAAAAATCATCAGTTGTGTACATATTAGGTTTGGCAGACATTAAATGAATTTTATGTACGTGCTTGCACAAATTGCTGCAGTCTTCACAAGAGCAATGATACAAATGACTGCACAATGCCACACAATTAATATTTGTACATTTAAAGCTGCAATGATCCAATAAAATACAAGCATCTGCAATTTTTCTTACTACATATATCTTTCCTTTTACAGATTGAGATTTAACCTCCCAATGATTGTCATATTCAATGACATCTGTATTCTGAATCTTTACAGCCCTGTCATGTTTCTCTTTAACAGTTTTAGTGAACTTGGAATGAGTAGGAATATTATTAATAACAATACAAGAATATTTTAAAAATCGATCCCTTTCCATTTCCAAAAGAGTTGAAACAAGATCATCTATTCGCCTATTATACTTACGCTCAAGATATATTGTTTTTAACTGATTGTGAAAAGATTCGTAATAATTGTTAGTATTAGTATTGCCATGTGGAAATTGTCTAAAACAGGTTGCCCATAATTCTTTTCTCCCAGAATAATTTCTAACAAAATAATCAATAAAATTTTAACATTCATTTGAATTGCTGTCGATAAACATTAAAAGTTTATTTTCAAAATTTATTTCAGACACTTCTTTCATTATTTTTAATAACTCGTCTAACATTTTTTGACGGAGAAACTTATCACATATTTTTGAAGATAACTGCCTTTTCCAAGCGCGAAAAACGTGCCATTGGCATAGTAGATGCTTTATATTTGGACCAAATACAGAATTAAATGCTTTAAAGGAATAACCATCATCATCAGTCATTACCGTATTTACATTCAGGTCAGGAATTCGACAATCTAAACTTGAAAATAAAGCAATTAAGGTATGGTAATCTAAATCATTAGTGATAAAATGTGCAACTGGATAACCTTGACCATACTCATCCTAAACATGCAGAGAAAGATAAAAGTCATAAAAATTTATGCCTTGAGTTGCATCAATACAAAGAATTTTATCTGAATGCTTAACTAACATATCTTTTTGTGCTTTAGTCTGTAAACCTAATGGAAAAGAACTTTCATAGTTTTGCAAATTATCTAAATGTGTAGGGCCCCAAATTGTTTTCGACTTCTGCAATTTAAAAATTAAAATAGGATTGTATGGCTTTCCTTAATTCCTCTACTATACAAGAAACAGACATAGCATCATTGGCTGGCTGAATTGAATTGCGTAAGCACCTTAAATAATTCTGTATAGTTTTACGAGATATGAAGGCTTCCTTTGTAGGAAAAAAATTTCTATTATCTCGACATCCTACATCGCCACGTAATAAACTTACAATTTTTGAAATGGGAAAGGAAAGTAATAAGTAAGATTTAATTAAATCACGTGATCTTTCTTTAAGGGGGTGATATTTAGTGTTCTCGTAACTGACTTGATGGTTATGAATAGAATAATATGTAACCAATATCAAATTCTTTTGTTCACATACACAGATCTTAACAGGACAACTTATATTGAAAGGAATTACCCCCTTTTTATTTTTACGTTTACCATTTCGCTCTGCCCTTGAATTAATCCTTGATTGATATGACAGATGAAAAAATTGACAAGAATAATAATAGAATGTTTTCTCACCGCATATTTTTTTCCCAGTTGATTTTTTAAAATAAGTATGAGTACCAATAGTTTCAGATTCTAACCAAATTTTAAAACTTGAAATAGAATTAAAAGAATAAGTTTTGATGTTTTTAATGTCATGCACAACATTAAGATGCTTATTTAAATTCCATACACTAACATAAGCTTTATCACATTCTGTACAAAAATACAATTCATGCTTCTTGTCACCAGTACATCTTTTTGTGTGTTCATTAAAATATTCATTACCACTATAAAATCTACCACACTCTAGACACAACTGGGAGAATTTTCACATTTATCAGTTAAATGCTGATTATCTAAAGTTGTTTTGACTGGCACTAAACATAATTTGGGCTTTTTTACAATTTCTGCTTGAGAGCTAACACTAGCCTCCAATAAATTATTACAATTGCTTTTTGGTAAAACATCACAAATCTTTGGTTTACAGCATTTTAAATGATTTGCAAAAGAGGATCTCGAGGAATAAAATTTTAAGCATACCTCACATTTTTTAGGATAAGTACTCTTAACACGTTCTACACATTTATATTTTCTTAAATGTTTTGAAAATAATGACTTGGACATGTAAGTTTTCCCACAATAATCACAAGTCTTTGAATATGAGAAATTTTGAGCACCTCCTCCAGTGATATTTATTTTTTTTAAATTTAGAGCCAAAACTATATCTGTCCTATTTTCTTCTTTACAATCATCTAGTAACACTGCAAATTTATTTGTTGTAGGAATACTGCAAATAACATTTTCATAGATATTTTTGTCACATTTTGAAAAAATATTTTTACTTATCTTAGTAATTCTTGCCTTTCCAAGTTTGTTAGAAGCACATGCTGGCCGACACTGGGCTGGGGAAATGCGAGGAGCTCCTGGTTCAGAGTGGACTGGAGATGTGCGAGCAGGTTCTGGTTCAGAGTGGACTGGAGATGTGCGAGCAGGTTCTGGTTCAGAGTGGACTGGGGATGTGCGAGCAGGTTCTGGTTCAGAGTGGACTGGGGATGTGCGAGCAGGTTCTGGTTCAGAGTGGACTGGGGATGTGCGAGCAGGTTCTGGTTCGGAGTGGACTGGGGATGTGCGAGCAGGTTCTGGTTCGGAGTGGACTGGGGATGTGCGAGCAGGTTCTGGTTCAGAGTGGACTGGGGATGTGCGAGCAGGTTCTGGTTCAGAGTGGGTTGGCAGAGTGCATGCAACAACTGACTGACTGCATGTTGGAAGAGAGGAAACAGCAGCAGGTAGAAATGGTGGAACAACAGGTACATAAAATGGAGGATAGGACACGGCAACAGAATGGAATGGCAAGAACTGAACCATAGGCATATAAGAAACAATAGGTACAAGAAATTGAACATGACCAGTAGGAGGCACAGGCGGAGAGAGTAGGCGGCACAGGCGGAGAGGGTGGAAGAGAGCAAGAAGCGGTTGAGACTGCACAAGCTGAAACAGATGGCCGTGCCAAAGGCCAAGAAGCAGGATGTTTAGACCAAGATGATAAAAATGAAGATTGCCTTGAGGAAGACAATGCAGGAAACTCAGTAGAATCCAAAATGAATTTAGGAGCAATTGATTGGCATTTTTGATCCTGTAAAAATTATATAAGAAAAATGAATAACAGATCTTTTAAAACAACTCTGGACATTAAAAATATCAATATAAATTATAAATAATCAGATAACAGATGCATTTATATATATATATATATATATATATATATATATATATATATATATATATATATATATATATATATATACACATACCTTTTGAGAAGCTGATGGAAAAGAAACATATGAAGGAACTGGGTCAACAAAAGTTGGTACCTTGCTACAAGGCACAGCAGAACCAGAATGCTGTGGCCCTGATGATAAAAATGAAGGCTGATCACAGGAAGGCAATGGAGGAAACTCCAAAGAATCCAAAATATATCCCGAGGTGATCAACTGGCAATTTTTCCTCTACAAAAGTTAAACAAAAGTCAAAATAAATACAAATATTTTTCCAACTTTCATAAGTACTTAAAAAATATATATTATTATAAATTGCATATAAACAATAATATTCATACATACCTTTCGAGATGCATTATCTGAAGAAATGCATTTCTTTAAAAACCTACAGAAATAATTGGCCAAGCAAAGATCACCACTTTTATTAGGATGTAAACCATCTTTTCCCAGGAAACCAGACCAGGATGGCTTGTTAGAACTGCAAAAGATAAAAGCATCTTCATTATGGCACAACTTTTCTAATGCTTTATTTACAGCTTCAATCTTATGGTTTAAGATTTTTATACATTCAACAGTTTTCCAGTAATCGTTTTCAAAGTAATTAAAATCTCTAGGAATGATACTGGAGAAAATAATTCTTGCCTTTGGATTGACTCGTAAAATCTCATTAGCCAGTGACCTATACTTTTGAAGTATTATTTCTACACTATCAACTGATATGTTATTGGTGCCCACATGCCCTAAATTCCAATCATAGTGTTTCTTTATTTTAGAAATTCTACTGGTTAACCTCTCAATGGTTGTTCCTCGGTAAAAAATAACATCCAAATCCTCAGATAAATGCGCTTCCAAGCGTTTAAACATCGAATCTCCAATCAAAGAATATTCATTGTGACACAGTTATATATTCTAAACTGATTTCCTTATAACAAATGACTAATAACAATAAATATCTGAATAATATGCACACAGATAAGCTAATCCAAGATCAAATAGAGCAAAGTCAATACAATACTGAGATATTTCCAAATTCTACTAGCTACCACATGAATGATACACTTTCTACTGTAAGACAATAAATAACTAGTCACTAAAAAACATTTCTATACAATGTACTCAAAAAAATTTATGAATGACAATAAATAAAATGACAAAAGCACTAGTAAAATTCCTCTCACTATTTAACCCTAATTAACACTATAATTAAACAGAAAAATATGACAAACAATCAATGAGAAATAAATATTTAAGGCTATGCAATTAAATTTAGCTACACTTATTACATGAAAAAACAAAATATCAAATAACACTAATCAAACTCCTCGTTTACTATTAACCCTAATTAGTACTATCTTAAAAACAACAGTTTTAAATAAACGAAAAAAATTATAACAAATTTTCTTAAAGAGATTAAATAAGAAAATAAATAAAAATAAGGCCTGTAAGAGTTTTCTTCAAAGTGAATCACTCGCTGACAATCGTTAATCCTTCTTTCCTCTTGAAACAAAGAACGAATACTAATGAATCGGCACACTCAGTGACAGAATGATTAACACGTTATGATAACGATAACAAACTGCGATTTCGTTTTATAACCTCGGTAGGACAACTCCGTCACTTTTGGCAGCGTGCCAATAGACTTACTACCGGGAGTAAAAACCCCATACAGATACTCGTGACATGATTGACTTTGATTACATGTACTCTGTTTACTGCTGGCGCCATCTATTGGTAGAATATAGGACTAAAGTAAACATTTTAAAGAAATGACATATATTTTTAACTCATCTTTTCCAGAAAATGGTTCACTCTAATAAATAAATTAAATAAATAGTTTTGAGAAAAAATATAAAATTTAAGAAGTAAGCCGAAACAGATAAATTAATTCAATCACACGTTAATTAAATTAGTAAATTAAATATCAATTACAATTAATAAAATTTTTATTTAATATTAAGTAATAATTTTTAATTAATAATATGATTGAAATAACAGATATTTGGAACGCATATTTAGAAATAACAATAGCAATATTATTTGTTATTCAAAAAATCGTGGATTATGCATCTCTAGTCACAGACAGGCCTCAAAATCACGAGTTCAAATTTTTAGGAGATGCCACTATCTTTTTTTTTTATATATTTCTATTCTAGAAAGAGAAAGAAAAAGAAAAAAGATACCAACAGGAATGGTCTCATTGAAGCTTTCTTTTATGCTCTCAGATAAAGGTATTAACCCTAGCCTGCAAAAAACTATGGAGTTTGAACAAAGCCATGAACACCGTGAACACTGAGATTTTTCAATTCCAGAGCCCGTGCATCAGATTTTAATGCTTCTTAGTACAGTAAAGAAAAGTGAATATGCATTTTGAGTGTCTTCTTTTTCGATTGACATCAACTAAAATTTAACAAGAACTGATACCTGTCTATATCATCATTTATCAGTTTCATTCATTTAAGTCGTTGCATTTTTAAGCTATCTCTTTTACATGTATTCGAATACACTGTGGAGGATTGGTATGAGCGAGGATAGAACCTGGGACCTTGTAGTTCACAGGCTAGTAACATGGCCACAATACAAAAGCAATTGCTCGTGAAGCGTAGCTGTTGACTGGCTTATAAGCTTTCATCACAGACTCTCCCTCCAGTGAGTCGGAGGTGAGACGAACAATATGGCTGTTGAGTGGTGATGTATTAGCTGTTGATTCCAATGCGTCTGTACCCATTTGAGTAGCGCCAAGCGTTAAGGCGAGCTTGTGTGGGTGAGTGGTTGCTGATGCTGTTGCTGCGTCAAGCGAGTCTGACGACTTTTGGTTTGATGCGTCAAGCGAATCTGACGGCTTTGGTTTTGCTGTGGGTAGATGGCGTCACAACAGCTGTACGAAGGTTGAAGGTTCATCGTCCGAGGTCACCAGTGTGGCGTATTGTGATGAGCGAGGATAGAACCTGGGACCTTGTAGTTGTAGCCCAATAACATGGCCACAATACAAAAACAATTGCTCGTGTAGCGTAGCTGTTAACTGGCTTATAAGCTTTCATCACAAAACTTACCGACACATAGACAACACTTCTATAGATTTAATTCAAAATTTGAGAAAAATCTGCATTTTTAAATACTAAAACAGTTTAACAAGTTTGTTTTGTTCTTTCATTTTTGAAATACTAGATTTACATAGGAAATTACAGACCGACAGTAGGTCAATCCAATGACGGTTTTGACTCATATTCGATATAGATAGATGATAAAACTGTGTATAAAATTTGATTCATCTGGCTCTTTACATTATTCGAATAGCAACACAGACACTTTTTTTCTCTGATTGGATTTCATCTAAATTTTGATAGAAATTTACAAATTTCATATAAAGACTACATACCGCATTTCATTGCACTAGCTCAAAGCATTTTTGAATTATTGTGCTTATAGAAAAAAGAGACAAAATTTTTAAAAATGTGTTTTCGAACTCAAGGAGGTTTGAAACCTGATAATTTGTCAAAATCTCTAGTACGATTTTTTTTTATCGATAATTATATTATTGCTGTGTATGCACCCGTATTCGAAAAAGTAAAACATGTGAATTGTTTAAACTATACAAGCCATTAAATAAAGAAGAAAAATGAAAAAAGTTTAAAAAATTTATAAATTATTACAAATAAGTAAAAATTGAGCATAGTATTTACTATAGCCTCTTATGTAAAGTTTTTGTTATATCACTGGTGGAAGTACCTGCAAACTGATTGTTGACTTGGCAACGACTAAAATAAATAAAACCAATAAAAAAATATTTTAACCTGGCAAAGAGATTTCAAAAATTTGCTTGATATTTTTACATTTTTATGAATGAATGTTTTAAAATATTCATCCTTAATAAAATTATTTTTTATTATCTAAAAATTTAAAAAAGAATTATTTGATTGTTTAAAGTCGTAAATTTTTTGAAAGCAAATAATTATTTAAATAAAATTGTAACGATTTTTGTTGTTTCCAAATAATTTCAATTTCCTCTTTCAGAGGAGGCAGTGAAGACAAATTTCTGAGAGTAAAATTTGATTCGGAGCTAAAATATTTTTCAAAAAATAAGAAATTCCATCTCTTGTTAATTTAAATGTAGTTCATTGAAGTACTTTGTGTTTTATTAGATTCTATTAATATAACAAGAAATGGTTTTTATATCTGTTCAATCCTATGTACGAAATATGCAATGAAATATTTTCCGCTAATATGTATAACAGTTTTTCACTCAATAAGCAATAATCTAGAACTTTTATGCCATTGTAACTCCATCTGATACATTCAGCTATCGTCTAAACAACGTTTGTTCTGTTTTTACTGCTGAGTTGATAGCAATATCTCACGCACTACAGGAAATTTCACTCTCTACTCAGCGTAGTGTTATCATATATACTGACAGTATGAGTGCTTTGGAAACACTTTCTCATTTCCGCAAACATATGCATCCAGTTGCTTTTGAAATTTTGTTTAACCTGCGGATACTAAAAAGCAGGGGCTTTAATATTCTTCTCTGCTGGGTTCCGAGTCACGTGGGTATTTCGGGCAATGAAAAAGCTGATGTTGCAGCTAAATCTGCATCAACATCTCTGTCTCTGGCCCTCCCATATTGTGACGTCAAAAAGTTATTTATTTATCAACTCTTTAAAACTTGGCAAAAATCATGGTATCTGCAGATCCAGAACAAACTACATTTAATAAAACCCACGATTGGTTTGTGGCCTGTTTTAACTATACGAGAGAATGATGTTAAATTGACTCGCCTCCGTATAGGACATACTCGCTATACTCATCGTCACCTCATCGTCGGTGAAAGGGTGCCAATGTGTACCACTTGTAATATTGCTTTTAGTATTAAACATATCTTAATCGAATGTCCCAATTTTAATGTTCATCGTCGTAATATTTTCTACTCGTCTTCTGTTAAATTACAGGACCTGGTGGGTGAAACACACCACCCAAATATTTTCAAGTTTCTAAAAATCATTGGCTTTTATTCTTGTATTTAGTAATTTTGACTTTTGTTCATGTTCCACCTTTTACTTTGCTTCATTGTAACACTTTCATCACATCAGTATTTTATTTAAATCATTAACATAATTGCACAGTAATTTCCTGCATTTTCATGCTGATCCCTTTCACTTTTATATTTTTTAATGTGTTTGGTTTTATTGTTGACCTTTTTTCTTACCATTTGCTTGGCGCAGCATGGCCAAACATGGCTCTTGCGCCAATAAACCGCACAAACCAACCAACCAACCTAGAACTTTTATGACCTCTTATCCTACCAAAATTTGATAAACTAAAGCCCGCACACATACACACGAGCACGTACATGCACGCACGAACACAATTTCAAATTAATTATGTTCTGAAAATAGTATTCTGTTATGGATTTACTCTTCCGTCGCGGGGGCTTTTCTCAGATTTGATGGTCTATGTAGAAATAAACAGTCCTTTAATAGAAAACAACGACGACATTTATTTAACACGAAAACACTAATACAAAGACGACAAATACACAGCTGAAAACGAACACAAGACAGCACATAGTAGCAAACAGTAGCCCACAAGTAGTAATCGACCACAGCACACAAAGCGGCTAGACAGAATTCAGCAGGAGAGGGAATCTTCAGAGCTTCGCTCTACGGTCTCTCCAAAGGGCTTAAATGGGGTCAATTCACTGTCACGTGTCATGTACCAAACAAACCGCTTCTGTTCAATTTTCAATCGTTCTGCGCATGTCATGATGTCTGTCGATAACGTTGATGAAACCATCGTTTTGTAAATATTACGCTAGCCGATCAATTATGAAAAACTTCTGATTTTTTAAAAAGAAGATATTATTTTGAATTATTTAATCCAAATTTTCGTAGTTATATAATTTTATTTTTTATATTAAAATTTTAATTAGTATTTTCAATGGAATTATTGTTTTTGCATAATTAATTACCATCGCTTTTTAATTCGTTTGGTGCCACTTTATTCTTTCCTTTCCATATCCCTTCCTTTTTTATCCAAAGGATACATTTTGACAAACGGCTATGGCAGTGTTTTTGAAAAATTACATATGTTCGTTTTTACATATTATTTAAATATTATTGAACGTTGAATCTTATGAATATAGTTCTTTTAAAAAATAATCATTACTCTTAGATAAGTTAATATTTTAAAGCTTACTAATAAAATTATTACATTTTTTTTATGTAATTATTTTTATTAATATTGAGACTTTGATGTTTTATGTTTGCTCAGAGGAAAGAACATGAAACTCAAATTAGTATATATTGAATAAATTATGTTTACAATTTCAAATTATAAAATATAAAAGGCATACATACCTTTTTTTAAATCTATGCAACTTAATGAATCAGTTATTTCATTTTAATTTGTAGAAATCATTAAAGGAAAACAAACTGAATCAAATTTTCATAATTTTTATTTACACATTACAAAAAATATATAGATAAAATATATATGATAATTATTTGGAAAAATAGGATCAAATGGATGTTTTAATGCACTCACTAATTCAAAAAAACTATTTACTATTTATCAACATCTATTTTTCTAGACACTTAGAAATAATATAAACACAGTATTACAAGAATGTCAATGTAAATAATGAAATCAGTTTTATTCAACAGAAACATCCTAGATACTAAACAACATTTTTTTTTATCACCAATAAAATCATTATGTTGAACAATATACTTTTAAAGCAGAACATTTATGAATTTTTTTAATGCTAAAGTTACATTGATAAAAATTACATTGAATGAATATCATAAAATAAAACAAAAACATATAATACAGTAAATTTAATAAACAAAAATAAGGTCATGATAAATATATATATATATAAAGAGAGAGAATTAAAATAGGATATAAAGAGTAGTTGAAAGAAACACTTTTATGCTTTTACAGAATTTTATAATTCAAGATTGATATGTTAAAGAAATAGAAAAAGAAAAAAAAAAGAGTCCAATATTTTCTGGAATGAATCTCTTTCTTTCTTACAGAATCCTGAAGTTCTTGTAGCTCATTTTGCAAATTGCTGATTCTGTCGATTATTTCAGAAAAAATAATAGTCTGGAAAGAAGCAGAGTACATTCCACTGAAATCATAATTCATATAATTTTGCTTAGTAATCAATTCTCTTGCATTTATATACTTAACTAAATGACATGTGTTTTCAAAACTTAAATATATATATATATTTCTTATATATAGCATTCAATTTATCAAATTAAGAGCACTTTTAATAAAATACATCAATTATATATATATATTATAACAGTCAATAAGAAAATTGGATTTTTAGTAGTTAGTAAAGGATTTACTTACTAAATAAATCTTTAAGAAATTTATTCACTTCCACCTAAGTTTAGCATTATAGCAGTTGTTATTTTTGCAACAGGAATTTGTTTACTTACATTAATTAAATTTAGATAAAATTTTGTAGAAAAATGCAATGTAATATTCATGTAAACATTTTAAAACCTTCTAAGCATATTCAAAATTATCAGAAATTTCATCAAATGTGAATAAAGTAAATTAGAAATGCACTCATGTTTTTGTTTGATTGTTTTTGATGGCAAATCGCTTACCGATTTCTTTTTCTTCGAATAGTTTTTCTACCAAATTACTGGAACAGCTATATTTAATAAATGGGCACACACTGAATGAATTCTTCAAAATGATCGGAGCATATCACCGACTTCGAAGGCTTGAAAAAATCTATACCAAAGCTATCAACCCAAGTCAGGATTGTTTAAAGGAAAATAAGAAAACATTTTATCATGACAGTCATTCTTGTGTTTCGCATCAAAGCATGCATCCATCAGCACAACAGTATTTCTTCTCTTAACACATAATAAGAGGAAAGAAAATGACTCAAAAATTATAACTTCAAATGTAAACAAAAAAATCCGCTTCATACTCGGCGGAGAACGTTAATGGCAGACTAATCGACGAAAGCGGTGCGGATGAAACTTAAATGCCATGCGCGAATAGGTCATGACATGTGACTTTTACGTCACATGAATTGACCCCATTGTCCACTGTCTCCTCGCTTTAACTGTATCTAATTGCCGACTCACTACTACACGATTGGTTGTTCTACACACGACACGGCGCTGCTTCTATAATAAACGCCCGGACTCGGCATCAACAGTTCAGCACTCGCTTGAGCTCCAGACAACGCTGGACTATTCCTCCGTTGTTTCGTTATCCTCTCGACGACTCGTTATTTGTCTACGACTGCGACTACGATTCATTTCGGCTTGAGACTGCCGGCCTTTTATAGTTCCCGGGAGGCGAGCCGAGAAGTTTCTGGACCAATCAGGAGTATCTCGATTTCTATTGGCTCAATTGCTAAAATTTTCCCAGTTTCTAGTAATATCTATTTTGTCGCCAAAGTCGCCAGATTCGTTGCCAAGCTCTGAGATCACTGACGTGGCACCCGATCAGCATTCAACAGGATTCACCGTAAAACAGTCTTTCCTACGATGAAACTATTCGTGCTGGGAAGCAACATTCCAGCTTTGCAACAATTCTAATCATTCAAACTCCGATTTCACTGCTACTTCAACTTCTATGTTGTGCGGGATTATTTATTTTCTCACGAATCAAAACGCTGAGTCTCTAAATTCTTTTCTGAAACTATATGAGGTCTAAATATTTTCTCACGGTTCCTTTCCCTGTTTTCTGGTTACCTATTCGATCCATTACTCTGCTCTCGTCATGGCTTGGAGATTGACAAAAACTGAAAACTTATTTCTTTTTAGTTATGAAGAATAAAAACCGTTAAAATACTTTCACGCCAGCTTTATCAAATTATTTTTATCTCACATATATACAGAGTGGTTATTTAAAAACTTCTATGTAGAAAATTCTAGTGGCCTATCCGCTCAACCAATCGAAATGAAGTGTAGATAATGTTATTTGAAGGTATGAGCTCGAGATTTTGACGATTTAAAACAATAGAGCTCTCATGCTTATTGATATAGTGTAAAAAATTACGAAATTTTCAAATGGCAACACCCCCTTTTTTTTTCTTGTAGAAATTGATCTGTGCGTTGAAAAATAATAAATGGTTTTGGAAGGATGCGTCCGTGAGCATTTCATTTTCAGAAAACTTTCTGAAGGACCAATGACAACACAGAAAGGATCCCCACTGAGGCACTTTCTGCAATTCACAAAGTTTAAAAGTAGAAACATTCATCAAAGAAAAGCCATGAACAAAGCATAGCTCCTGGAAAACCTTTAATAATCCGTGTGAGAAGATTGCTTCTTCAATCAGGTGCGTGAATTTGCCAGCAAGATGACATTTAAGCGAAGCAACGAGGTGAATTCATAAAGCTGTTTTATCACTAAAAAGAGAAAAACGGTGCCGAAGCAGCGCATGTGTACCGTAAAAACTATAAATTTATAAAGTTAAGCTTGTTTGTGTATTTGTAACATATAATTCTGCACTCCTAGACGGATTCGTACGTAATTTGGTATATGTGAATACACTTTTGGTATACACTAAGAAGAATTTACTGTTTATTAAAAAAAATTTACAATCTTCTAAAAGGGGTGAAAACAGGGGTTTTAAGTTTTTGCATTTTTCTGCTATAATTTCTGAACAAATCATTGCTCAAAAAAATTATTTTTTTCCTTTTTCTTAAAATTTAAGAAATTAACTTTTTAGTAGTGAAAGTTTTATTTATGTAGTACTATTTCATTAATTTTAAACAATTTTTCGAAAATAATTTAAATACATTTTATAACTATGTCTCTTTTTTCCATTGAAATATTCGGTCTACTTTCTGCTTAATCACAACTACCACTCGCGTTACTTCGTCAATATTAAAGTTCACTTTCTTCCAGCATTTTCACTGTTTTTTTTTTTTTTTTTTGGTTACGCATTTTTTTTAATTGAATTGAATTTGTTACGCAGTTTCTTTTGATACTTGGGTGTAGTAATTCATCTTTAAATGCAGTCTTTTAAAAGGGTTACAATTTCTTTAACTGCTTGACTAAATATTTCTCATATCATGGTATTTTAAAAATGTTATTGTGTCCAGTAATATCCATATCAAATCCAATATAATGTGTAGCCGTGCGCGTTTTCAATAATATTAAATGAAATTAAGAAATTTGGTAAAACATTCATGGCTGCCAAAATTATCGAATATCATACTTCAGGGTTTATGCAAATGATAAAAATTTAACTTAACATACTTTATTTACCTGCAAATAAGAATTATAATGGACAATACAATAATTTCGATAATTTCAAAAAAGCAATATGAAATGACAAATGAAAAAATGTTTCCGATCAACTTAACGCTGAAAATATGAGTGAAATGATTACGAAAAAGGAAAAAAATACAACCCAGAACGCTTGTTTAAGAACAAAAAAACAAACAAACAAAAAAAAAAAGTGGGCGATTTAACAAAGCAAAAAAAAAAAAAAAAAAAAACTAGGAGGCAAATTGCAGCCGTGAAGCAACTCCCCCCCCCCCCACGGATTAGCTATTGTGTGGATTATTCCTTTTAATATATAATTTCTGCTTGCAGTGAATATTATCTGAACAAATCATTGAATCAAACAGTTTCATTTGTAACGTTTACTCATACGTGTACGATAAAAGAATGATTCTTAAAAGAAGAAATTAAAGCCGAATAGAAGAAATAAAAAGGATTCTTACGGTGAAATTAATATTTTCACCTTTTTTTTTAAACCACAAAATTTCTTAATATTTATTTTTTTATCAAAAACAAGAGCTATTAATATAAGGTTTGAACCCTTTTTAAAACGAAACATTAAATACCAGCTGCAACTAAAAATATTTTTGAATTCTTAAAAAATACATTTCAAAATTTCTTTTAGAAAGAGATGTAGATGTCCGTCACCTATATGATTTTTGTGTCTATATAATTTCTCATGCAAAAATATACACGTGAAATCATTCAAACCGATGATTTCGGCATATGTCATATGTAATAATATCCTTACTTCTTTGAAAAGCAATAAAAAAAAATGACAACAAATTTAGAATTTCCAAGAAATAAGTACTTTACTAAAATAATGGACTGGTTAACTTTTAAAAACTCCATTTACAAATTAAATTATGACTTTAATGCTTCGAATTGAAAAATAAAATTCAATATTTTCACATTAAGTATTGACAAAATTAAACGTGCATACCTGAATGTGTATGCATCTGTGAATGTGTTGGCGTTTTATGGGCCAGTTTACACCCTCCTGAGGAATTTTTAAGAAAAATTTAATAGGAATTTTAATAAATTAAAAAAATTCGCTTGAATGATAATTTAGTTGTTATGTAATTTTTTTCTAACCGTTGACAAATTTTTAAAAATATTTCGTGCATTATTTTCAGTAATACATTTCATTATTGAAATGAAATTTAAATCGTTTTTATGGTTTCATCAAGTATTTAATAACGCAACATTTCTCCATTATTGAAAGATGAAGGGAAAAAAAATCTATTTGCAAATTTAGAAGAATGAAAGAATGAAATTATAACATCCCAAAAGTAACATGCAATCAGAAAATAGATTACTCAAAACATTTTTAACTATACTACTGTTATAATAATACTCGATTCCATTAGGACTTTTCATATACAATATTTCATGCGAAATAAAAAAAAAATGTGTAAGATTACTTAAATTACCTGGGTTTTTTTTTTCTGTCTCAAATTAAACACTAAAAATATTTTATCTAGAGAATCATGATCGCACAGCTATGAGTATGCATAAAAGATTGAATTGGCATTAAATACAACAAATATTCTCGATGAACAAGCTGGTCGCCAAAAGCAACTGCTTAAAAAAACATCTTAATTTTCCTAAAAAAAGCTTTAAAAAAATATCATGATTTTCCTTTAAAAAAAAGCATCATAATTTTCTTGGTGGTTTTATTTCAGAAAAAAACTTCATTTGATCTAAATTTTTAAAAAATGATATGTGAGACTTTTCCTTATTATTCTGCTTTTCAACACAAAATTGCAATTTTTTTAGTTCAGTTCTGAAAATCTAATATTGTCCTTGAACAGCAAAAAGGCAATTAACGGAAATAAAACATTTTGAAAACAGCTTTTATGAATTCTTCGCATGAGTAGTATCTGAGAAGATATATTCTCGTATAAAAAAACCCATTTAATATCTCCTGTTAATAAAAGTGATGAAAAAAAGCTTTCATCACTTGAGAAAGACTGATGAGGATTGCTTTGACACGTGTTGATTTCGGTAAGGAAATTTAAGTATCTTTAATAGAATGTTACAAAACATTAAAGTTTTTCATCAATTCACTCGGAGCGTGAGAATTTGCTGATTAAAGCATCTTTACAGAGCTCGTGTAGAATTAATTAAATAAAAAAGGTGGAATTGGATCAGAAAATAAAGAGACCATTTTAGAATGAAGTTAACATGGGTTAAATTGAGATAAAAAAAAGTAGGAAATTAATTAAATTTAAATTAGATTAAGAGATATCGTTACAATTTCCCCCTCACCGCAAGGCGTCAGGGCCCTTTGATCCAGTACCCAATGGTATCCATGTAAGAGGTTAACATTTAAAAGCGTATTAAAAGTGATACCTAAATTTCTTTTACCTTTATATTAATGCAGGAATCACTTTCCAACAAGAATATTAGAAATATAAAAAGATAAATAATATTTTTAAAAATTTTAATTAGACCTAAATATTTAACAATAATAACAATATATTAATAAATTAAATGATATTTTGCGCAGATGTATACTAGCCATTTTCTGTCGAAGGTCAGCTGATGAACTTCATTTGGTGATGACAGTCTATGGTATGCATGCCTATATTATTCTTAAATATTAGGAAATTTGACTCAACAAAATTGCTAAATTAGTAATAAAATATTAAATTATTAAATAAAATAGCAATATAATTACGATTTCATCTCAATGAAATATTCAATATAATGATTTTATATAAAGTACTAGCCGCCTTTGGCGACCAGGCGGTTCGCCAATCTTAATGCACGTTAAAATTTTAATAATTAAATATTTTATAGAACTTCCATTTTAATTGCTTCTTCATTAAAATATTTTAAAACTTCAAATTTTTATAGTCATATAATTCACTCATAATACTATAAAGGCCTTCAGCCATAACGTAATATGCATCTCTCTAATTTTCTATTAGCTCCCGTAGAATTTATGCTTTAAATTAAAGTGGAAATGATTAAACTGCAATAAATATAATAATATTTTTTTTAACTGAAACGAAACATTTTTTTTAAATATGAGTACTGAAAACAGAGTCGCTGAGTATTTAAACCTTATGAGTCCTAAAGAATATTTTTCTTAATTTATATAATATCTCAAGAAATTTTCAACAAAATTTTCTCAGATTCATCATGAAGAGATCGATTAATTAACAGTGTTTAGTTTCAAATGCATCAAACACTAAAAAATAAACAAAACAAAAAAATAACACTAAAAACATAAACAGTTTGAAATAATCTGTCGAAAACATATTAAACCTTCAAAACCAAGTCCGTATCCGTTGTCAACAAACAGAACACAATGCGCATGCGTGAATTTTCAACGCCAATTATGGTAACGCAAATGCGTGAATTTCTTACGCCAGTTGGGGTAACGCTATGGAGATTAGAAATGTTTAATTTCCTTTATTCTGTTTTATTTTAATTCAAAAGTACTTCAGAATGAATCTGAAAGATCGATTAATTAACAATGTTTAAATTTAAATGCATCAAACCTTAAGAAAATAAACAAAATCCTTTGAAATATTCTGCCGAAAATTTCTTAAGTCTATCCTCTTTAGAGTGGGGAAAAAAACAGAAGCTTTACTCATTTGGCGGTGGAGAAATTAAAAGATTTTTTTGGTTGGAAAGTTAGTTTTTAATTAATAATTAAAGAACCCCAACTCTGATTTTTAAAAAAAATTTCAAAAACCTTCCTAGGGATATACCTAATAATTTCCCAAATTTTCACGGCGATTGGATGCATGGTTTTTGAATCTATCGAGTACAGACAGACAGACACACATTCATTTATATATATATAGATTTGGATTGTAAATAAAAAACAAAATATCCAAAAATTTCAAATAAAAACTTGTAAATGAAAATGATAATTGTAAGATTGAAAGATTTCATATAAAACACTTGGAACTGAAACTAATAAACATAAATTTCAAAAATTTTATATAAATCATTTGGAAATGGCGATAAAGGCAAGATTCAAAGATTTCATATAAAACACTTGTAAATGAATGTAATAAACACACGATTCAAAATACTCTTAATATACACATCTGTTATTAAATAAATAGTATAAAAATATTTGGGTAATTAAAAAAAACATTTGTATTTGGAAACTTGGGAGTATTTTGACACAAGTGATAACAGAAGATAGCTTAATTACAGTCAGAGGTATAAAGAAATTCCCCCTGTGGTATTTACTACCTTATTCTGATTGTCAAATGTCATTAAGAAGTATTAGAATCTTGGATTATTATTTTTCTTCATCTGCCAGGTTTGTATACATACTAAAATGTATTCTGAACTATACAGTAAGTATACTGAAGTATACTTTTCAGTATACTGAAAGTATTCTGACACAATAGATAACCGAGGATTGTTTTAATTACAATCAGAGGCGTAGAAAATTTTTCTCTGAGGTATTTACAAATTTTTCTGATTAATATGTGTTATTACTTTTATTTATTTATTTAGTTTTAACTTAACCTTGAGATTAGATAAATCTAATTTATTTGGGTAAATCATTTTTCTTGATTATAATAGAATTCAAAAAAATGCAACACATTTTAATATTGTGCATAAATTTTGTTGTGACTTATGGCTCTTTACAACCCCACCGACAGTTATCTGTCAGCAATTTAAGCCGAGTGAGCGTCTCTTGTTTTTTTCTGTAGCGCCGTCTAGGGCCAAGAGTACAACTTAGTTACTTCATGCGTCGCATTCTCTTGCACAACCCCTTTTTACAGGAGGGCACATTCACACACCTCACAGATAGAATACAGAAGAAGAAAAACCATTCCTGACCAGGGCACCCAGATCACGTGGGAGACACTCTACCCCTATGCCAGGTTGCCTGCGCGTAAACTTTATATAACAGATTAGAAGGGAAAAAAATGTAAAAATTCACAATGTTTTAAATAGTACTATAAAAAGATATTTTGCAATTGTAATATATTTTAAATGTGCAATTCGAAATAAAAATAAAAAAATGCATAATATAAATCTTGAATTTCTGTAAGGAATGAAAATAATATTGGTAAATTTACTTATAATCTTTCATTTGTTAAGTCAAGAATTTGTGATAGAAATTTTTTAACACTTTTAATCACTTCTTGATGAATCACAGGAACGTAAAATTGTGAGCACTGGAATGTAGAGCAACACGTTTAAACTTTAGCATAGAGGAAGGTGATTGTTATTATTATGATGAGAAAAGAACACAAATATCAATATCTGGATGTGTCGCTTGGCACAGGCAAGATTCTTGAGAGTGAATCAAACTTCTTTAAGGTATGATGAGGTGCACACACAAGGATTGAAGGCAGGAAGGAAGCATGTAAATGGGCTAGCAAATACGATCAGAACGCTAAAATATGGAGTGATAGCGAGTCCAGCTTAAAAGCGATCAGCTCATCTTCCACCTCAAGCCCAAT
Organism: Argiope bruennichi; assembly: GCF_947563725.1. NCBI lineage: Eukaryota > Metazoa > Arthropoda > Arachnida > Araneae > Araneidae > Argiope > Argiope bruennichi. Next base: position 43,497,197 of record NC_079155.1, read on the forward strand.
TGTTCAGGAAATTCAAGCCATTCTGCTCCCCCAACCTTCTATTAAGTTAGGAGGGGTTAAAGCACATGTGGGACACAACGGAAACGAGGTTGCAGATTCCCTAGCCAAACAGGCCGTTTCTGCAGGTACGCCCGTTCAATACCCAGCTCCTAGAAGCCATCTGAAAAGTATTGTAAATGAATTGAGCCTACAGCGATGTCAAGAAGAATGGGACAATGGTTCAACTGGCAGAAACATCCATCAAATCATCTCGAAAGTGTCCTTTAACCCATCATTTTGGAATAGGCTTGACATTATCTTTGCAACTGGCCATGGCCCTTTCCCTTCATATTTCAAAAGATTCCATATTAAAGGATCTGATCAATGTGGTTGCGGCGAAGTAGGCGATCCCCTTCATTATGCCACTAGTTGCCCTCTCACTACATCTTTTCATCTCAAAAAACCCATCCACGACCTAGAAAATATCTGGTGGACCAACGTTATGAGAAACAAGATGTCCAAGGTTAAAATTAGAAATCTTGTGCGGTTCCTACAAGAGAACGAGGAATTGATTTCTCCAGACCCAAGCCTAGTATAAATTTTCGTTTCATTTCTCAACCAATCTCTTCTACGAAATATATTACCTTCAATAGATTTCATCTACTCATACTCCCCATCGAACACCTCCTTCATCATTATAATATTGTATATAGTTACTTTTTATGTGTATTGATGATGTTTTATGTCTTTTTATGTGTATGTTGATATTTTATGTCTTTTTATGTGTATTTCTTTTATCTTAATAAATACTCCCACGTATATCCTTTCAACCGACAGGGAATCCTAGAGATTCCAAGTTCGGGGATATTCTGTGGCGAAAGAAAGAAAGGCAAAGCAAAGGGCATACAATCAGAGAACTGGGCACTTGAGCTCCGGATGGAAGAAAGTACTTCATCGGTGATGTGGTTCGGATCCGTAGACGGCTAAGAACTTAAGCCTCGGGCACGAGCAGCATGTCCATCGAGACGAGACGAAGCCAGCAGCCGAGCCAAGTCTAATGAATCCTTGGCGAGCCACGGAAACCCACAGCAACGTTGAATTGCCACTCCCGCGGATTTAATTCTTTAACAATCCGAAATTTTAACACAAGTAACTATCCTGCCTGCTGATTAAATGTAAGTATATTTTTTAAGCAATCGCGTCGGAATAGGGAGAGGAAACTTTTTAATATTTTAAACATCGATTTATTCCCTCCCGGGAGGCATAATTTATGCATAAAAATAAGGGGTAAGAAATACGTCAATTCACAGCGCGACAAAAGAGCAAAAAAGACCGAAATTTTTTTCCTCAGTGATTTTATACTATGAGATTCTGACAGGGACTTTTTTTACACGTGTCAATTTAGGTAAGGGAATTTAAATATCTTTAAAAGAATGTTACAATGCATTAAGGATTTTCATCAATTCACTCGGAGCGTGGGAACTTGCTGATTAAAGCAGTTTTACAGAGCTCGTGTAGGATTAATTAAATAAAAAAGGTGGAATTTGAACAGGATATATATATATATATATATATATATATATATATATATATATATATATAAAAGTAATAAAATCAAGTTAATAGGAAAATCAAATTAAACCAAATAAAAAAAAATCCGGCCTGAAGACTTTTTCAAGGGTCACCCTCAGGCAGGGATTAAAAAAAGGGATTTTTTTCTCTGAAGGAATGCAGACTAGACAGTCTAATAATAATTCCTCGTGACCCGAAAATCCCCTGAAATTAGACCCAAGAGATATACCATTTTAACAGAAAGGAAAATACAAAACAATAAATTAGAAGAAAATATCCACTAATAAGCAAAAATACAATAACAAAAATGCCATATAATAACACTCAAACCAGTAATGCAAACAAAAAGGAAAGTACATACCAGCAACAGGCAAAGAAATTTTAAACTATCGATTGTGATTCCCGCTTTTTAACACCTCCAAGCTAACTTGTTTAAGGTAAAAAACAATTATAGGGTCCCAGCGCCATCTATTGAGTGATCTAATATGCAAGGAAAGTTCTATTTTTATTTTAGATAAAGGATTAATTCCAAACCATACCTTGTTTAATCAAAAAGTTGATATTACAGTAATTCTGGGAAATTCTGGTATATACATTTTCGAAATCATAAGTATTAAGTTTATTAATGTTAAGTTGATCATAAGTATTATGTTTATTTAATTTTTATTTGGTGTAATTTGATTTTCCTATTAACTTGATTTTATTACTTTTGTCTCAATTCATCTGTGTTTTAGAAGTAGCAGCATTTGCGCTCTCTAAATACTATGATGTTTTTCCTGTTCCTTTATAATTTTTAGTTGCGATTCCGAAACTATTTCGTTTCGTTTTCAAAATATTTCTTACTTTAGATTGGTTACTATATATATATATATATATATATAATATTACGAAATTCGTCTGCAGGTTGTCAGTGAAAATTTCATCAAATTGAGTTAAAGATAATGACGCTTTATTCTAAACGAATACACAGTTGTAAAATACAAAAGGAAGCTTACATATGAATAGCACTTGTAGTAAACAGCAGGAAATTGCTAATAAACTATCAAAGCAGCACAAAGCGCTGAGAACTAGCTAGAGATTCAGCTTTACTATTCGCTTATGCTCAACTCAATCAATTTTTCCTACACGCGATTGACTTCTGACTGCTCAGCTGTGTCTCTCGGCTTTTTATAATTTCCATCACCGGGCAAAGAAGCTTCTAAAACATTCGAATCTTGATATTGGCATAGTCATAATTCTCGAATTTTCTGGTTCCTTCAAATTTGTCGCCAAATTTTCACCAATTTTGTAGCCAAGACAGAAGGTCATTAATTTGTATCCATTCAGCATCTACTAGAGCTATCTATAAAACTATCATCCTGGTTCAGAGACTTATTGCACAATATCACAAATATATATATATTATATATTACAAATTATTATTACAATATTACAAATTCGTTACAATATTTTTATTAACATGACAGTACAACTGATAAAATTGGTTTCAGATTAAAACAAACCAACAGGTTAATTAGTCAAAAATTTGAAATCATGACACTGAACATTTATTAGCCACATTCGCCTACGGCAATCAGCTATTTACCCCAAATATTAATCAAGTCAAACACTTTAAGGAATTATATCATATTGTCATGTAGATACTGTTGTGTGGAATGCAATGACACACACAAGAAGTAGAGCTAAACCAATTTATTAACTCAACTCTGAACTGAGAACACAGTGACTGGAGCGGGATTTGAGCGATTATGGAGCACCCGCCCGGCGTAGCCGGGCTATCTCCTTCCTAGCAGCATGATGACTTGACTTCGAATGTGCCCTGAACTGTAGAGAACACAGTGACTGACAAATCTTCTGCTTTTATACTAGCAGGGAAAGTTCCAGAATACTTTTCTGGAGACAGTAAGAAAAGTCCAGAACACTTGTCTGGTAAACTAAAGAAATGTCCGGAATCTTCTGGAACATGAAATAAAGGAAAACATAAAATCAAGGAATTAAAAATTTACAAAAACTGTGAATCGCATTGTCTCTAGCGGGATTCGAACTTACAACCTCTTGATTATGAGATCAATGCTATGACCATTAGGCCATGGAGAGACAATTGCCTCTTTTCAATGCGGCAATATTTAACAAAAGTAAATCTTATTTTAAATTATTCTTACACATCAAATTAATAGCATTCTGATTGATAAGTTATGCTTCCAAATGTGGCGAATAAAATTAGAGAAATCATTCTTGTTGTTACGGTATCTCTAGAAACTTGAAGAAGGTGAGGGGTAGAAATTTTAATTTTTCGAGCAATGCCCAAGTAGGTCTTTCTCTAATTAAATCAGTGTACAGAAACATGATACCAAAGATCTCGACGAGTTACAAAGCTAAGTTTCCAACAACGGGTATCTTGAGATTAGCAAATAGATAAGATCATTAACTCAACAGAATTCGCGGAAAACTGGTGATATAATTGATCATTTCTCTATAAAAAACAATCATTAGCCTGTGGCGGATTGGTATGATCGAGGATAGAACCTGGGACCTTGTGGTTCACAGCCCAGTAACATGACCACGATACAAAAGCAATTGCTCGGGTAGCGTAGCTGTTAACTGGCTTATAAGCTTTCACCACAAACTCTCCCTCCAGTGAGTCGGAGATGAGACGAACGATATGGCTGTTGAGTGGTGATGTATTTTAATAGCAATTGATTCTATTGCACCTCTACCCATTTATGAGTAGTGCCAAGCGTTATGGGTGAGTGGTTGCTCTTGCTGATGCTGCGTCAAGTGAGTCTGACGACTTTGGGTCGCTGCGTCAAGTGAGTCTGAAGACTTTGGTTTCGGGTAGATGGCGCCACAACAGCTGTACGAAGGTTGAAGGTTCATCGTCCGAGGTCACCAATGTGGCGGATTGGAATGAGCGAAGATAGAACCAGGGACCTTGTGGTTCGCAGCCCAGTAACATGACCATAATACAAAAGCAATTGCTCGGGTAGCGTAGCTGTTAACTGGCTTATAAGCTTTCACCACAAGCCCCTGGTTTCCTTTATTTATTTAAGATCAGCGAGAGTGGTCTCTTCAAAACTTTCTCAAACACTTTCAGCAAATAGATTATCTCCACCACCACCAGTAAAATTCGTGAATCTCGAATGAGGCACTGAATACCATAAATTTTGATCAACTGGCACCAAAATTTGACACAGAATTAAAAATTTAATAGCAATGTCACTCACTGAATTTCATTCATATAAAATTTGGCTTTTCGTAATTCTCGCCTTTCCGTTCATTACAGAATGTGAGACAGGAGACCAACACTTTGAGGGATGTGGTTTTAAAACTGATACGGATTTATACGTTAGATGCTTAATCTGTGTACCAAGTGTTAGTTGTCTAGTTCTTTACGTCTTGTAGATTACGTTTTCACCTGCATTTGGACAAACAGACAGACAAACTTCCTATAAATGGATTTCGTTCAAAATTTGATAAGAATTCTATAAATTCATTAGAAAGACATTATACCAAATTTCATTCGTCTAGCTCAACGCGCTTTGGAATTATCGAGTTCTCAAAAAGATAGACGAAATTCCTGTCTGTTTTTTTTTGGGGGGGGGGGAGGGGACAGGCTAGAATTATGTCTGCAGACTCTGTATTAATATGGATTTGGAAAAACAACTTTGCAAATTTTGCGTAAAGATATTATTTTTCTCAATTTTGGATATTAATAACGTTATTGCTTCTTTACGCAAGCATTATTTTTTCTTTGCGAATGACCTTCGAAATTCGAATCACTGACAGGAATAGTATTCGGAACAATGTATAGCAAAAAGTAATATTTTTCTCGCTTTATAACTCAAGGGCATTTTTTTTTCATACAATAATTAAAATTTTAGACATCACCTTATGAGAAACAATAAATTCAATGAAGATTATTGTGCAATATAAAATAGCAGAGCAAAATTTTTTTTTAATTTTGCATTGATTATTTTTATGAATATTAAATAACGTGTAAGAGATTTAATTCATAATGAATCAACCAATATTAATGATTTAAAAAAATTACTTTCATAGAACACTTATTCAACGCAGATTTTCCACCTTTGATTTGATTGACATGGCATTGTACAAATTATTATGCTCATGATACAGCGCCTGATGGAATGAAGCCATTCAAAGACAAGTAAACTCAAAATAATGTAATGTAGTGATGTTTCGTATTTTAAAAATTATTTTTTTAAATTAATCTACAAATTCAAAGAAGTTTTTTTAAAATTAACCACTTTTTTTTACTTCTTTTTAAACAGACTTCTATTGAAACTACAAGCGGAAGATGTTCTTCCATCGTTCAAATTTGTAAATAAATATTTTCCCAACAAAAAAATCGCCTGCTGAAGGAAAAAAAAAAAAAAAAAAAAAAAAAAAAAAACGATTTCACTGAATAATGCTGTTATTGAAACAAAGAATGAAATATTCTTTAAGGTCAAAACATTTTTCTTTCAGAATCAGTCTCCCTCAATTAAAAATGAATAGCTATAAAGGAGTTACGTAAATAAAAGATTTCGTATCAGACAGTGGTCCAGAATGGCTCAGAATAAATCAGCAGATTTGTAAATAATTTCTGAAATTACAAAGAATACAATCTGATTTTTCTCAGATTCTAATGTGCATCATCAGCTTTTATTTAAACTAGTTCCATTTATTTATTAATTAGCCGCCTTTGGCGACCAGCCGGTTCGCCAATCTTAATGTTCGTCTAAATTTTAATAATTAATATTTTATGCAATTCCTACTTTAATAGATTCTTCATCCAAATATTTTAAAACTTGAAATTTTGATAGTCATTTAATTCACTTATAATATTATAAAGGCCTTCAGTCATAACGTGATATGGATCTCTCTCATTTTCTGTTAGCTCTCGTAGAATTTAGGCTTTAAATTAAAGTGGGAAGAATTAATCTGCAATTAATATAATAATATTTTTTACTGAAACAAAGCATTTTTTTAATAATATGATTACTGATAACAGAGTCACTGAGCGTTTAAACTTTATGGGCACTAAAGAATATCTTTCTTAATTTATGTAATATCTCAAGAATTTGTCAACAAAATTTTTTCGGATTCATCATGAGCAGATCGATTAGTTAATAATTTTTAATTTTAAATGCATCAAACACTAGGAAAATAAACAGAATAGTTTAAAATAACAATTTAAAAAAAAACCTACATAAAAAATGGCGTACTTAAAACTATAAGCATATACAAAAAATATATAACTAACATAAATACAATTTAATTACAAAAGCATGCAACTAACCTAAAAATAATTTTAACCAAGTCCGCATCCGTTGATAATAATTGTCAACAAGCAGAACATAATGCGCTTGCGTGAATTTTCAACGCCAGTTATGGTAACGCAAATGCGTGAATTTTTCTACGCCAGTTGGGGTAACGCAATGAAGATTAGAAATTTTTAATTTCCTTTATTATGTTTTATTTTAATTCGAAAGTACTTCAGAATGAACCTGAAAGATCGATTCCTTAACAATGTTTAATTTTAAATGCATAAAACATTAAAAAAAATAAACAGAATCGTTTGAAATAATCGGCCGAAAAATATTAACCCTAGCCTCATTACTGTTGGGAAAAAAACTGAAGCCTTACTCATTTGGCGTTGGGGAAAATGAAGACCTTTTTTTGGCGGGAAAGTTAGTTTTTAATTAATAATTAAAATTCTAATTAAAAATTTAAAAAAAGGGAACCCAGGTGCACATTCCCGACCTCTAAGGTATGCATGTACCAAATTTGGTAGCTATTAGTCAAATGGTCTTTTCTGTAGAGCGCCAACACGCACACACACATTGAGCTTTATATATAAGTATAGAAGAAAGATGATATTTTGCAAGAGTAATATACATACCAAAAAATATTAATTAGATGCAAAAATTATAGGTTCGTTTCCTCTGAAAAATTAAAAAGAAAATTTTCTTAATCATATTAAGAGTTAGAACAACTTTTTTGATCCTTGAATTGCAATAACTTTTTTAATTCGTGATGCAACTTACTTTTCTTATATTATAAAATCAACAGAAAATGAAGAACGTATATTGATGTTTAATTGCATGTCAAAACTCATTTAATGTGTATTGTACAATAAAAAAAATATATATATTTTTAAGATTTTAAGAATAGTTGAGAATGAGGGCGAAATAAATTACGAACAAAAAAAATTTATTTGTTTTCACAGTGAATTATTAATTATTTATTCACAAAATCATAATAATTAGAATATTGGATTTTTAATGAGAATTAAATACTTAATCATCCTACATGATGTTCTGTTTATTTTGTCTATTTATATAGTTTACATTTAAGCTTTAGGAATAAACAATTTTTTAAATAATGATGTAATCTAAAAATTTTCTGGGATGTGTAAAATTAAAAAACAACTTAATTTTTTTTAAATTTACTGAAAAATTTTAAAGCAGACTTTTTGTTGGAAATATTAAAGCATAATAATTTTTTTTAAGTTTGATTCGCCGACCTCTTTTTTTTAAATTAGTTCTTGATTATATTACAGGGATAAAGTTCAACACACGCGATCGCGCACACAATGCAGTTATTTCAGCCACAATACGCGTGAATGTAAATCCAGTAACTACAGTTATTAAATTTATTGATCTAAAATATACTTAAAAAGTATTAAAATTTGAAAAAAATGCACTAAATAAATCTGATATTGTTGAAAATACTTTTTTTTTCATTTTAAAGCGGTTAAAAAAATGTTTTTGAAATAATATAGTCTGAATTATTGAAAAAAAAACAACCTTGCTATTTTTATCAATATTTAATTTTTAAAATATGTAATAAAATGTTAAAAACTTTTACTCAGTGAACATCTAACTCCAAAATTTACGATTTTTAGATCCAGTGTTCTATTCTATAGATTATTTTGCACTATTTTGTATCAAACATGTCACAATTTAGCTATAGTATCCAGCTTGTAATTGTCATCCAAAAGTGATTGAGCATTGATAAATTTCGTCAAAATAAGGTTTTATCTGTTAATCGATTTTAATAATTAAACATTCTAAATTTTTTAACTTTATAATCTTTCTATTATATTCAAAATTACACAAAGTATTTTGCATATAAAGTAAAACTTATTTCTTAGAGATTCTATAGTCAAAACTATGATAGAAAATTTCCTTAACAAAACGCTTTAATAAAAATGTTATAAATCAATAAATACAGTAAGATTTTTGTAATTTCAGTATTTAGTTGAATGTCCTTTATCATTCACACATTTTTAAAACTCCAGGATAAAAAATTAATTCTAAGGTTTAAATTCCCTTTTTTTTTTTTTTTTTTTTTTTTTTCTTTCTCGTATATATAGTATATAGAAAATACAGTAGTCATAAAGAAAATTCGATCTCGAGATTTTGGAGAAATCTCTTCGTTTTAAACGTGCCTGAGATCGGAAAACACATGTTTGTAAAATGTCCGTCTGTCCATCTGGGACAAGGATAACTCAAAAACGCTTTAATAGAGACGGTTGAAATTTAATATACAGTCCTTAAACCAAATTTGAAAATTTCTATTAAATTTTGCGTAAAATCTGTTGAGAGGAAGTCAATCTATCTAACTGTTAGATTATAAGTTAACACGACAATTAAAAAACGAAGAGAGCTAGATAGATAAGATTTAGATACATAATGATTTTTCAAATTTAACATGTATTGTGTAGGAACCTGACAAATTTTGAGCCAAATCCAACAAAGGTTTGATCGTCTGTCGGTCTGTACTTTCAGAAACATGTAAACGTGATAATTCAAAAATGCAGTGACATGAATATATCAAATTTGGTACGTGATTTTGTGACTACAAGTGCAGTTTTTTGTCGAACTTTTATTTCAATCGATTAGGTAGAACGTGTCTGAAATCCAAATTCGATTTTTTAATATTTTTGACCGCATGCCAGAGTTTAATCGCCAAAACATTCGCCAAGGATCGCAAGATAAATTCAGTAAAAATGCTAAAATCGGGCCAGAATTTAATATTTCGTAACTAGTATACCCCAATGCCATGTCAGGCATTCTCTCGCATGATAAATTTATTAGAAAATATACGAGAAAATTTTGGAGACACTATTCCCTTTGGTTTTTCTGTTCTCATCATCTTACGGGTTTTTTTTTAAACCAAAAATGTTACATTTGCTCTCATTAGCAAACTGGACATTAGTCCAATAAGTTATTGGCTTATTCATAGCTGATTTCTGAAAGAAAAATATGATCGTGCTGTTTTTCACACTCGTAATAAACTTTATACCAACTGGCTTCAACAATCGTCCTAATATCCAATGAAATGAAAAGTAAAAAACTTTTATCACCATCAAGTGTAAATTTTTACAGCATTCAACCATGGGATTTTTACGCAATTTAATTCGGAATACATTTCTAATTAAGTCACATTAATTTTGCAGAGCGGTCACTTGTGTTGCTTCTGATTCGATGTTCATTTTCAAATTGTTTTACAGCAAAAATAACATTTAAATGGATTAAATATACTTACTTAGCAATATTTCTAACGAATTTACCATTTTTATGGTGAAAAGTAGGCAATCAGATAGGCTTGTGAGTCATTTTTAAATAAATAGATTTTTTAACACAAGATTATTATACAAATGCATGTCATTGTGGCTTTGTATGTATATGATTCATATTTCCTCCTTAACAATTGGGTCCGATTTAACCAAACTTTGCGCGTTAGTTAGTTAAGAATAGAAGGAATGTTGCCAACTTTTCAAAGTGCAATGCTAATTAAATATTCCATTAATTAAAATTAACGAAAAATTTGCCATTTTCTCGCTAATATAACTCCGGAGCAAATTATATGAAAGGAATATTTTTATTCTATTTTAAAATTCAAAATGTCATCTTTTCAATTACACCATTTTCATTGCCATGCAAATATTTTTTTAATGTTTGTTCATATTTCAAAATTTAAGAAATTGAGAAGTAAAATATTCTGAAACAAGAAAATTTACAAGCGAGCATCGCGAAGGGTGAGTCATTGAAACTACTTTTATTTTTTTAAGTCTCTGCTTTATTTTATTTTATTTATTTATTTCAAGTACCTTCTAGCAATATTTTTTATTCCCGTCCTATTTGTTTCTCTCATTTTGATGAAATTTTCAAAATTAATTTTTTAACAATTAACAATTTATTTCAAGAACAATTAATAATTTGTTTATTTTCATATTTTTTAACAAAAGAAAAATTGGTTTTTAATTAACTGTCACATAAGTTTTATTAATTTTTTTAAAATTCTTTATTATTCCTAAACAAAATTTAAACTTCTTATTAAATATTAAAAACTAACGGAGAAAATTAACAATAAATTTTAACAATTAATTTATTTCAAAAAAAATTATTAATTTGTTTATTTTCATATTTTTTTAACAAAAGAAAAATTAGTTTTTAAGTAACTGTCTCAGAATGTTTATTAAAACCTGTTTCCATTCTTTAATATTCATAAACAAAATTTGAAATACTTATTAAAAAGTAACGGAGAAAATTGATTATCGGCTTTTTAAAAAAATAGTCTAATTCTAATAAAATTCCCATTTTAATTAAAAAAACATTCCAGCCTATAAAAGAATGTGGTATATTATAATATTTTATACAAAAGTAGTTTTTGCATTACAAATATTAACACAGAAATATATTTTAATCCTGAGAAATTAGACAAATGTAAGAACCAAACTATATTTAAACTGTCATTACTACATAAAAAAATAAAAAAGGAAATGAAGAAAAAATTTTTGATGAATATATCTAAAAATTTATTGGCATCCAATCATTTGGGAGCTTTGTTTTCCTTGTCTGTTTGAGTTTCCAGTAAAAAAAAAAAAAAAAAAACTTTCTACATTTTAAATTAAAGAAATTATATCAGATTTCATTCAGAATTAAATAAAGATGATATAAAAATTAATGAACAAGTTTTTTTTTTTCTAAATCAATACTAGTTGCAAGAATTTTTGAAAACAATTTCTGAAGTGTCCTATCATTTTTGAGAGTCACTACAAGAACATATTCATATTTAAGAAATTTTCTATCGTTAGTTATCATTTTAAAAATATTAGATTTCGTTTACTAATTGTTTACATTTTCAAAATCAACATATTATAACTGAATAATAAAATCATCCCTTCTTTCTATTTCTGTGATAAATGTAAGTATGTATTTCAAGCATTTTTAATAATTTATTTCATCAACAAACTTTTCCAAAACGAAATTTTCATTTGAACTCATTAAATTGGCATTATTCCAATCTAAAGCGGACATAGTACAAGTAACACGAGTGACTGGTTAAAAAACAATATCTAAAGCGCATCCGGAGGAATGACAGTTCTATTTTGATAATGAATGCTACATTGTATACATGTTAAGTTCTTAAAAAATCTCATAGATGGCGCCATAGATCTTAGAAAAATGAAGTTTCCTACAGCTGGCCTACGTGCAACGATGGGCAGCAGGTGAGAGGAAGGGCAGGGAAACTGAATGTGGTTCCGGTGCCTCATCTACACCTGGTCTTGCATTGAGCCCGGCCAAGGTGAACCACAGGCTACAATTTTCAAGTGTCAAATAACCCATGGAAGATTTCCACACATCTTTCAGTACGCAACACCACAGCAATAACAACTCCTCTGGAAAAGAATTCGATTTATCTCCCTGGAAAAACTTTAATTCATTCATGATTAATATTCCATCTTTCTTTCCATTTCTGAAAGAGAACAAAGTAATTAGTTGTCGTTTGAATATAATACAAATGCAAAAGATTTAATTCTGCATTCATAATGGGTTCAAGGTTATATTCTAAAAAGGAAAGCGATAACAACATGGAAGTTAAAGCGTGCTTCAATTAAAGTTAATGCGTTTTAAATCATAAACAATCCGATGAATGAAAAACGGTTTGTACTTGTGAGCGTGAAACTCATTTAAATTCATCTGCCTCAAAGAACTCACTAACAAGCTGATCGTTTCCTGCTTTTCATTTTAGTGCTTACTAAATAAGAGAATTTGCAGACTCCTAGAGAAAATATAATTGCTTTTTATAGAATAGAATAGAATTCTACAGTTAATTGAGTTTATTTAAAATGAATAAGTATTATGATGAACTCACAGCTTTTTAAATTTGCATTTATATTTGATATAATCTTTACCTTGGGCATTTTATAATTAAGTCTTTAAAGCCATATTAGATATTCTTATTGATATAAAAAGCGATATTTAATGTTTCTTTTGTATTAAATTTTAGATGACTTTAAATATCAAACGATGCCATCGTTTAATTTATATATTCCTTTTATTTGTTGTTGGAGACGAGCCAGAATGTTAATTTATAAATTCACCAATTTCGCACTTTAATAAAATGGCAAATTAATAATATTCTGAAATAATTTTTGTGTGCTTTTTTCTTTTAAATGGAAATCTTGAAATTTAATAACACATACACACATTGTGGGATATTTTGAATATTTCTAAATCTACTGAAATATTTAAAAAAAAATTAATTTACGTAACTTTTCACATTTTTTTTTAGTAAAGTTTATTATTTCACATGTTTCTCAAGATTTTTCTCACTCTTTCTCTCTCTCTCAATTTCTTTTTTTCTTTTTTTCATACGTAAACCTAAGTAAGCTTTCTTGTTTAAAGAACATTTTGAAGGACTTTGTAAAAATGAAGAAAATTACATTAATATAAATATTTCATTCAATTTTGTCGAACAATCGAATTGAATTATTTTTCTCAAGTAATATTAATTGTCAGTTTCCATCTATGCTTATTTTTTTAAAAATCTAAATATATATACTAAAGTGTAAGAATTATTCGGAACAAAAAAAGAAATTGCAAGTTTTAAAGTTAAAGACAGTTTGTATAAATCCGCATTATATAAATGGAGTGGGATTTCTTAAGCTGTGACTCTTGTCTCCTAGTGGAGTCAGAGTTGGAAACAATGAAGTTGTAAGGACATAAACTTTTACAGCGTCCGTCATTTTCATATTCTGTAATGTCTCTAAGTTAAAATAATTGGGAAAATCATCCCAATTTCTAACATCTCATTAAAACGATTAATAACTAGTTTAAATTGATTTTCTCCTGGTTTATCTTCAATTAATGCGTTGTTTTCTAATTTATTTCCAAATTTTAGGATCACGACAAAAAAATTTTCTAAAAAACAGATACATGAAATTGTTGGGAAACATAAATTGGGACTATAAGAGAAAAAATTGGAGCAGCCCTGAAATAAAATGTTATATTGTTGCTTCTTCTTCTTCTTCTTTTTTTTTTTTTTTTCTTCAAAACATTGAGACGTAAAATGGATTTAACCCTTTAAAGGGACATTTTTTTTCTAATCATATTATGTTAAAATATTTTTAGACTTGAAATTAGAATAAGAAAAGAGATTCATTTAGCTTATTAGATAAGATACACATCATTTTATCTGAGATAAAGAACTGAAGCATCTAAGTTTCTGATTTACTAAAAAAATTTGTCAGAACTTATGCCAACCTGCATACTTTCATACAAAGATTGATAAATTTGATGGGAAGCATACCTCCCACGGCCCTAGAAAGGGTTAATGTGATTATTAAAAGTATTACGTTGATTAACTTTACAAGAGAATGCTTATATTAATTTTTTTTCTTTTTGTCAATATTGGAAGAAATTGACAAATAATATTTAATTAATTTTTTAATAAAAGTGGTTTTAAACTACATCGATGAAAATATATTCAATGATTTATTGAAATATCATTACATAATAATGTAAGTACAAGGGTCTTTGATCCTGCAAGTAATTCGTCAATAATCCGCAAGCGAAAAAAACATCTGTTAACTTGCACTGCGAGTTAGAAAGAGAAAATGATTGAGGATTTCCCTGGACTATCCCCCCTTTTTTTCCCCTTACTTTTCTTTTTTCCAGAGTTTCGAGTCAAGCGATAAGTGACTGTTGCCACCGCGCTGTTATTTTGAATTATTTATTTCTCAAATTTCGTCGGCAGGTTGTCGCCTTAACGAAAAATCAATTAATTAATTTCCAATTTTTACAAATTTGATGAAGTGCTTAGCTAACTGCTTTTTCTTTTCGGTTGGTTAAAAACTCATATGAGTGATTAATGATATATTTTTTTAAACAACCGTTAATTTTTAGCGTTATAAATTATCACTTCGGTCTTTTTTTTTATGTAGGAATTTGAGTAAGTAATTTTGTAAGTGATGCTTTCTCCCCACTAATTTTCTTAATTTTGCTTCGCTGAAAGCTCAGCACCTATTTTTCAATACTTTTTTTAAGTTGTTTTCAGATTTTAAAAAAATCTTTTTTTTTAACCCTAAAGTTGTAGAGATTGAATCTGGCAATATTCATGTAACTTGAAACGAAATGTTGTTTATAAATAATGGCAGTTACATCAAATAATAAAATACGAGTTACCTAACTTTTATCTTTTTAATTGAGAGTTTTTTTTACTAAATTTTAAAAAATAACTTCTTTATAATGCCTATTCTATCTAAATATAGAATCTGTCTTGAAAAAGTCTAGAATCTGTCTTTTGGGCCTAATATATACATGCACTAATTTTTTCTCACTTTACAAAACAAAATACAAAGAGATACAAACTTCTAGCTTTATATATCGCAATACGCTAACATGTCATTTCTAACACCTTTGTTTTGTCTTCATATGACTTAATTACATCAGATAGCGCTTCGTACATTATTTCTTTTATATTATGCAATTTATAATAAGAATATGAGGGTCTCCAAAAGGTCATATTAAAAAATATTACTCAATTTATCGTCTGCGTTTGTATGATATTATTTCGCCTTTCTAAAAAAAGTAACCAAATTGTTAAAATTACATTTAATTAATATAAATTACAAGATACTACTAGTAAATTTGAAACAGAAATATGAATGCCAATCTTCAAAATTAAACATTTCTGAAATATAAATTTATTTTATTTTTATTCAAAGATTGTATTATGAAAGCCGATACTACGATTAAACAGATTATAAAGCATTTCAATATCGAATGAATAATATAAATCTATTATGTCAGCCTTAGTATAAGAAATTTCGAGAAAAAAAATTAAATTAAAAAAAGCATTGAAATAATATTGTTATTAATGAAGAATTATTTTTAAATTTTGAAGTAGTGTAAAAAACGGTTTTTAAATGATAATATATTTTGAAGTCATTGAAAAAAATTTCAAAATTTTGATTAACATTAGAATATTAAATAGAACTTACTATCCAAGAAATAACTATGTGCAAAATTTGATCTCTCTAGGTGCAACATTCTGCCTTGTAGATCATATTGAATGACTTTTACACCATTTTTACAGTATATACCAGCTTAAAAACAATATAACGTTAAAGCCTCAAACCCATAAAATTTAATTATACCTAATTTTACCAAAAAAAATGAAAAAGCGTTTGAAGTGAGCGGAATACCCGAGCTGCGTCGAAACTGGTAATATTTCAAAACGAGACTTACGTCATTATGACGTAACGGGTAATTTTTTAACGATTTACTGGTTTGACTTGCAAGGTTTTGAAATCGTAATTTCATTGATACTTTAATATTTTTTCCCCCTACTTTCTTTTTTGTTGTTGTTATTGTTTGTTTTTTCCAATATCCACAAGCATAACTTTTCAATACATTTGTAGATTAAATCACAAGTTAAATATATTACACAAAAAAAAGCAAGAAATAAAAAAGGGGGATCAAATCATGTGGATAAATTATTATTTATACTTTTCAATGTTTAAGACGATGCATGTATTATTTTGATGTTAACATTATTTAAATACCAAAATCGACAGCTTGGAAGATTGGGAAAAATCATTTAATATAAAGCAAATAAACATATAAAAAATTCATTTTGTAGTACTATTTTTGCATTTTGCATTTAATTTTGATATAATAATGTTTATAGGCTGGTCATTATAAATGCCAGACACTAATGCCACATGACACTAATGTCAATTGTGTCATGTGGCATTCATCATTAAAATCTTGTAAAATTCTCAGCTGCAGGTTTTAGATATATTAAATTTTACAGACAATTACTTCTTGAACAGCAGAAAAGATTTTAAAAAGTTTTAGTTGGATTTTTAATTTTTTTAAAAATCGCAATGTCAGTATTTTTTTTCAATGAATTCAGAGCCTAATATCACACAAAAGCAATTTTTTACATCATTTTAAAATATAAAAATTTATCTTTCCGGTAATTACGCATTTTTGATCAATTTTTCTCTAATTTTAATAATTTTAAAAAATATTTTTAAATATGTTCTACAACAATACTTTTTTTTTAGTTCTTGTATTCATACATGCACACGTAGAGGCGATATTAAACATATATTTTGTAAAATATCGTCTATAAAGAAAACAATGAATCAGTCCTAAATAAATCCAAACATGCTGTGATGTTTGAACCTACAGGTTTGAATCTCCTTTAATTTTCTTCTTTAAAGTATATAATTTCAACTTCAAATGAATCTCTTCTTCTATTAACGATAAAGATGATGTGTGTACGTTGGCGTTTTATGGGATAGATAATTTAATCTAGAACTGTACATTTTCTCTTTTATATATGCTTTGGAAAGTGGAAATGCTTTTTTTTTTAAATTTTGTAATTTCAATTTTCTTTGTATTTTTAGTAAATTATAAATTAAGATTGTTTTTTATCACAACTTCCGAGAACATTATTCCACAAAACGTTATTTTTTTACATGATTTTAAATTTCAAAATTTATTTTTTTAATGCATTCACTACAATTTTCTCGCAAATTTTTCCTCAATTTTGACAATTTTTTTAAAAAATTTTTGCATACATTTTATCAATAGATTTCATAGATGAAATTCAAACCGCTTACATTGTTACACCAAATATATAAATTCGTGGGTTATTATTATTATTGTTATTATTTTCGGATTCTGAACTTTAGGAAGAAGGAATCTTTTTAATATCTGTGTTGTTTTACGTGACAAAAAAACGTGCAATTACAGTACAGCAAAAGTTAGAAAGAATTATCCATACAGATACATTTTAAAAAGCTTTTTGATGTCTAACACACTAATCACAAACCATGTCAAAACCAATATTCAAGACGATTCAGCTGATCCTCATCTCAGGTTGTTTAAAATGTGATAATAATTAATGTATTTCTTTTCAAAGATTTGAAAAAGTTATAAAAAATTAATAGTAATTACTATAATTTATGAAAAAAATTCTATCTCAGGGATATTATATCTCAAAATATGTGGAAATAAATGACAAAAAAAAATCCATAAGTAATTTAAAAGAAAACAAACATTTGGTAACTGGCTTCATGCTTTAATGCTGCATCTTAAGTTAAAAGGAAAAATTTAAACAATTTTCATTTTGTATTCAAGAATTTTCCTTGATTCCAGAGAATTATCTAACGAACGCATCATGAATTTTAAACAAACATATTACCATTTTGTTGGGGAAGGTGGGGCAATGAAACGAATGAAGGTAGAAAAGAATAAAGGCTAGAATCGTTTGCTTTTTAAGTCAATGAGTCCTTGAGTTAACTGCAGTGTATCTTTCCTGTAGAAAGAACTAAAGTTTCGTAAACGTTGCCATGGTAACGTCCTTTGGGTTGCTAATCGATATAATAGTTTAAAAAATAAAACCTTTTATTATAAAATAAATGTACAATATCTCAAGGTTATTATGAATCGAATGTTTTTAAGATTCTGATTTTGAAAAAGTTTTAAATTTGGAAGACTTCTTAAACAGTTTCGTTTAAAACAGATTAGTGTATTTGCCACTAAGGATAGCAATGACAGAATTAAATCACATGATTTTATTTTATTCGTTAGTTTTGAAAGAAATTATGAAACTTAACCGCTATTGTTTATTTAATAAAAACTTTTTTCTTTCAGTTTATCAGTTAAGAATTTATCAGTATCACATATGAAAACGAAATTCAAAGTTTTTATTACATTTAGGTATATTGTTTCCATTTTCTCTTGACAGTAATAATAACTGTTAGTTATTAATTTTAAACAGTGGATTAATAGTGATTGGTCTCCCAGAAACTTTCTCGTATATTCATTAACAAATGTACTTATGTATATTATTAACGGCTGCTATTGGTGAATTACAATTAAAAAAAGAGTCAGATAGGAATGATCTTTGGATATTTCTGTTGCGTAATTAATCATTGTAATGCGGTTAATACACAAGTACCAGAAAATTGAATTTCGTGTTTTGGGTCTTTTTTTCTGACCGATTAAAATCAAAATTTGTCACAGAATTACAATTATGGTCACAAATCACATACTAAATTTCATTTATCTAAGTTTTACGATTTTGAATTATCATGTTTACATACATGCAAAAGTACCGGTAGACAGACAGTCAACTCTCCATATTGCATAGGTATCTATATTTTAGATGTTAAAGCTCAATACCAAATTTCATCCACTAAGCTCTCTTCGTATTTTAGTTATCGGATTAATTTATATTCAAACGGCCGGATAGAGAGACTTCTTTTAAATAGCCATTTCTAAAAATATGAAAGAATCTGACAAGTTTAATGTAAAGATCATACACTAAATTTCATCGGTTTAGAGCAAAACATTTTTGAATTATTGCGTTCACAGACATAGAGGCAGATAGAATTTTTTTAAATCTATTTTTCGGTCTCAAGGGGGCCTGAAATATGGAAATTCATATAAACCTCGAGTTTGGATTTTTTTTAAATAATAAATACGATACTTTTCCTTCGTACACGAGAAAGTAAAAAGCAAGTTGGCGTAGAAAATCGTTCCAAAATTCGATAAATATATTTCTCTCGATTGATATTTATGACATTTATAGAATTACTTTATTTATAATAACAATAATTACACATTAATTACATAACCACATTTGTTAGAACTACTACCTTTAACTGGATTTTTATTTTATTGTCGTCAATTTATTTTTCGTTATCCACTTTTATTTAAAATAACTTGATCCATGTGTTTAAAGATGGAATCTTATATTCACTTCCTAATGGATGAGAGTTTTAAAATTTTGTACAGCTGTGTATTGTACAAAAGACAATATACTATATTAATATTTCCAGAGCCTGTGTCTTGATTTGTTACTTAGTTATTAATTAACCTAATTAATTCATTAAATCAATTGGTCTAATAAGTTAAATAAATCATTTTTTTAAGCCAATCTCAATCCTAAAAATATTTTAATATAACGTGACCAGAAAAAAAATGGTCCTTTAAAGTGTTCTTTGTTTGTTTGTTTTCTTATTTACTTTCCAATTTTGGATTCGGAGCAAAAACTTTCTGGCAGAAATAAAGTCGGGAAATTTTTTTCACCTAAAAATAAGTCGAAAATAAAATTAAAACCATTTAGAAGTTTAACTTTAAGTAATACATGTTTTTTTCTAAACAACTTCAGTATGATTATGATTTCATTAAAATAACTCATAAATCAATAATTTTCATTTCAATAACGCATCGAATGACGAATTGATTGACGACAAATTCAGGCTTCAAAGCAGGGAAAGAGAAATAAAATTACGATATAGACATCAAGCATTACATCGCTATTGTTCAGTTTAACTTCTAGAGAAAACGAAAAAAAAGAGAAACGACACAAGACAACGAACGCAACCGGTGAGACTGCCCCCATTTCATGCCTTGTGTCATTGCTCTGCTTACCTTCCCCTCTCTCAGGTGGTCACCCACTTGCTCAATGAGCCAAAACCGCAAAAACCATCCACTTTCACTGCGCCGATGCCTCTTGTTGATGAGTTCCGACACACCTGCGTCCTATTGCAAACGATTTATCTGCGGCAGGAGCAGATATAGAATAATTCAGACGATTTTCGGTATCACGTATTTGAAATGAAAGCATTGAAAGCTTTCGAACATTATGTCATTTTTTTTTCAATGCCAAGTTCTATTTTATTTCAATAATTCCAAACTCAAAATTCACAACTTAAAATTATGTTTCTTAAAATACTTAAAATCTTAATTGAGATGTTTTTAAAAATCTCTGTGGCAGTAGCAGGTATAGAATAATTCAGACGATTGTCGGTATCATGCATTTGAGATGAAATTATTGAAAGCTTTCGAACTTTATATAATTTTCTTCTATGTCATGATGTTCTGTTTGATGTCAATAATTCCAAAACTCAAAATTTATAACTTCGAATTTTATTACTTACATTTTTTTAATTGAGATGCTTATATTTAAAAAAAATCACAATTATTGTTTATGACAAATAATTATTAATTAAGGAATATTCTTAAAACTAGTTGCCTTTGGCGATCACCAGGAATACTGGTTGTGCTTGATTTCGAATTAAATCTTTTATGAATGTTGTTGTTTCTTTTAATAAAGCATCACATTGTGATAAACATAAACACTATATTATTTTAGCAGCCTTACAGTTACTTATGTACATGATATTTTCTAAAGAAGTAAAGTCCCATGACATTAAACTGTCCGCAAAAATATGACATAAATAAAAACATAACCGGATTAATCTATCATCTGATTACATCTTATCTTCTTCTCTTTTTTTTTCACTGTATTTTATTTTTTTTCCCTTCATACACAGGAAAAGAAAACAGAATCTTTCTTTTTAGCTTTAAATGATGGAAGAAAAACCAAACGATTAAATATTTGATGATGAAACAATGAAAATAATTTGAATTTCATTGCAGCTATGACATCTACTATCGAAAATCGTGCAATATCGTTATATTTCATGAAAATGATAAACTGATAATTCAAATACTAACTATTCAAATTATAAAAAAAATTCTATTTGTTTCAATGCAGGCATATTATTTATATGGGATGATATATCGCTTTTTCTTGATTTTTTTCGTGCATATTTATTGAAATTCATTATAAAACAATTTATCACCAATGAAATAGAATGTGGAAATTATTTAAATCGATTCAAATTTTATTAAAAACCGTCCCAGACTTTGAAAAATCTAATGATCGTTGCTATCGTTTAAAATGTAACTTTTTATTGAACTGAGTGTTGTCATTCAAACAATTGGCAGCCAAAAGAAGATTGTTTGATAGATTTATAACTGGTACGCATATGTCCTGTAAGCACATGTCATGCAATCTTTTTATATTTGTTTCGCTTTATTAATAATGACATACTGTCAGACGATAATTATTCCTCTACTAAATTCTTTTATTACATAAACAGATCAGAAAATTAATATTTTTTAAAAAAAAGGCTATTTCTATATTTATTTATTTAAAAGAAATATTAAATCATCTGCAAACCAAGCATAATGCATTGTTTTTACAGATCAATTTACTTTATTTTCATATAATGTTTTTTTCTTGGATGGAATTCATTTAACTTAGCGATAATTATTGTTTGAGTTCATCATTTCATAAAAATAATTTCAAATATTTCATCATTTCGTGTCCTTTAATCTAAATCAAAGCTAGCCTTTCAACAAATCTATTCCGCTGTGAATGAATCCCTCTACAAACAGCAAATGGGCAACAATAACAAAAGAAATAAATAATAAATCCCATCTGACCCCGGATGGGTTAAGCGTGCCCATAATCCTGCCACTCGGGCGGATATCGAATTTACCCGAGCAAGCAGGTGATGATCGTGCCATCTTTTATGAAGTCAATGCTCGTGGGTTGCATTTTTTTTTTTTTTTTTCTACTTCTCTTGTTGTTGAATTTTGAGGGAAGTCCCTTCTTTTCTGTATAATAAGGGTTCTCGACCGGACGATTGTTTTTTGATGGTTTTTCTCGCTGGTTTTGCTCCTTTTTTAATGCTTGTTTGATTCATAAACAGCGTGTTACGCTTTCTTTAAAACGATTCAGTCATGGATAAAGATGAAAGAATAGATAGACTAAGATAGTAAGATTTGCAATTTATTAGACATAGAATATTTTAATGGTACTTTCATTACAGTGTTTATCCAGCTTTAATATTAATGATTTGATTAATTCTATGTTTACTTTTTTTTTTCAAAAGAACTTCTAAAGATTTTTGTTATATAAAAATGTTTTCCAACTTTGCTTTATTTTTCTTAATGTTCGGTTAGTGTATAATTTTAGTTTTTAATTTAATTCCACACAAAAATGTATTTATTATAGCATTTACAATATGAAATTGTTTATTAAATTATACATTGTTGATAATAAGAGGTTGTTAGTAAGTATAAACGCTGCTATGTCCATTACTTGTTATGCTATAAACTAGAAAAAAATCAATCTTTTTCCGTCTGATTAAAAATTAATTAAAACCAAAATTGATGCTATCTTTTATAGCCACTAAAACAGTGTCATTGTTACAATATCCTGTGTCAAACCCAGAAAAAATTTTTATTCGTTCTACTAGACGGAAACAATACTGAATTAAATTCTCTGTTTAATAATATCTATAAAAAGATCTTATCCTAAAATATAGTTTGGCTGTTAAAAACAAATTAAAACTTATATAATTTCTTTCGGGTTTGTTTGTTTTTTAAACTTATTTGTTGTATAACAGTTTTTTTTTTCTCTTCTTTTCTTCTTCCACATCATAGTGATTCTTTGTTTTTAAAAATAGAATGTCCTTGTTCTTGCTTGTTTCAACTGTATCAATATGATCATCCTTGACACCGAACGCTTTAGAAGAAAAACTTGGAAAGTCAAAATGAAAAAATAGCGTTGCACAATATGGAGTTAACTAGCTATTAAAAACTGGGGGAAAAAAAACCCCATCAGAAATCAAAATTTTTGGTATATTGTGATTTTTTTAAATAACTATTATGCTAATAAATACATTTCTACTTTATACTTATACATCTTTAAGCATTGTAAAAATTACTGCTTTTTTAAAATTATAGACAAAAGTTTTTTTTTTCTTTTTTTTTTAGAAATTTATTTGTAATATGTAATATATACCGTGACTCAGTGCAGAAAGCTATGTTAAAAACTGAAAATACCGTTTAGAAGATCATTTATCACTTTAAATGCAATTCACTTAAAACTGATGCATGTTTTTTTTTTCTTTCTTTTCATTAACGCTCCATCAATAACTGCAATTTAGTTCATTCAATGAAGTTGCAAGTAGTTGTAAAACCAAATTTACTCACTTCTTAAATTGCTCGTAAAACTCTGGTTTTATTCTTTCCTTAATCATTACATTCAATCAGAACAAAATATATATATATATACTTTTAAAAAAAAATCACACTTCAAAACGAATTATAATACTGCTGGAAATAATCAGCTTTTTAAAGTTCACTTTCGGTTGACTTGCCAAATTCATTTTCCGGTTAGAAAAAGAACACGGAAAAGAGAAAAAGAAAATTCCATTCAAATTCGTGTTTGTAAGCAGAAAAAACATTTCTTATCGTGTTGAGTGGTCTTTCTCCTGATGCACGGTATAAAGATGGAGATTCTTCAAGTGGAAGATGGAAAAATTTACAAAGGAGGAAGGAAGAATTGCAAAATGCAGGAGAGGGAAAAATTCTGCTTCTTCGTAACCTCGTTTTCGGTTATTTTTGGTCGATATGTGGTGTTCACGGAAATAAAAATTAAAAAGAAAGAAAAGCATGCAGAATATCGAGGTCTTGTAGAATAAATCCAACGATCAAGATCGTTTGGTTTCGGCGTGAGACAGCTCACGTGTTGCGAAAAACGATTATTTCATCAGGGAAAGGAAGAGGTTTAAAATAATGATTAAATGTTATGTTTCTGAATGCAGAGATCTTGCTGTATGATTGGTTATTGAAAAAAATGAACTGTCATTATTAAGAATTCGAACATTGATTCTTGTTAACATTTGAATCATATTTAAATCTGTTTTTGAAAGTTTATTACTGGTTTTAAATTTTTAAATGAGAATTTTCTTTTTATTTATTTATTTTGTGTGTGTCTGCTATCTGCGTTTTAAAGCTGATTTATCCCATCAGAATCTGAAAAATAGTCATTTATCTTTTTGAAATTCAAAATTCTCAGACAATTATTAGAAAAATATTTTTCGACTATTTTAAAAGTATAAAGCAAATACACATTTCTTTTAGTGTCTTGTAAATAAAATCCCATCTTTATTATTTATTTGAAAAAGTTATTCCCAAAATAAATGAATAATTTTTCTTTATTGAAAGGGTAATGTGATTATAGAATACATGAATGATAAGATTCTTATATTCTTCAATCATATACACTATATTTTTGTATATTATGTGTGATATATGTAAAGTTGTCATACGTCCGTACGTACGGGACTGTGACTGTATATCATTACTCAATCTCGTATTATTATTTGTCCCTTATTTATTAGTAAAAATAAGAAGCATTGATACTAAATTCAATCATCAGTTTTTAAACTTAAAAGGAAAATAATATCAATAATACATTAGAGAAAAATACCTTACCTTATAATATCTTATTGGAAAATAAATCCAATCAAAATTGCGAAGCAACTATGATATTGAGTATGTAAGAGAGAAATGGTTGAAGTTTTTTGTAGATGCAGAGTGTATACAGTGTGTCAGAAGTCATGTGTAATAAAGCAATGCATATTAAACAATATGTGTTATATACGCATTTGGCACTTCAGTCTACAACTCAAAAGAATATTTTTTCTAATATTAACTGAATGGTCAGTTGAAAGAAACAAGTTCACTGTGGAGACAATTGGTGCATTATTGATTTATCATTATAACTTTAAAATGCCTTGAACCTGATTTTGTAATTATATAAAAAAAGAAAATGATGTAATTAAGAAAGTAGAATCAAATTTGTAGCAGTTACATAACACTACTACCTTCTCTTTTGATACGATAGATGGCGCTACCTTATTAAAATCGCAATATATTTCTCATGATCCTTCTTGGGAGTCACTATTAGATTGTATTCTCGTACGTGTCGTGTATTTTCATGTATGTGTTTGTTTTGTTCTGTGAAATATGAAACTTAGGAAATAATTAAATAACTGTTCCTAAAACTAGTCTATCATTTTTATCTATCTAATAATGAAATTATAAAAAGTCACGACCCTCTACAAATTTAAAATATGATTGAATTAAAAAAGGATTAGCCTTCCATCCTTTTTTTTTTTGAGTATCCTATGCATTTATTTCATAGATGGCTTAAATTTCGTTGATTTTTATTATCAAAGTAAAAAAAAAAATTGATGGAATCTGATATCTACGTACTTTTTACATGTTTCATTTATTTAATACTTAAAACACTCCATATCAATGCTTGGTAACAATGGAAACACTAAATATTGATCTAATTTTGTTATTAATTTTCATTCTGAATAATTTTTGTTTCTAAACTATTATCTTAAAGAATAATAAACGCTTTGTATTTAATTAATAAACTACAAAGATCACAATGATTGCAAATATTTTAATAAATAGTTATATTAACCTCGATACCGTAAACATTTCCAACAACAGTCCGATCGATGGCAACATTTCCAGTAGTCGCCATCGTCACAATTCCTTTCAGCTTGAAAGTGCAAGACCTTACAAAGTTGGTAAATACTGTCCATAAATTCTAGAATCTGAATTTCGAAATGACTTCATGTTGAGAAACTGAAGATACGCTTACGATTATCCGTTTTGCTTTATTGATCTGATGGTTCAACTTGAACTGTTCAATGGTCTATGATTTAATCTTTCACGGTTTGAAAACTTTACAACAGAAAACTGGTAAGCACTTTTAATAGTAAGAATTATGTTTGATTTATTTGTATCAACTTGATGTAAACATTACTTAGCATCGCTTGATTCTATTTACCTGCGCTGCAGCTTTGATGTGCACGCGCTTAGGAAATAGTGATTCTCTTTTAATGGCGATATTGTGTTAAGACAAAATTTACGTGCTTAGGCTTGGTAATTAATATACGAATCTTGACCTGGCCAGAGCATCAAAACATTAAACTTGTAACAATTGCGCATGCGTATAAAAAAAACTTGCGCCTGTGATTGGAAGATACGAACAGTACATTTAGATAGAGCTGCCATTGTAAGAAATAAGAGTGTGTGCCCAAGTTCCAAAGCTAAAACCCTTATTAATTAGTTAGAAATTAGAATTTATATTAGAATTAGTTAATATTTTACATTTATATATTGTAACTTTCAATAAATAAACAGACGAAGAGTTAACTTGAAATGATAGTTTAATTCTTCACCATACAATGGTGGATGTTTTACAAAGCAGCTAGTTGCCTAATGCTGCAGCCAGATCGATTAAAATTTTTTATTTTTCTTGTTGTCAAATAAATTAATTTGTAAGAAATAAAATTCTATTAATTATAAAATATTAGGAATTTACTGACATTTAATTAAGTATTTTTAATCAGGTTACAATAAGATGCATTACATTCAATTAATTATTACATTATTTATAAACACAGAACTTAGTTTCATTCACATTTAACACAAACATAGATACTGTGCTGACTTGAGTTATAATAAATAAGTAAAAACATTCATTTTCTCAAAGTCAATGAAATTAAAACAAAATTAATTAAAAATAAATCATTAACATGTTGATTAAATTTAAATCGTAAGGAAATATGAAACTAAATTGATCGTTTTATTAAAAGAGATTGCCAATAATATGCATTGCTTGGAGCCTCAAATTGCATAAATTTGCCATTACTTTCATAACAAAGTCAAGAGTTAATTTGGTAAAATCCTAGATGAGCCCATCCCTTGGCGACTTATTTGAAATCTCGCCAAGTTGACTACTAATTGAATATTTGTTATTATTATTATTTTTCAATTAAAAAACGATGCTTGAAGGCCAGAAATAATAATAAATAAAATAAAATAAAAATATATAATATAAAATATAAATAAATATATTATATATTAATATATAATAAAAAATAAATAAAAAATAAATAAAATAATAAATAAATAATAATAATAATAATAATGAAATAAATAAATAAAATAAAAATGAATAAATAAAATCCGTCTAGGTTGCCACATTGGCGACATTATCGCCACTCGTTTGGCGAGAATTCAAAAAGACGCCAAGAGGTGGGCTGTGCTAGGATCCACCCAAAAGAGAATATGGAAACATATTCGAATCTTATAAAATTTCAAAATTTCAAGTGATATTGCAGCTCAGCTTTGGACAGTTGAAGTTATTGATATCAGATTGCAAGAAACTAAAAAAAAAAAAAAAAAAAAAAAAAAAAAACTCAACTTAGGAGTTAAAATAGTATTTGAATTAAGTGATAAAAAAAAAGAATTAATTTTAAGAACTAATTTACTTAATTTAAATTTATTACATGTATACATTTGTATTTTGTAAATGTAATAAATTCAAATGACTCAAAAGAGTTAATTTAAAGTCATAAACACATTTACTGTTTTACAATGATGGATTTGTGCAATGATTCTGACGATAACCCAACAAACACATCTACCAAGAACCATGCAAAGAGATCAAAAATAAATACAAGAGAAAGATATGCAAATTATGTGCGGGAAAAATTATCCGTTATTTTATTTTATTCTGATTGCTCTAATGCAACTACATTTTTATTTGCATTCTAAGGTTCAGATTGCATTTAATTTCCTTGGATGGAAACAAGAAAACTAACTATAAACAAAATTCTTTTTTGTATTCTTTCAGAAAATCCAGCCTTGAAAACACAAGCTTTTAGAACGACTAGGATCCAGTTTACTGTGCAATGGACTTTCACCAGCCAAAAAATAAGTTACGACTTTTATCAACCAAACTGACATCTAAATTACTGATTTCACATCAGGTGAAGGTCAAATCGAACATTAATTAACGATTTCCTTCTACGTTGAAACAGGAAAATTTGTTAGAAGCCTTATTTATTTATTTTATTGCTGCGTTTGACAAACGATTTTTTTTTCGAAAGACAAATGTGTTAATCTCAGTCTGATTTCTTGATTTTATTTATTATTTAATATTTTTTGTTTGTTTTATGTATGTTTACGGATAAATATAAAAAATAGAATATTTGAAATGGAAAATTTTAAATTTTTTTATAAAGAAACCAAATGTAGCATTTGGAAATAAAACTATCGATAACAACTGCTGGCTTTTATTTTTCTTTTAAACTCATGAATTAAAGAAAAATGGAGCATTTCTGAAAATATTTAAATCGTGAAAGAGTATGATTTATCACTATTTTCCTCTTAAATTGCTGAGTGTTCATATATTTGAACTTTAACCTCTTTTCCTCATTCTCAATCAAATTATGTTAGTTTGAAAGAAATCTAAAAATGATTCAAGCATCAATGAATTCATAGTTTTAAAAATCAGCATTTGCATGCAGAAAGAATTATATTTTCATTTCTATGCATGATAGCGTATTTTCATGTCATGATATCTGTCATTGCATTGACAACTTTCTTAATATTTATGAAAATTTTTGAAAAAAATAAAGAAAGAAGCCATTAAAATAATAATTAAGAACTTAATCTCATTCTCTCTCTATATGTGTGTGTGTGTAAGTGTGTGTGCGCGCGCGTATGTATTTGACACAGAACTTATTCGTATTACTTATTATCGAATGGCAACAGCCAAATGTAAACAAATCGGAGTACGAAAGTTTCAGAATGCTTCACTAAATGCAATGTAAGTTGTTTATATTTACAGTTTCACTTGGATAATTAATGAGGCTGCAAAATAATATTAGAAATACTCGGAAGAAAGCTCATCGTGTCACTGAAACCTCCATTCAATCAGTAAAAAAAGAGAGAGAGAGACTCATAAAAATTATAGAAAAATATGTTAAACAGAAATGACTTGCCAATAAAAATTGATATTCATATTGATCTCAAAACTATTATCTCACAAAAATATTTTTGCATTATCTTAAAAATTTTAAAAAGTAGTTATTTTTAGTGATATCAATTTCATTTCCATAAATTTTTAAAAACTTTTTTTCCTTATTCTTTCTTTTTTTTAATTATTACACAATTTATATCAGCTTTTTAGGGATATAATGAAACCCAAACTAATCTTCATCAAACCATTCAGTCCATACTTTTGTCGAGGTTAAAATCTTGAAAAAATTTGCTTTCATTGGATATTTCATTCCGCAATACGACTTCTGCTTTTATTTTGCAGTAAATACTTTTTAATTCACATGAGCAGTAATTTCTAGACTGATTCAATGAACATGTTTTTCAATTTTATCAAATTAAAAAATGAAATAAAAAAAATACATTTCATATCAATAGTTTAAAGGCCTAAGAAGTCACTAATCTGGAAAAGAAACTGGTGGCCAAAAATGGCTAGTACTGATTAAATACATACAGCTATTCTTTTGAAATCTCTAATTAATTTTCTGTTTAATTAACTAATATATTTAATTTTTAATTAAAAAATTCTTTGCCATCATAAAAAATATTTTAATTTCAACAAATTTTTTATCTATAGTGAAATTTTTAAAATACTGCTTTAAATTACAATTCAATCTATATGAAAAAAAAATTTAAGCAGAAATAAGTATTTATTTAAAAAATATGTTATAGTTTTTAATTATTTTTAATCAAGTAACTATTTTTAACTTTAATGGATTCATTTATTTCATTTTTAGTAAGAAGGTTAGTTTTAGAAGTATTGGTACATTTGTAATATGATAATTTCTTCCATTTTTTAAAAAAAATTTTAACAATAAGATATTTATCGCTTCAAAATTTCCAATCAATATTTTTGCTGAATAATTTCAAAATTCATAGTGGTTTTTGCTTATTGCTTTTCAAAAAATTCTTAAAGAACACATAAATATTTAGGGAAAAAGTCGTTTACTTTTTGAAAGAATAAAATATTAAATTCTTATGAATTACAATCGAAAAATCATTACAAAATATTTATTAATTGCGCTCTACTTGTATCAAAAAATAAGCATAAAATTATAATTTTTAAATAATAAAATTAATTCATAACCGCGAATAACAAACGATAAAATTATTCTATATTTTCAAGTATCTCATCCTAGATAGAAAAATCTCCCAGCATTCCGCTCTCACAATGAAAGTGGTATTCAGCATCCAGAAACAATTAATTAAAAACTTTTTTTTCGCATCAAAATAAAAATAAAAACAAATCTATAGTTGAAAAGGTGAATTTTCCTGTAGAGAGCCAGCCGAGCGTGAAATGTCATTCTTCTGTTTTTCCCTTAGCGATACCAAACGATAAAGAACGCACCAAAAGAAGAAAAAAGAAAAAAAAGGTCGTGCAACAAGAACTTGGAACAGGGAAGTGCAGCGATATAATCGTAGCATAACAATACAAATAACAATAAAAAAATAAACTAAATAAAATGAAAACTAAACTAGAAAAAGGAAAGACCGATCCCAAGCTGGTCTAGAGAACTAACTCTTAGATTGAGGGCAGAGACGACATTTTTTTCTTCTTTTTTTTTATGTCCAATCTTGTTCCGTTTTTAACGCTTTCAAATGTTTAACCTGGAAGAGATCTATTGGTTTTGTATTGTTCGCCTTTTGCGGACGATTCGAAATTGACCTCTTTGGCATTGTTCTATTGATAAAGAATTTCACATTTTCTTTTATTGCAATTATATTTCTTGATGAGTACTGCAGAATAAATAGTAAATTTAATTAAATATCATGAACTGCCAAATTTACATCAGGTAATGAGAATTAAATTTATTAAACGTTTAAGCTCGAAATTAAAAAAAGCCACTTTATAGATATTGAAATTTCTGGGTCCACATCCCCTCTTGCAGTTCGTGGTTAGAATAGATTTTGTGTTAATATACTCCTCCTCTTCCCCCCCCCCCACCTCTCTTTTCTATATACGAGCTGACAAAGCAATTGTACCAAAGAACCAGGCAAGAAATTTCAGTGTCCCAGCGTAGCTAATCTGCCGGATCTCTAATCATCCTGCTGATGATCTTCTTTTTTTGTTGTCGTTGTTCTGTTGTTTTATTGTATATTAATGGCAAGATTGCTAGCTAATGAATTAAGACTAGAAAAATATTTGATTATTTCGCTTTCAAACTCATCAATGCTTTAATATGGATAAATTGTGTCCAGAGCTTGGTTTTATTTTTCGTCTCCTCATCATGTTTAGTTTTAAAAGTTAAAATGAATGCACTAAAGCTTTGTCTCCATAGCGCCCCCAAATAATCACTCCTGACCTCTGGTCGCAGCGTTCATGCCAATGGTGGATTTTCGACTAGGCAAATTTGACTAGAGTTGTTAGCTTGAAAAGTGCTGCAGTTATATTGATTAAAAAAATATTACAATTCTAATTGACAAATAAACAAATTTATAAAAAAAAATACGTATTTTATAGATTATAAAATAATATGACAGTTTTATTAACACTTTAACAAGTACAACCAGGATCCCTTTTGATCATTACGTTCCCGTAAGTTATTCCAGTATTTATAAACTTCAAGCATCTGTACTGGTGTAATGCGGAAATTTGGAGAGGGAGGTGTCAGCTCAGGTGTCGTTCTCGTCATCTGACCGCAGTTAAAAATTACGAGGTCCGTCCTTAAATAATCCCAATGTTACTTTAAAAAATGGGACGTTAATATAACTAAACCAAACTAATCGAGCAACTGCTTAAATAATATTATGTATAAGCATGGATATTGTGTATCATGAGGCATACTTAATGAATAAAAACTTGCACCTTTCCACAAAGTTACCAAATAAAAGAAATCACCTAAAATAAATAATATGATTTCACTAAATGTGAATAATTAATACTATTTCACTAAAATGTGAAATAGGATTGACCTTTTGTGCTTGATCAAAATTATTTAAAGTGAGATCTCATAATTAACTCTGTCTAGGACCGTAAAATGCCTTCATCCGCCATTGGCCTTACCTAAGACCGCGAAATGCCTCAATTTGCCATTGGAACGTAAAAATGCTTCTATCCGTCATTGGCCGTGCTTAGAACCACAAAACACCTTATTCCGCCACTGGCCCTGCCTAGGACCGCAAAACGCCTTAATTTCTAGTGAGTCCTGCTTAGGACCACAAAATGACTAAATCTGCCACTGGTCCTGTCTAATGGAATCAATTAAGTGTAGTCTGTAACTACCTCCTCTTCCTCCTTTTACATGACTGTATGAATCACTTTCAGCCCAAGCCGCCGCCACCCCCTTGACGCCTAGGTTTTTCTCTGGACCACCAAGTTCTTTTGAGAACAAAGACAAACAAAAATTGCCCGCGGTCGCAAATAATCGTATGGATCCGCTATCTTTTTCTGCAAGCTATATACGAAGTCACCGGGAATAGAAGCACCGAAGCATAACGTATGTGTCACACGGGTTCTCGCTCTCAATATGCTCACCAGAAAAAGGGGACAGCGACAAAGGGTGGAAGTCTGATCGGCATTCCTCGGACTCATGGAACCTTGGTGACCGTCTGCTCACCCAAAGACGAAATCACTGTTTTTATTTATTTATTTTATTTTAGACGAAAGAAGAGACAGTGGCAAAAGTCAAAGCGGGGATTTTCTGTTACATTTATTGTTCAAAATAAAATAAAGGGAATAGTAGCACTTTAAATTTTTTGAAGTAGATTGCCAGAAAAATCGCATACTCCCTGATTAGGTTTTAACCCCATCCCCCATCCCCACAGTTAAAATTGGGCAATACCGTGATAGTCAAGAGTGCTCTTATGAGCATTGCGTGCCCAGAAATTTAGTTTAAAATTCATTTTGGAAGCCTCCCCCCTTTTCTTTTGAAAGTTGAAATCCAAAATTTAATGCCGAGCTAGAATTTTAGCAAGCAATGTCACATAACAGTTTTATCTTATCTAAATCATTGCATTTTAACCCTTTCTAAGGCGTGGGAAGTATGCTTCCCACCAAATTTATCAATCTTTGTATGAAATTATGTAGGTTGGCATAAGTTCTGACACATTTTTTTAGAAAGACAGAAACTTAGATGCTTCAGTTCTTCATCTCACACAAAATGATGTGTCTTGGTTTGTCACTTAATTATTAATTAACCAAATTAATTAATGAATCAAATTAAATTTATCTAATAAGCTAAATGAATCCCTTTTCTTATTCTAATTTCAAGCCTAAAAATATTTTAACATAATATGACTAGAAAAAATGGCCCTTTAAAGGGTTAAAGTTATCGTATTTACGTCATGTGAATGTACGCATCGGCAGACGGATGACCTGAGAACGAATTTGTTTCGAAATTTGAAAGGGGCATATTATTTAGATGCAAATACCAATTGTATACCAAATTTTATCTATATAGCCCTTTACGGTGTGTAATTATCGCGCTCATGTGTACCCAGAAAGACAGACAGACAAACTTACCACACTTGCATTTCGTTCAAAATTTGATGGAAACCTACAAATTTGGTATAACAATCATATACAAATTAAATTTTATTCATCATCTCTAAGCGTTTTTTGAGTTAATTTAGTTTTAAGTTAATTATAAGAAAGGATAATTTTTTAAAATACAATTTAGGTAACTGCAATTTTAACTTTTGTGTTATTTAAAGTTAGGGTTGTCTTTAAAAAAAAATACATTTTAGCTTTAATCTCTAATGAAATATTTTTACTTTCCCGTATACGAAGTACACATCGCTAAAAAATTCGAAGTGGTGATTTTGATGAATCTCCACGTTTTAGATCTCCCTGTGCCCGAAAAACGCATTTTTCGAAAATATCCTTCAGTTTGTCTGTGACAAAGATAATCCAAAAATTAGCTAAACGTTGAATATGGTACACTGCCCTTTGAGCTAAACGTTGAAATATGGTATACGACCTTTACATCAAATTTGCAGATTTCTGTCAAATTTTGTGTAAATTCTATTCAGGGTAAATCCATCTATTCGAATATAAGTTAATATGATAAATATAAAAAGAAGAGAGATAGCTAGATAAAATTCGGTACACAGATTTAACATGTAGAATGTAGAAATCTATGAAAGTTTGAACCAATTCCAATGAGAAGTTGACCGTCTGTCGGTCTTTACTTTCAGAAGCATGTAAATACGATAATTCAAAAACGCGAAGATTTAAATATATCAAATTTGATACGGGATTTTGTGATTACAAGAGCATCTTTGTGTCAATTTTTTTATTTCAATCAATTGGGAAAAATGTGTCTAAAATATAAATTTGATTTTAGATATTATTAACTCATGCCAGGGATTAATCGCCAAATAATTCGCCAAAGATGGCACGATAGATTCAGTAAAAATGCTAAATTCACGCCAAAAATTAATACTTCGTAATTAATGTACACCAATGCCCTGTAAGTCATTTTCTGGCACTAGAGAATATGCGAGAGAGTTTTGAGAAGACCATTCCTGCTAGTTTGAAACTATGATCATTTCTGGTTTGACCAGCCAGTACTGCCCAAAGCTTTTCTCAATTTTTTCAAAAAAAAAAAAAATGGTATGATAATTTGAAGTGCCAAACGATCTAAAATAAAAACTGTACATCAACTGAACTTCTTTCAAATTCCAAAATAATCCTTTTAAAAAAAAATTTCACTTTTTAGAAATGGCAACTTTCCAAAGTCATTTGCGGTATCAGCTTTTAAGGATGGCTCGCGCCAAGGAATTATTCTTCACATCATTGTTACATTTTTTTTTTTTCAATTGCATTGGCAAACCATATTGAATTACATTCCAGAATGGGGGTATGGGGGTTGAAGGGTGGAAAAGTGTTCATCAAGCTGTGTGAAATATGACGTAACATTACCTTAAGAAACTTGTGCAGAATGGAAGAGGAAAAAAAAAGAAAGATAATGGCAAGAACAACTTTATTTATTTTTTTAAGTTCTACAATCCCTGCCATATTTGTAATGGTTTAACATCTCTCATTTTTCTGCGAATCAAGAAAGAAAAAGATAATAGTTTCAAAATTTTATCTTACTTGCGCCATTAAAAAGACCAATTTTAATGGCCCAACAAAAAACACTAATAATGTAGTAAATATATTTCAGTGATTCTAATATATGTAGTGCTACATTCAAAAATTATTAACAAATGTATCTCAAACTAGATTCACAATAAGATACGGAATAGATGTAGTAGTAAAGCGCCGTCTACGCGCATTTCAAGGGACAGACATAAAAAGGCGTATAAATAAAATCACATATAATAGAAATTTTTAGGAACATTTTTGCTTATTACAAACTTATTGCTGCCGACTCACATTAATTTAGAAGTGGTAATTTTTGAATTTTAAATTTGGTACTTGAATAGTATTGAGAACAATAATGAAATTTTTAAATTAAGAAGGTAAGAAAAATCATACATTTATTGTATATCTTTAGAACACTTATTACAAAGTACACTCCCGAGTATCCGGACCTAATGTGGCGGAAGGGTAGGCCGGATAAAAAATAAAGCCGCATAGGCCGGAGTTCTATGCATTCATTTCTTCGCCCACCAATACCATAAGACAAAGTTTTTATGCCAAAGCTCACTATTATAATATATATTTTCTCACTTCTTATTGAGTACTAAGTCCTTCATTTATCTCACGACACGGAGAATGTGAAAGCGGCCTTGGCCTGGTTCATCATAGAAGCAGTTGCCGGTAATGTGTCGAGTTAAAATAGAAGGTTCTGTACTAATAGTTTGTAAACGTTTATATACTGCACTGCACGTTTCAAGAATTTATAAGATAAAAAGTAAATTAAAGGATATAAACTGTTCATATTTTAACATAAATTCTGTAAAGTCTAATTTGTTGTTGTTTATAATGGCACTTGCCATGGATAAGCTCACTGACAACGTCACCGATTTTAAGCCAATGGGGCGTCTCTTGTTTTAGTAGCGCCATCTAGGATCAAGAGTACGGCTTAGCTACTCACGCATCACATTGCCTGCACAACCCCTTTTTTATATGAGGCACATTCACACATAGAACAGATGAAGAAGAACCATGCTCGGACCGGGACTCGAACCCAAGACGCCCAGATCACGGGGAAGACGCGCTACCCCTATGCCAGGACGCCGACATGCCTTATTTAAATACAGGAAACATAAACAAAACATTAACGTAAATTGTTGGTCTAATTCTTAAGAAAATTGACTCAAACTAATTTCATTTTTCACTCATAAATGATACACAGATATGAAAAGGTAATCCTAAGATAAGAATCAAAACTTACAGTTTTTAGTTTTTGAAAAACCAGGTCGGATAGTACGGAAGCCGCGAACCGGATACTCGAGAATGTACTATATTCTAATTCTTCTTATTATATATTTTTTATATTAGAACATAAAATATTCTTTTTTTTATGCTAGCCGACTCAGGTGACCAGCTGGGAATTCTAGTTATATTTGATTTCTGATAAAACGTGTAGATATAGTTTTATGCACATTTTTCCTCCACTAAACTAGTTGACATTAAAGTTTGTTATTTTAATTGTCTTACTTAAGTTCTGTTTATTGCGTAGATGAACGTTTCTCACGGAGACAATCCAATGAATCATAGCATTATTCAAAACGTCACTGTCCAATGATGATGGTGGCGTGTCCGCGTTACCACTGAAAGGGATTGCAGTAACTTCTGAGGGTAAAGACCCCTGAGCACTCTAGGGTAGAAGTCTGACTTCTAGCTCATATGAAGTTGAAACTCACACATTCGCTTGCACAACCCCTTTTTACAGGGGGGCACATTCACACACCTCACAGATAGAACACAGATGAAGAACAACCATGCCCGAACCGAGACTCGAACCCGGGACGTCCAGATCACGAGGAAGACACGTTACCCCTATGCCAGGACGCCGGCGTCAATGTCCAATTCAAATATGTTTTAAAGTTCGAAATATTGTAACTTCACTTTTGTATTATTTTCTCGTATATGTAGTATAAAGAAAGTTTGGTCAAAAAATTCGAACTCGAAATTTTGATGAATCACCACGTTTCAGACCCCCCCCCCCCCCAGAATTCGAAAAACACATTTTCGGAGCACATCTATCTATCTGTCTGTGTGTTTATGGCAAGAATAACTTCAAAAACTCTTTCTTTGAGCTATATGATTGAAATTTAGTGTACGGTTTTTATTTTAAATTTACATATTTATGTGAAATTTTGAGAAAATTCTTTTCAGAGGAAGTCTATCTGTCCGAGTGTTCGAATTATAAGTTAACATGATAATTACAAAACAAATAGAGTTAGATAGACAAAATTCGGTAAAATTTCGACAGGTATCTATCTACATTATAGATTTAGCATCTATAGTGATCTTGTCAAAATTTAAGCCAAATCCAACGACGGGTTGACTGTCTGTCGGTCTGTACTTTTAGAAATATGTAAACTTGATAATTTAAAAGCGCAGAAACTTAAATATATCAAATGAGGCATGAGATTTTGTGACTGCAAGAGCAGTTTTGTGTCACATTTTTGTTTCAGTCGGTTAAAAAAAATGTGTCAAATTCAAATTTAGTTTTCTGATACTATTTACCACATGCCAAATAACTCTCCAAGGGTGACACGACAGAATCGGTAAAAATGCTAAGTTCTCCTGAAAAGTTCATATTTTCTATTGTACGCCATTGCCATATAAGATGTTATCTGGCATGACAAGTTTATTAGAGAGTAGGCAAGAAAGGGTTGGGAAAAGCAGTCCACTTGTTTGCCTCACAAATTACAAATATTGAACAGAATCCATCTTCTCAAGCTCTCAACAATAGAGGAACACTCGGTTAATATTAATGGAATTATGAAAATGTTTTGAATTTCAAGGAAAAAATATAATCTGGAGCTGGATAGTAGACAAAAAAAAAAATTAAAATATGCAAAAATATATTAAATTGATAGTATTAAAAAGACAAATTTTTAAACTTTGTAAACGGTGTAAAATTAATTTTTGTGCAATAATATTTTTAAAAATTATGGCGGAAAATAACAAAATTCTGCTTAATTTTTGTTGTTTTTTATGGCACTTGCCATGGACAAGCCCGTTGTTACAGAGACAGCGATTTTAAGCCGGTGGGGGAGCGTCTCTTGTTTTTTAAGTAGCGCCAACTAGGGTCAAGAGTACGACTTTGCTACTCACGCATCACTCATTCGCTTGCACAACCCCTTTTTACAGGAGGACACATTCACACATCTCACAGATAGAACAACTAAAGAACAATCATGCTCAAACCGGGACGCGAACCCAAGACGCCCAGATCGCGAGGAAGACGCGCTACCCCTATGCCAGGACGTCGGCGCTTAATTTTTAACTAAGCAAGATTAGAATTAAATTTTTTAAAAATCATCCTGAGGTGCAAAACACCCATCCTCTAGAGTATAAATGGGCCAAATTCGTTAACTGTAGGTCAAATGGTCTGGTTTGTAAAAAGCGACACACACATCATTTTTATTGTTAATACAGGAAGTGTAAATTTTTCCATGATATATTTTGTAATCTATATACTTATAATAAAGCTCAATGTGTGTGTGTGTGTGTGTGTTGGCGCTCTACAGGCCGCGTCATTTGACATACAGCTATCAAATTTGGTGCATGTATACCTTAGAGGTCGGGAATGTGCACCCGGGGTCCCTTTTTTTGAAATTTTTATTAGAATTTTAATTATTAATTAAAAACTAACTTTCCTCGCCAAACAAATCTTCCACTTTTTCCCACCGCCAAATGAGTAAGAGTTCAGATTTTTTTTCTCCTAACAGAAATGAGGCTAGGGTTAACGTTTTTCG
The DNA here is from genome assembly GCF_947563725.1 of Argiope bruennichi. Taxonomy (NCBI): domain Eukaryota; kingdom Metazoa; phylum Arthropoda; class Arachnida; order Araneae; family Araneidae; genus Argiope; species Argiope bruennichi. Next base: position 43,536,466 of record NC_079155.1, read on the forward strand.
GCGGATTATTTCAAACGATTCTGTTTATTTTCTTAATGTTTTATGCATTTAAAATTAAAGATTGTTAATTAATCCATGTTTCAGATACATTCTGAAGTACTTTTGAATTAAAATAATACAGAATAAAGGAAATTAAAAATGTATAATCTGCATAGCGTTACCCCAACTAGAGTAGAAAAATTCACGCATTTGCGTTACCGTAATTGGTGAAGAAAATTCATGCATGCGCATTCTGTTCCGATTGTTGCCATGACAACCATTATCAACGGACGATTTAAATTATTTTTAGGTTAGTTGCATGCTTTTGTAAGTAAGTTGTATTTATGTTAGTTATATATTTTTTGTATATGCTTATAGTTTTAAGTACATCGTTTTTTAAGTAGTTTTTTTTAACCTGTTTTCAATGATTTAAATTATTTTTAGGTTAGTTGCATGCTTTTGTAATTAAATTGTATTTATGTTAGTTATATATATTTTTGTATATGCTTATAGTTTTAAGTGCATCGTTTTTTAAGTAGTTTTTTTAAACCTGTTTTCGACCGATTATTTTAAACGATTCGGTTTATTTTCTTAGTGTTTGATGCATTTAAAATTAAACATTGTTAATGAATCGATCTGTTCATGATGAATCTGAGAATATTTTGTTGACAAATTCTTGAGATATTATATAAATCAAGAAAGATATTCTTTAGTGCCCATAAAGTTTAAACGCTCAGTGACTCTATTATCAGTAATCATATTATTAAAAAAAATGCTTTGTTTCAGTAAAAAATATTATTATATTAATTGCAGATTAATCATTTACACTTTAATTTAATGTAAAGCATAAATTCTACGGGAGCTAACAGAAAATGAGAGAGATACAGATTACGTTATGACTGAAGGTCTTTATAATATTATGAGTGAATTGAAATTTGAAATTTTCAAATATTTTAATGAAGAAGCTATTAAAGTAGGAATCACATAAAATATTTAACTATTGAAATTTTAACGAGCATTAAGATTGGCGAACCGGCTGGTCGCCAAAGGCGGCTAGTATTTAATAAAATAAACATAGGTTTTGGTATAAAATTCCGTTTTTTTTAATGAATTTTTATTGTACCGACGCTTTTATTAATCTGACACTACTTTGGCCTGATATTTGCAAAATTATTGGAAGTCTATTCTGATTTTTATTTGTTCTTAAATACAGAAAAAAAAATCAAATTTTGATAAACTCGAGATTTTGGTTAACCTGACGTTTATCAACATCTCTATTCCCCAAATGCAATTTTGCAATTTTGTCTATCTGTGGACATGACAATAAAATGACGTGAGTATGAGTACGATGAAATAACTTTAAAAAATGATATTCGACATGTGGTCTTTGATACCATAATTGCAGATCCCTCTATCGATCAAATAGAAAAGATTCAAAATGCAAAGTTGTTTTAATTATACGTTGAGACTAATTATAGTAGAACACACCATTCAGTTTAAGTATGTGAAAAAGTCAACGAAAGAACAACATTGTGCGCACACACACAAAACTTTTTTTATTATTTACGGAAATGACTTTTGTAATTGCAGGTAGGCATTGAATTGTTTTCAAAGCTGATTGTCTACAAATATTATGTATAGTTTTATGAATATAATTAAGCTGGTTGAATGTTTTTTCATTAGTGTTTTCACAAACTAGTAAAACTCAAAGCCTTTCAATGGGGAGGGACCATTATGCCTTTAAAGGGGGGGGTGATGAATTTTTTTTTTATCTCCATCATCGTTTAAATAGCTCCTTATAATTTCTTTTTTATTGATTCATCAACTCTGAAAAATTACAAAGACATAATGACTGAAACTTTTAGTCGTATAAACAAAGTACTTTATTATTGTAATCATGATGAATGAATGAAGACTGTGATGGAAAGAGGTACGAATATAAACTACATTTAAATGAGAAACGTGTAAACGGTAATTTGTATCTTGTAGCAATTATATTATTTCTATTGGCAACATCAGTTTTTCTGAACAAAGACTACGATGATGAAGAAAATATCGGTATATAGGTGTTTTTTAAAGACTTCTGTCATAGTATATTAGGTTTATGTTCAAGTAATAAATTAAAGTTATTAAAAATTTCATAAGAATATTGATAATTTTATGAATACAATCATATTATCCAATAAATTACTTCTACGATGAACACAGAAAGGATTTTTGTAATTTTTCTAACAATTAGGTTATCTCTTCATATAAAAATTACAAACATCGATAAAGCTCATGAACGTCACGAATGCTCAGAATTTTAGGTTTTGTTTCCTCTCATGAACGTTTTGTGCTTCGTAACGAAGTGTGAGAAACCGAGTACGTCCTCTAGATTCTTTTTTTCAACTTATTGAAACCAGAATTGGACACGATAATTTAAACCTAACAACACGATCAAACACCGAATTTCACTTCTCTAAATAGATCCGTTTTTGAGTTACCGAGTTTATAAGCATGAAATTATACAGACTGACAGACAGTCAAATCTTTGAAGGATCTGATTCAAACCTTGGCATTGATCTACACTTTAGATGCTAAAACTGTGTACCAAATTCTTTTTAACGAGCTCTCTGCGTTTTTTTTAAATGATGGTGCTATAACTTCGAGCTCCGACAGATCGACATGCTTTCTGTGAATAGTTGTCGATCGAAATCTGCTCGAATTTCCACATTTGGTGCGAAATTTACATGCAGAATTTTACATATTTCGCCAGAGGGTATTTTGTGTTCACATTCAGAGAGACCGATGTCATTTCAAAAATATGTTCCCGTTTCCAGTTTTTTAGCGACAGCATTAATCCCTTTTGTACACTTCGAATATAGATAAATAAAAGAAATAAAGGTGAAAATGAACAAAAAGTACGATTTATGACGGTTTTATTATGTCTCAAAAGAAAATGCACATACCCATAAGCATGAACAACACACAAATCCTTTTCCCCTATCTTACAATAGTCATTGTCTAACAGCAACTTGTTTAGTAGCTTATCAACCTAACACTACACGAAACTTAAAAACACATTTAAAATTTAGTAAGTGTTATATAGTTTACAGGTATTGGATATCTCTTAAGTGGTCTAAAACGTCACACAATCCCAAATCGTGGTGGTCACCATGGAAACGAGCATTATGTCAAGTGGAAAGCAAGCGGCGGAAATGTTATTTTCACGTTTGTTTCTAAGTGTGTCAATGCCAAACAATTTACAACCTAAGCTGAAGCCCATTAAATAATAAATATACCACCTTTGTTATCATGCCCAATGCACTCTTTTCACAACGATGATCAAAAGTTGTTTGATTTTTCATTCTAAAGCTTAGAAATTTCTTTTTATCGTATTCATTTTATTTTCTCTTATATGCAATATACAAAGAGAAAATTTTCCGAAAAACTCATTCTCGCATACGAAGAATAGAATAAAATGTTGCAATTGTCAAAACATTCGATTTCGAGATTTTGACAACTCTGCATGTTTCAGTCTTCATTATGTTCAAAAAACATATTTTTGACACTGCATCTGTCTGTCTGTGCTCACGATAACTCAAAAACATTTCGAGCCAGACAGATGAAATTTGGTATGTTGAGTTTGAACCAAATTTCTAGATTTCTATCAGTTTATGAACGAAATCCAATTCCTGGAAGTTTGTTTTCTGAACATGGTTAATATAATCATGTTTAGCACCTAAAATATACAGTCTTCTCAAATTTTGAACCAAATCTGTCAAAGGATTGACCATCTACCCGCATGTACTTTCGCATGTATATTAACTCACTAACTCATAAACGCAATGGCTAAATTAATGAAATTTGGTATGTAATCTCATGATTACAATTGTAATTCCTTGTTAAATTTTGTTTTTAATTAGTTGGGAAAAAAGGCTGCCAAAATACATATTCGCTTGATAGATTCAGTAAGAATGTTAGATTCACAACTAAGTTCTTTGTTTCATTATTATTGTTCGTCAATTCCAAGGTATTCGCGGCCGTATCCAAAGTCCAATATTTCCTGTGGGGAAAGGGGGATGAGACGATTATTGGAAAATATGCGAGAAATTTTCCGGAAGACCATTCTTGCTCGTAAGAATTTTGTTTCCCCTTTTGTGAACACTTTAACCCTTTCTAGGGCCGTGGGAAGTATGCTTCCCACCCAATTTATCAATCTTTGTATGAAATTATGTAGGTTGGCATCAGTTCTGAGAAATATTTTTAGTAAGTCAGAAAATTAGACGCTTCAGTTCTTTATCTCAGACAAAATGATGTGTCTTGATTTGTTACTTAATTATTAATTAACCAAATTAATTAATGAATCAAATTAAATTTATCTAATAAGCTAAAGGAATCCCTTTTCTTATTCTAATTTCAAGCCTAAAAATATTTTAACATAATATGACTAGAAAAAATGGCCCTTTAAAGGGTTAACACAAAAGAGCATTGAAATAGATGGAAAAAATTTGGTAAATAATTTCATCACTATATTTGTAGATTTCTATTGGAATGTGGAGGAAATTTGATGAAAAGAAGTCTATACGTCTTCTGTACTCATAAGAATACATTACTCAAGAGCTCATTAATTTATATGGTTGAAACTTATTACAGAGAGCTTTAGTTAAGATTGCATGTATATGTTCAATTTGGACCAAATCCTTCACAGCAGGACTTTTTTTTTTATAAAGTCGAGTATATGCGATGCGAACGCGGTGATTCAAAAGCGACCTGGTTAAATGAAATTTGACAGCAATCTCATTGTTAAAATCGTAGGTCCATTTCAACAGTTCTGTTGTCTCCAGCAAATCACACATTCTTTTTTATTAGTAATAAAGATGATAATTTTTAATATAGCGAATGCATCTTCCCAAAATCTTTGTAAGGTATTACACATTTCTAGGCCCTCTTCCCTCGGCACAATTCTAAAATCAGATAATTTTTAAATTGAGTTTTTTCCTTAAAATCCATGTAATAATTTGATAGAAATCTATAAATTTGTTGTAAAGATCATATGCCAAATTTCATTCGTTTAGCTCAAAGAGTTTTTGAGTTATATTCTTTACAGACAGGGATCATTCCGAAAACATGTTTCTCCGCGTCAGGGAAGTCTGAAACATGGAGATTCTTCCAAAATATCGAATTCAAATTTGTCGACAATTACAATGCTTTCTTTTTTGTATACTTCATGTACTAGAAAGTAAAACTATTACAAATTAACTGAATGAAATATTTGGCGTTTTCCAAACTGGGTTGAGCAATATCAATGAAAAATATACAAAAATTTTCTAAAGTTTACAAGCTAATACGCACTTTCTATATGCCAATCAAAATTTTAAAAAAGAGACGTCGAATACCGACAATGTCGAAAAAAAATGACAATGGAAGAAAATAAAAGTGTGTTAGAAGAGTTTCAAATACCTAACATTGAAAAGTGTACCTAATCCTGCATCACCCTCAAAACCCTGGCTCGACAATTCCATTGTTAAATCAATTTCAGGGGATTAAATTTGACCCACTTTTTCCGAGGATCACGTCCACTAGTTGTACCGCTTTGAAGTTACCGCTCTTGCTGTGGGAAGGAAAAGGTAGGAAAAATTTAAAAAAAATAATAATAATAAAATGGATGATGTAATAAGAATACTTTTTTTCTGACCACAATTTTGTGGTTAAATCTTACGTTTCTACTACAACGTAGATCCTTTACGATCAGCGTTGGATTTGAAAACGGATTCAAAAAGTTAAAAAAAAAATCCGTTATTTACGAATTATTATCAGAAATGAACCTGCCCTACTGCAAAAAACACAGAAAAGGAAAGTGACCTTGACTACTAGTGTAGAGCAAAGGCAAGATCTAGCGTCGTTATGACCTTTGAGTAAATGGTAAGTCAATCAACTGACTCTCCGACCCGCCACGAAGGCACACGGATTTAAACCATAAGACTGAATGACCGCACCGCCGCAACAGCAACACTGGCGGGAACTGTGGTTGAGTCCTAAGGGCCATCACCGGCCACGGTACAACCCTCCCCGAAAGAAGTGCGCCCCGTCATCGATGGGAGGAGTCAGATTCCCCACCTATTTGTGTACCCTCCAGGGTGGCGAGATCCAACCACCATGCCGGAAGCATCTCATCCTCATTTCGAGGTCCCCCCCCCGGGGTCTTGAGTCAATGGTAACAAAGATGACCCAGATCCTAACCAATGGCGGATTCTGGTTAAGCAGCTGCCTAGAGCCACTACATCAAGAAAAGACTGCAACAGGCCAATTAAAAAATTTTATTTTTTCAATTTCCAAAGCAATAAATTGTTGAAAATACAAATTATATGAATGATAAAATGTTAGGATAATATTAATACTTTATCAAGTATTTATATGAATACTTTATCAAGTATTTATATTAATACTTTATCAAGTATTTATATGAATACTTTATCAAGTTTAATATTTATTTACATTAATACTTTATCACGATAATTATATACTTTATCAAATTTCATTATGTTCACTTTGTTTTTAGAATATTTATAAACATGGCGAATCTGCTTCAACAATATTCCATACAAGCGTCGTAATAGATAAATATTAATAAGTAGATAATTTCACAAAATAAAATTAAAACCAGCAGGATTGATCTCCCTAAAATTTTATAATATACTCTCTGATCAACTACATGGCGTTGGTGTACAATAGTTACGAAATATTAACTTTTGGCGTGAATTTAACATTTTTACTGAATCTATCGTGTCATCCTTGGCGAGTTATTTGGCGATTAATCCCTGGCATGCTTTAATAGTATACGAAAACAGAATTTGTGTTTCAGACAAATTTTTTCCAACCGATGAAACAAAAATCTGACACAGAACAACATTTGTAGTCACAAAATCATATACCAAATTTGATGTATTTACGCCATTACGTCTTTGAGTTATCTTCCATTTGCATGTTTCTAAAAGTATAGATTGGCAGAATTCAAGCCCTTGGTGGATTTTGATTAATAAATTTGATAGTTCATAGTTCAGTTATATTAACGTCCTGTTGTAAAGCAACACAAGGGCTATTTTGGAACGAACCTCGTAATTTTGACCCGCGGTCAGATGACGAGGACGATACCTGAGCTGGCACCCCCTCTCCACGCCACACCACACCAGTGGGAGGACGTTTGGTATGACAGATTTAACGTGCAACAGACCCCCTTACACGACGGTTCTTCGATGGAATCGGGTCTCGAATCTGAAACCCTACGGCTCACAAGCTGAGGATTTATCACCAGGCCACAGCGGCCAATATAAATTTGATAGATGAATGGCTACAGGTATTAATTCTGAGTATAGAATTTTATCTATTTAACTCTCTTCAATTTGTGTTATCCTGCTAAATTATATTCGAATAGCCGGACAGACAGACTTCCTCTGAACGGATTTCAGTCAAGATTTGAAGGAAATCTACTAATTTGATATAAAGATACAATAAAGATGCAATACAATAAAAAATATTCTATTTCTCGTGCTAATAGAGGTGAGTTTTTATCGACTGTTTTCGTTGTCTTAATTAGTTTTGCTTTTAACTGTTCAAAAATGTGAAACAAATGACTAATTAAGAATTCTATGAGCCACGATTATTCAATAATAATTAAGTGGTTAATACAAATAATAATAGTCAGTAATCATTATGGGTCGCAACGATCTACTATTGTACTATAGAAAATGCCTATAAAAACGATCCAAGTCAGCTGGATTAGTTAGGAAACCCAACTTACTTGGATGTGTGTGAATTACGTGGCTGGAGGATACGAGTCTGTCCCTTTTTTGATAATCCCTTTGCTTAAGTATAGTCGTCAGACTGATTTCATGATTTCCACTCCTTTTAAACTGCTCAGCCAAACATTACTATTCATTTCAACGGGCTTTACATTAAAGAAGTGATTTTTGTACCTTTGGTCTAGGGATTGCAATACCGGTATACCGGGATACCGAATACCGGTATTTTGAGCCATTTGTACAATTTTGTAATACCGGTATTCACAAGTTTAAATACCGGTTTTTCGGTATTTACTAGAAATTTTTAAAATTGTCTCCACTATATGTTCAGGTATCGCAAACATAGCAAAATAGTATACGTTTTTGTTTTTATGTCTCCCTAACTGGCGAAATTAATTAGCTAATTAATGGCTTAATGAATTGCTTAAATCTAAATGAGCGAAACAGGGATTATCCCTGAAAGAAAATATTGTATCCATAACGACTGATGAGGCAACAATTATGAAAAAAGTTGGAAAGTTGATTGGTGCAAATCAACTTTCAAAATTTCTTTGGCAAAATAGTTGTGCTATGCACATGGAATTCAATTAGGAGTAATAGATGCATTATACCAAAAATATAAAGAACAGACGAATCCAAAAACTGTGGATATAGAAATTTCGGATTCCAACCTTGAAAAGAGTGAGAGTGATATTGACAATGAAGATAATGACAATGTAATTGTTGAAGAAGATACCGAAATAGAGAATGTCTTATGGTATTTACATAATTATAATGATTTTAAAAATGAAAAAGAAGAAAAGGAAATAACCATTTCAAATCTGAATAAGTTTAGAGTAAATTTTCTTAAAATTTTTTACCCACAAACCTATCCACATTCAGAAGAATGCGTTTCAGTTATCGAAGATTATGATGACACTAATGTTGATAGTGAAAAGCAATTGTCTCTTGAACAAAAATTAGTAATAGCGGTAAATAAAAAAATTTCAACGAACCGAAATACAATACCGAAATCAGCTATATCCAAAACCCTCCGACGAGAAATTGATTTATTTGAAGATGAGGGATTTAGAGGTAGATACTGGGAAAAAGTATATCGCGCATTGCTAACAGTACCACCAACTAGCGTAGATGTCGAAAGAGCGTTTTCGACAGCTGGTCATTTTTACACAAAATTACTTTTCAGCCTTAATGACAGTACAATTGTTGCATTATGTTTTTTTAAGATCACATTTCAAAAATTTGTAATAGTACCACAGACTGAATAGTGATATTTACACTTTTTTTTTGTGATTTAAATAAATAAGATGTTTCTTTACTTTTTTGTGATTATATACTGTTATAATTTATAAATTACAAATTATTTTTTGTGATATTTACACTCTCCAACAAAACTGGCAAATAAAACAAAGAAACACCTTTGTTTTCTTTTTTTTTTCTAAAATTTCTAATACCGGTATTAAAACCGGTATCCCGGTATTAAGATTTAAAAAATTCCGAATAGCGGTATTGAAATTTTGGTCCGGTATTGCAATCCCTACTTTGGTCTTTCAATACATTACGAAAATTACTAAATGATTAAAGAATCGAATGATTCGCACAATCTTTATTAGACCAATCAGTTTTTGTTTTTTTTCGTAGAATTTACTTCAGTTATCTCTTAAGTGAACATTGACTTAAAAACAAGAAGAAAAAAAGGTGTTTTAAAAATCTTTAAATTCTGATATTTTTTCCTCACAAAAAATTAGTTACTGAACTTTCATGTTTTGTGATAAATTCAATTAAATATTATAACCATCTTATATGATGTTTTAAACGAAGTTGTCAGTGGACATTCAGCTGCTAAACTCTTAACAAAACTTTGTTCTGAAGGTTATTTTTTTTTGAAGCATAATATGTTTATAACTTAAATTAAAAACGTACTGCGAAGGTAAAAAAAAACATTTAAAATGCAATAAATGAACAGATAATTCCTTTTTTTCCTAATTGATTAAAAAAAATCGCACTGGTATTTATTATATAAGTTCCTGTTTCTAAATAGCTTATTTTTAAATAAAATAAAATTATATAGAAGATTCCTGAATTGAATTTGCTATATTATCACACTAATAATATAAATAGCAGGAGTAGTTTCCCCAAAACTTTCTCGCATACTCTCTAATAAAATATTATTCCCCTCCCCGTACATAAAATTCTGGTCCTTACATAAGGCCGCGCATCCTTGCATGTCTGTTCGGTAAATATCATAATCTAAATCTGTTAATAGACATTTAGCAGACGATTCCTTTTCAGACATTTTATAACTGCTACCATTTTTATTTTGTTAAAATATTATTAAAAAGTAAAAGCAAACAATTTTTCCTTTGATAAACATATTTTGTTAATATTATTTCGTTTATTTGTTGTATAATAACTGATGATCAATCGTAAACCTTCTGGATTCTGGCAATGTTTATAAGATACGCTGTTAAGTGGAAAGAATAAACAAGCCGATGGAATTCTAAATTGCTTGGAGTATTATTTTAATTTTAAGAATTGAAAATGCTCTGCAAGCTATAGTTTGAAGCTTAAGAAAACAGGTAGTTTTCTAGAAAGCATACAAAAATGTCATTGACGAAAAATAGTTAAGAAATATTGATCTTTGGCGTTATTCTAACACTTTTCCGGATCTATCGTTTACTCTCTGGCGAATTTCTTTTGACGATTGATCCCTAATATGTGGTTAATACGGATTCACCGACTATTGAATTTGTATTTTAAACACCTTTTCCCGAGCGACTGAATCAAAATTTGACACAAAACTATAATTTACAATTGTAGACACGAGATGTCATACTAAATATCATCTTTTACGTCATTGCCTTTTTTTTAAATTATTGTGTTTACTGATTCGAAAGTACTGACTGACCGACGATCAACCTTTTTTCTGATTTGGTTCAAAATTTGATAAAAATCTACATTTTGGATATTAAATCTGATACCAATTTCATTTGTCTAGCTCTTTAAGTTTTGAATAATCGTATTAACTTGTACTGAGGCAGCCTGATTTCCTCTGAATGGATTTCGTTCAAAATTTGATAGAGATCTGATAGTCTGTATATCAAATTTCATTTATGTAGCCCAAAGTGCTTTTTGAGCTATTGTCTTCACAGGCGACAGAATATTATACCAAAATATGTTTTTCAGCCTTGGTGAGGTCTGAAACATGGAAATTCGTCAAAACCTCGAGTTTAAATTTTTTGCATATTTCTTATAAAGAAAGTAAAATTATCTTTCATGCTATAAAATACCAATTTCAATTACTGTTAAAAATATTTATATTGAATTAGGCTATCTTTCTCATTTGAAAATGCATACTTTTTTTTAATTCCTTATTGATTTTAAAAATTAAATACAATTTTTTTTATCATGTGAAAATAAGATATTTTGGTTAGGGGATTTTGAAGCCTCAAAATGCGTAAGCAGAAAAATAAAAAAAAAATGTGATTTGTTGGAACTCATAAAATGTAGGAATTTTTTTTCTTATCGGGACCATAAATATGAGAAAATATTCGAAATTTCGAATGTTCCAAATTAGTTTCTGAATCAAAACCGACTCACAGTTTTATTAAAAATATCTTTGCAATAATGATTATGGTGCGAAGTTCAATAAATCCCTTTTTCCAAAATTATTTTGATGTTTCAATTTGTCAATGCATTTCATGGAAGAAGCGATGATTGAAACATTCAATTTTTTTCTCTCAAATTTCGTATTATCAAACAAAACTGTTTTCATATAATAACTTTAAATTTGCGATAACAGATTTAAATTTTATTGATTTATTTTATTTTTTTATTTTTATTTATGAATTTATGAATTTTATTTACATTTATTAATTTAATTTAATTATTTTTTTATTTATGCATTTATTTATTTTATTTATATTTATTTATTTTATTTTTTATTTTAATTTATTTTTTTTGTTTGTACAGTCAAGCTTCAATTCTTTTCGGTTCATGCTTTCTCTTTTTAATAATATAATTACCATTTCAGGAATAGTAATGATTCTAAAGCGAAATTTCTAGAAGACTTCTAAGCCATTTAACTGACATTTAATGCATTAGCATAATAATTAAAGTTTCCTTTTTCTGATTTGATCTAAAAATCTATTACGCTTACGCAATGAAAGCTTACACGCATAGAAATGGCGCCGATCTAAAATATTTCCCCATTCTTCTTCTTATTTTCTTAGTTAAAAAAAAATCATTCGAAAAGACAAGATCCTTCTCCCACCCTGAAGCTTTCCACTTTATTTACATCGTTATTCTGCAGCGTTATCTTCCCCTTCGATGCACACGCGTTTCTTCACTGGAATAAAATTCCCTTTTTCTACTCATACTTATCTGCCAGCATGTGGCGCAAAATGGATGCCAAGTGTGGTTTTTATCAAATGTGAAGATACTGTTTAAAACAGAAAAAACATTCACTCGGCAGAACTGGGAGCTATCTTAAATTACTCCTAAATGTGGGATCATTCCGTACTGATTTATGAGGCTTCGGCTTTTTTGAGATGTTCCAACCAGGAAATAATTCAAGATAACAAGCACAAGCTCCTGTAACACACACGTGAAATAATTTTAGCCCCAAGAAACTGAAATAAAGCTTTTTGTTTGTATATTGTAGGTCAGTTTCGAGAAATTTCTTCGAACAATATCATTAAAATTTATTTTGGAGACTAAATGGCAAAAAGTCATTATCGTTTGCATTTTTTTATTTTTTTATTTACCAGTTCTACTTTACTTTTATAGAACACAAAAATAATAGAAAACATGTTTCATTCATCGAAATAAAACGAAAGAAAAAAAACTTTTTTATTTTGTACAAGAATTATTGCTCAATATTTTTTAATGGATAGTAGGATTTTATTTTTTATTGGTTCTTAAAAATGAGTACAAGTTTCGAAAAATAAGCAGATGATAAAATTTGGAACAGATAGACATTAGTCGCTTTCTTCTAGAAACTTTTAAAATTAATTTTTTTTTTTTTTTGAGCTGATATTAAATGAGAACATTATGTTCAAGTTGAAGCTTTGTTCGAAATTTCCTGAACTCTTAATCTCTACTAAGAAGAAATGTTGACGTTTTACAGGTTTAATTGTTTGACTTAGAACTATCAAATTTGGCACATACATATATACTTTGGACAGTGAAAATATCAAGCAGAGCAATTTTTTGAGATTTTACTTAAAATTTTAATTAATTAAAAATTAAAAAATCGATTTTTTTTCCTCAATAATTTCCGAAAAAATTACAATAAAAAACTGATTTTTACATTAAAATTCAAAAGATTATCTCCTTGAACATAAAAATTTTTTACAGCATATTTTTCTCTTCAAAATTAATTTAAATAAAATACTTTAAGTATATATTTTATAACAATAAATTTCATTGCTGAAATGAAATACATTTTTTTCATTACCTCCATTAGTATTTTATCTTAACTTTTTTCCATTGTTGATGATCAAAATATGAAGATTCTGCTTATTTTTCCATTCGAAATAAGTTTCAATACAAGCCATGCTTTTAATAAAATTTTTGAATTTTTTTTGTACTTACAATTAAGATTTAATTTCAGAACTAAGGAATAATGAAAAATTCTTTAAGTGCATTCATTTTTAAGTGCTGCTGCTGTTTCCTGTGATATAATTGAATGTATAAAGACATAAATTAGGGAAATGCATTATAAAGCAGTATAAGGCTTCTAAAATAGTATGAATTACATGTCTATTAAAATTTGAAGCTTAAAAACATTTTATCGACAAAGCCATTAAGATCAAATAATAACAAATATATAATAGAACTTTTAGCGACTATTAATCGAATCGAACCATTTGATGGTTAAGAGTAGCAAATATAAAAGGGCAACGATAATGATAAACATTTTTTTCCCTTGTAAAAAACTCCAGATACTAAAAATTAGTGGAATTCTAACAATGTTAGGTGAATAATACAGAATCTAGGAATGATTCACATTTATAAATATATTATATCTTTATAAGAATTCTACGAATCTATATTAAATTTGGAAGAAATTCATTGAAGGCAGATCTTCCCGCTGATACACTTGCATGTGAACACAGTAACTTAAAAATGCATGAAATCTGACGCGTAATTTTACCACAAGTATTGTAAATGCATATGAAATTTAAAATTGAAGCCCCATTGATTTGTATTAGAATGCGCATTGAATTTGTATTAGAATGCGCATTGAAGAATGTATCTACTATTTTGTTGTCAAGACCACAAGCCAAATTTGTTGCCTATTGATTTGTATTAGAGTGCATAGACTAGATAAACAAATTTGACTTGTGATCTTGACAACAAAATAGTAGATACATTCTTCAATAAATCACGATGCAAGATGTAAAATACGCCGTATTGTACAGGTGAAAATTTAATATTCTCACTACTTTTGTGATGAAAGTATTCACCTTTTATACTATCGAAAACGAGATAGTTTTATTTATTCATCTCTAAAACTGCTAAAACTTAATCAATTTTTATGAATAATAAAAAAATGATATTGTTATAAATCTGTGATGCTGCTTTCCAGCATGGTTGGTTTAATCACTGGAAAGACCGTTTTACGATTGGATGCAGAATCAGTAATCTCAGGACTTGGTGACAAACTTGGCGATTATTTGGCGACTATGGCAGCAAAATAGATATTACTGGAAACTTCCAGAATTTTAGCGATTCAGCCAATTGGAACCAAAATGCGCTTGATTGGTCCAGAAACTTCTAGGCCCGCCTCAGGGAACTATAAAAGACCGGCAATCTCAGGCCAAAATCAATCGTGTAAACCGTCTATAATGATTAGTTGGATCAGTCAACGAAGAACTCAAGTCCTTTTGTTCATTATAGAAGCAGCATCATGTCGTGTGTGGAGTAGCAAGTCGTGTAGTAGTGAGACGACAGTTTGTAGAGGTCATAAAGTGAAGTTATGTGAATTCCCTCCTTCTGCTGAATTCTGCCTGGCCGCTTTGCATGCTGTGGTTGTTATTGCTACCGATTACTACTTGTGGACTACTGTTTGTTGTAGTGTGCTTATGTGTGTTTCTTGTGTTCTTCTCTGCTCTATATTTGTCGCCTTCGTATTAATAAAGGTCGTCGTCTGTCACTAAAGAGCTGTTCTTTTCATCGACCAACAAATCAAAAAGAACCCCGAAGGAAGAGTAAATCCGTGACAATATGCAGTAAATCAATGTTTAACGAACTTTGAAACAATGAATGATGGACATAATTAAGGCTCTTTTCTTACTTGTTTACAAGTCTATTTTTAATTTTTTTTCTGAAAATAATATGTATATTAAATATATTGTATTTACATAATATAACACAATTACAAATTTTGTACAGGATGGTCACAAATTTTTTTACTAATTACAAAAAAATGGTTATAAAAACTATTATAATTTGGCACGTAATTGTTCCGATATATTTTAAATACGTTTAAAAAGTTTTTTATAAAATCATTTACATTAGTTAATTACAAATGAGCACTGTTAGTAATTCGACATATGGCAAGACGATATTCCGATGCTGGTCAAATATTGTCCGACATTTCTCACACTAAACACAGTATCTGTAATCCTGATGTGTATCAATATCTTTAACTGGCTATGCAAGCATTTTTTCTTTTATGTAACCCCAAAAATGACACTAATCAGTAATACCCGATTTGAATTTATGGAATCAAAGAACACATATAGTTTTCTTTCATTGACGCTATTTGTTAAGAAACATAATGTGAAATTATTATTTCTGCATTAGTTGAGCTATCTGTCGGACAAAAAAATTCAAGGAAACGGCAACTCCATAATAAAAATTTTACAGTGTTTCATTCGTAATAATTTTCTGTCATCAGGGAAAAGCTTTATGACCACTCTATATAATGTATATACAAAATGTGTTTCTTGTCTGTGAAAAAATTTATAATAAAATGGAATTTTAATTTTATAATCTATTGCTACCTCTGATTAATCCATTATATTTAAGATTTAACTAATTAATTTAAATGAACTTTGAATTGCAGGCACAGAAATACTTTCTATAATTGAAATACTACTATGCCTTTCAGGATTTTATAATCTCGCTAAAAAAAATAACAAATTCTATTTCATATATTATGTTATTAATTGATAAAGAAGATATTAAAAAAATTACCTATCTTCTCAGCTTCAAAAGAAAAGAAGAAAAAATATCGAACATTAGCAAATGTTATTGACATTTCTATTAATCGATGCAGTTCTAACTAGAAACTCGTATTACAGCAGAGATCTAATGTCATTATTATAACTACACTAGATAATACTTTCAATAAAATTAAGGTATGCGATTAAGTTCAAGATAAATTTTTTTGAAAAACGTTCGGAAATAGTTGTATTTTTGAATATTTAATTGAAAAATATTGAAAACACATCTTTGAAGTCAAAATATACCAGTTAAGTGACAAACTCTCATAGAAAATCAGAAAAAATAATTTGGCTAAAAGATAGGATTATTATTATTATAATTTGGCTAAAAAGAAGTGTAAAGCAAAAAATTTTAGTTTAGAGGTTTATCAAACGATTTACTTCAACTTTCTCAGATAGAAGAAATTTATTTTTAAGAAATTTATTATCTAGTTTCTGAACTAAAAAATAAGTTTTATTTCTATCCATTCTTTAAATATCGGAGTTCGACTGATAAATAACACGAAAATTTCACTTTTTTTCACATTGTGAAACACAAAAACAACTATAAAATATTTCTAAATGAATAGATTTCTTAACCTCTAATTCAGGAACTGAAGAATATATTTAGAAATTATTATTCTTAATTTGAGCAAAAAATATGCATTAGATTTTAATTTATGAGGTTTCTTGTAAGAAAATTCTATCAAAATTTAGAATCTGAGAAAATAGCTTCTAAAGATATAAAATAGCATTGAAACGTACGTAACTACAGGTATAAAAAACAGTATAATTTCCTGAAAATTAAACTTAGAAATGAAATTCTAACGGTTTTATAAAAAAACCTATTCAAACATTAAAAATATTAAATTTTAAAAAAATTCGTAATTTCTCAACAACAAAAAATCGTGTTTTTAAGGTAGCCACCTACATTTAAATATCAGCAAGCGAATAATCAACAACACTTCCTTCGTAGACAAACATCATTTTATTTATTTATTTATTACATTGAGTTAACTAGTCAACACGAACATTAAACACATCATGAACAAGAATAAACAGAGAAATATATAAGAATTCTGAAAGAACACATGAAAGTTATTATTTAAAATCACTATTAGAGGGTTCAGACGATTTTTTTACATTCTAGATTGATATTTTTATTAATATAAAAATAGTGTAAAATAGTGAAATTAAACATTTGTTCTTAAAACCAAAAAATTAAAACGATCTGTCGACTGAATATCTGTTTTCATATACGCAGTGTTTTCCTGTGTTTTATTGACATCCTGATCTGAAATAAAACGCCAGTTTTATTTTATGCCGAAATTATGACTTGGATATTAGAGAAGATTGTTGACAAAAGCAGAAAGAACTAAGTTCATTCTCATATGACCGACAAGTGAATAAACATATGAAAGCAGGTGCTGTGTTGAGAAATAAAAAAGAGTGCGTCGTGAGTTATAAATATTCTATGTTTGGACATCGGGCGACGATGTAGAAAACGTATTATGCATTATTCAAATGCAATCAAATGTCAAGAAATTGATAGCCAAAAATGATGAATCAAATGTATTTCACCAAAATAATTTATCGAAGTTTTCTTTTAGCTGTTGCCAATAAATGATGCCAATGGTATCTTAAAATATTATTGCCTAACATCAGTGAAATTAGTCCATAAAACAAGAAGCCGATAAAGATGATTAGAGATACAAACTTATTTACAAATTTAAGGGACATTTCGTAAATACAAATATAATGGGAATAAGCAAACGGATGTTACTAAAAGGAAAATCAGTGTGAAAAGCAAATAATAATATTAAAATCGTTTGGTGGAATTCATAGTTGATTTTGATACGCTCCTTACAATTGAGTCAAGGTTATTTGATTATTGCGTTGAAATTTCGGTAAAGAATTATGACATAATCTCAATTTAAATTTAAAATATTCCGACAATTAAATTGCTCTGAAAAGGGCGAATTTCCGTGTAGGCAACTTCCTAGAAGAATAGAATTGAGGTAGGATTTACAATGCATCTGCCTATCTACTAAATAAATACATTTTTAAAAATAATTTTGTGAATTATAAAATATAAAAATTAAAATATGTGTTTATAATGATTTATTTAAAGAATAATTAAACAAGTTATAAATAAATAATTTTTAATTGGAATATTAATTAGGCGGTTAAGTTATATCTCTCTCGACTCAGTTAAATACTGATTTTTAAAAATCATATTTATTGAAGTTTAATATTTTCTTATAAACAGCTATATGTCTTTATTTAGAAATAAAGGAATCTTTAACTAATAATCATAATTTTAAAAAATAAACTAGAATAGATAAGTTGATTAAATCAAAAATGAGTTCTTCAGATGTGAATTTAAAATGATCAATTACTGAAAGAGAGAGTTTCATTATGTACATTGCCTTGAACAGAAAAATGTTTAAATCCACTACTATGCTCGGTTTACAAAATGATTTAATCCTTTGCCTTTCATTCACCATTCATGTCGGTGCATCATTTTGACGTTTTATTTAATTTCCAATCTTGATAGTTAAAAACGCCTACAAAATGTTAAAAAGATGTAAATTAATTTTTCAGGGAAATTCAAATTAAAACAATTATATATAATTTTTCGGAACAATATACAAGCTCTTATATTAGGTAAATAATTATGCATCGCATTACTTTTCCGAGTGTAAAGAGTTAAACTTTCAAAACTGGATCCAGCAAAAGAGTAAGAAACTTTGCATGCCAATAAAAGAAGAAGCATATAATATACGTATATTATTTAAGAAGTATATTATACTTACAGTAACTTGATCAGGTAACAATGCTCAACAAATTTTCATGAAGACTTTCAAATGAATTCAAACGATATCTGACATAACAGGGGTACAAAATATTAATATGCCGCTAAATAGTTTAAGGAGATATGTATGTTAACTTAGTGAAATAAAATATTCAAAATTGCAAGATAAAATTTTCAAAAACTTTCCAAACATTTATTGAAAATTTTTTATGATAAAATATCATTATATAAGTCCAAGTGCATAATAACTAATTAACCCTTTCTAGGGCCGTGGGAAGTATGCTTCCCACCAAATTTATCAATCTTTGTATGAAATTATGTAGGTTGGCATCAGTTCTGACAAGTTTTTTTAGTAAGTCAGAAACTTAGATGCTTCAGTTCTTTATCTCAAACAAAATGATGTGTCTTGATTTGTTACTTAATTATTAATTAACCAAATTAACTAATTAATCAAATTAAATTTATCTAATAAGCTAAATGAATCCCTTTTCTTATTCTCATTTCAAGCCTAAAAATATTTTAACATAATATGATTAGAAAAAAATGGCCTTAATGTGGTATTAATGTGGTTAAATAACCACATTTATACCGATTTCAGGCTTAACGCTTTCCTTTGGTCTTGTGTTTGTATTGTAATTCTAGAGGGTTTCCCTTGCTCTTTTAACAGCTATCTCTTAAAGCCAGGCATTCAAGATCACTCCACATCACGCTAATAAATATAGTTCATATTTTTAAACACAACTATTTATTGGTAAATAAAATAAAGACAAAATTGGAATTCAATCTAGAAAAAAAATTAAAACCTTCCAGGCTTATTTAGAAAGTAAGTGCAAGAAAGAAAAACCACATGGGAATTCTATACTCATCTGGAAGATAAAATTTTAAAAATTGGCTGTGTCATTAACAAGTCTTGTTCTCTAACAAATTATAATTCTAGGACATTTCTGAGAAAAAAATAAATTAAATATCAGATCCATCATGTCGTCTATTCCATTTTAATCAAATCAATCCCTATCACTCTATGGAGGGGTGATACGCCAAATCTATCTATTTCTTTCGCCTTCCTATTTAGGCCGGTCATTCCCTAGAACATTATGCCAAATTATTCTAATCCTTGTGTTGTTCTTGTTGTGTGCAGCTGACCACCCCGCCACGACTGAATGTAGCAGTATCGACAGAATTCATCATTCTAATGATGTCAGCGAGCACCATGAATTCACCGAAATCTTCACCTCTCCCTGCATGTTTTCCCTAAGATCTTTTTTATCAGCTACAAAAGGAAAAGTACTAATGAAAATTTTTTTACGCCATCTCATACGAAATTAAACTGTTTTTTAGCAATGATGATCAATTTTGGCGGGCCACCACTCCAATTGCTTGGCGTCTAATCGTGAATATACAGCTACATGATTTTCTTCTATTGCATTCATTTGTGCGCAACTTCTTTAAAATGTCTCCGAAAATTTGTAGCCACACATGTATCATGTGTTTTATCAAAAAATATATAGAAAATTGCAATCATCGAACAAATTTTCACTACATATTAAACATTGCAAGTTCATGATGAATTTTAAGTAATAATTGTTAGAGATTCAAGTCACATGAACAGCAAACGCAATTGTTCAGAAACCAGTTTCTAATACTATATTTTTTTTCTTTCAGCCAAACGATTTTTTTTTAATAGCTTTGTTTCCAAATGACGTTTCATTAAATATATTGTTTTAACACCTTGCATTTCACGTGTACATCTCCAGCACATCAAGAAAACTAAGGCCCTTCATAAAATTTTGTTAGCACCTTCCGTTTTATTAGGTAGTGTCGCCTTTTTCTTTTGAATTTAATCAACTAACAAAAAATAAATAATTACGCATCCGTGAGCTCATGGTTTCCGCGCTGTTTTTTCCGCCTTTCCCAACGAGAAGCAATCGTTTTCAAATGCAAGGACGCCGACATTAGCAATAACCACCTGCGGAGCACGTATTCAACACAATATTAACGAGCAGTATAGTAAAGAATCTTTTGGTCAGTAATTGTTTATATGGATTTTATATGAAACTGGACAACTTTTAGGTGAGTATATACTTGTATTTTTAACATGATAATGTTTATAGGCTGTTGTACTACTTAGAAACTGCGTTTTGCGACGTATATGATGCTAAATTCACTACAGGACAGACAGTTCGATTTAAAATTATTAAATTTAGTTATTTCTTGGGAAATAATTGCTCACTATGAAAGAATTTAAACTTTCATTTATTAAAAATTTTCCGCTACTTTAAAATTTGGGTAATTGTTCTTCAGAACATATTTTTTAGAAAAGAAAAAAAAACACCGTTTTAAAATTTAAAATATTTTTGTTATTAATAATAATAATAATAATAATAATCTTTTCATTAATACCTAATTTATTTCCTCATAATTAAAAAAAAATTAATCTTAGTAAAATTTTTTAAGATGTTTTTAAATATATTTTACAACGATATTTTTAGTTGTTTTAGCAACTGGATTTATACACATTTGCATTGCGTTAGTATTAAATATAATTTTTGAGGGGCACATTATCGGTTTTTTTTAAAAAATAAAAGAAAATTTTAAAAATAAAATTAAGATAGGCAATGGATTAAACTTAAATCATTATCATGCTGTACTTTCGAATCTATAAGGAAATTTTTATCTGAACGTTGCCAATCGTGCTTTTAAATTTTTTTATTTAAATATAAATTGTAACTATTCTTTAATGCTTAACTTCTGAACTGCAGCCTGCTTCATTAATTAAATTATAATTTTGCAAACTTCGATGTTGCAATTTCAGATTGCTTAAACTTTCATAAATTCACTTTGACCTTCAATTTTTCCCGAACAAAATTTAATAAATTGTATTCTAATTTATTAAATCATCATCTATGTAAAATAATAATTCCTTAAATAATGATCCGTATAAAAACAAAAAATTTTTAATTCATATACACTTATCTTAAATAATTAGTGACATACAAAGATAATTTTTACATAATCGTATATATATATATATATACGATACAATATATATATATATATATATATATATATATATATATATATATATATATATATATATATATATATATATATATATATATATATATATATATATATATATATATATATATATATATATATATATATGATCACTTTTTTAAATAATCCTATATGCATATACAAAAGGAAGATACTTTTTGAATGAACTTCAATTTATTTTACCTGGTGAGACATAATTTTTACACAAGAACAAAGACGCGATGTGTGCATTCGCACCAGAATACGAAAGCGGAAGTGACAGAAATTTTCCCCTTTAGTGGCTTTATTACGAGATTCCGGTAAGGATTTTCTCTGGCACGTGTCGACTTAGTGAAGGGTATCTTATTTATCTTTGAAAAAGATGCCTAGGTTTTGAGGCATCTTTTTCAAAGATATCCCTTCGCTCACGGCGTGGGAAACAAAGGAGATAGCAATTTTTTTTAAGTGAGTGTTAAAACTAATTATAAAAAAAGGTTATATATATATATATATATATATATATATATATATATATATATATATATATATATATATATATATATATATATATATATATATATATATATATATATATATATATATATATATATTCTTTCTTTGACTATTTCGCACGCTTAAACAATATGTCTTGTTTTACTATATTTAGGCTCATTGCATAAAAAACAAATTTGCATCTTGAACCTTTTCTATTTGATCGACAGAGGAATCTGCAATTATGGTATCAAAGACCACATGTCATATTTCATACGTTTTGTATTTCGTCGTACTCATTTTATCCTCATGTTCACAGATGGACTTTCGAAAATGTATTTGAGGGCTAGAGTTGTTGAAAACACGGAGATTAATCGAAATTTCCAGTTTATCAAAATTTGATTTTTTGTGTTTAAGAGCAAATACAAATTGCAATAGACTTTCAATACAATAGACGTTTGAATTTTCTAGATATCAAGCCAGAGGATGCCAGATCAGTGCAAGGCCAGAATAATAAAAGTTCATTAAAAATATATCAGATTTTATATCAAAATCTACATTTTATTTCACAAAATATTTCAAAATACGTCATGGAAAACTTCACTCTAATTATACTGATAATAAAGATGATGTGTGTGCGCATGCGTGTGTATGTTAGCGTTCTACAGGCCAGACCATTTGACCTACAGCTACCAAATTTGATACAGATTTCTACCAGCCACCAAGCTGGAGAATGTGCACGCTCGGAGTGATCTTTTAAAATTTTTAATTAGGATTTTAAGTAATTATAAAGTTAGCGAAATTTCGGTATTTTTTCACGATCTCTTCCAAAAATAATATCGCACAAAATTAAATTTTACGCATTTTCAAAAATTATAAAGCTTTCTTTTTAATGATGCCAATTTGATAGTCGTTCAAATTTTTGCTAAATTTTGGAGATTCTTTAGAAATATTTTTTTTTTTATTTTCGAATTTCCAACAATAGACTATATTGTTGTCCTGAAGTTAAAACCGTCTTTTTTGTTTCATCAACTATATAATTGCCAAATTTTCTTCCATTGATGAAAGCTATAGAAGAAGGATTTTGTTTCACATCTACATAGTTTATGAGACGTATAAATAAAATGAAGTTACAATATGTCTCGAAATTTAGATGACAGATGAAATGTACATTTATGTTTTTAATAACGCCATGATGTCATGGGATTGATCTCCATTAAATAAGCTCATGCACATAATAAAAAGATCTTATTTAAGAGTCAATCAAACAACAACACAGTTTTAATTTCTGATAATTTGACGGAATTATGGACATAAAGCTATATCTAAATGAATTAATAAAAATTCAATATAACCAATATTCCTAGCGAACAAGTTAGTCACCAAAGGCGGATAATTTTAAATTAAAAAAAAAGAAACACTCTCTTATGACTGAAACTGAGTGTTATGGAAATTTGAATATTACTATCTTCTAAAAACGCGCAATTTTAGACAACTCCATCAATCGTCCCAAAGAAAATATACCAAGCAGCATTCAGAATTTCTTACTGGTCTATGAAAATGATGATTGTTCTAAAATTGTAATATTCAAAACTTCATAATTCGGCCAAATTTGGCCACAAAAAGTGTGTATATATATATATAAGTGTTAATTTTTTTTTCTGAATATTATTTCTTAGAACCAAAGGAATATATAAAATGTAGACCTTTATATTTTCTCAAAACTGAAATAAAGCAAAATATTATTTTTTTATGTGATTTAAATTCAAACTGAAAGTAAAATTAAAAATTGAATTTTGTAATGAAGCAGAGAATAATTCTTTGAAACATTGCATAAATTATGAAAATTATTCTATAGTGTAGATAAGACTTCAATGCGAAAGATTCAATTTTCTATACTCATAGTTTTCAAAAAGAAAAAAAAAAGTACTTGGTTTCAGCAAAATATGTTATTGTATTAATTGAAATTTAATCACTGATACTGATGTAAAGTTTAAATTTTACGGGAAATAAAAGAAAATTAGAAATAGATACATAGTACAATGAAGGAAACCGCTTAAGGCCTTCATAATAATATGAGAGGATCTATTAAAAGACCAAATTGTATAAAATATTTAATTGGAAATCATGACGAGCATTAATCTTGGCGAACCAGCTGGTTGCCGCAGGCGGCTAGTATATCTTAAATCATTATTCAAAATCCCATTGCTTACGTCGAGTTAAGAACAGTAAAATCCTCATATAGTGACTTGTTTTCCATTTAACAAACCGCTCTTCTGAAAGCACCGGATCATAATATGCCCAGGGTAGATGAATGCCTGATTTTTGAGGATCTACGATACGGTTTTCTTACTTTTTTGTATAGAAAAAGAAATTGTGTTGTAAAAAAAAAAAAAAATCAAAAGCGAGATTTTGACGAATCTCCACGTTTCAGGAGTCTCTGAGTTAGTAAAAACACATTTTCGGAATAATGTCCGCTTGTTAACATAATAAGTCAAAAACGCTTTGAGCTACACGGATGAAATTTGGTATGGAACTTTACACCAAATTCTTATAATTTTATCACATTTAGAGCGAAATCCATGTACAGAAAGTTTTTCTGTCTGTCTGTCAATTTGCGAACATAGAGAACTTGATAACTACAAAGCTCAAAAATCTAAACAGATAAAATTTAATCACCACATTGATAAACTATACTCAGTTTAAGCCTTTAAAATAGAGACTTATAAGAAAAACTTTCAATGGATGCCCCAAAATTCTTCTGCAGTGTATAACTTTCTGTAATAAAGCGCCCCTAATTACATAATATTAAGGTCGAATCCCATTAATCGAAAATCTCGACATATCGAAATTTTTTTCCAGAATTTTGAATTTTTATTAAATAATTAGTTTCGATACATCGAGGAAAAGTTATATGTATCAAACAGCAACTTTAGTATAAAAATTATTTATATTTATTGCTTTCAAAATTGATTTCATATATCATGGATTCTTTTAAAAAAGGAATACATTTTTTTTTTTAAATACTGCTTCAGCTATTGTTATGGCAAGAGAAATTATGAAAGACTGAATGTATTTTACGAAAGAAAGAATTAAACATTTGATAAAGAATTAAATGTTCTTAATCAAGTTTATCTGTTCATGAACCTTTATGAGCGAGATTTTTACTTTACATTTATTTTACGTTTAGGCATCTTATCTTTACTTATAATAAAAATGAATGTGTGCTTATTGGCGCTCTGCAGGCTACCAAACTTGGCACGAATATACTTTGGAGAGTGAGAATGTGCACCTCAGAATTATTTTTAAATATTTATTAACAAATAAAGCAAAATTTTGGCGTTTTTACGCAACTATTTCCAAAAATGTAACAGTGCAAAAATGTTTTTTTGTATCATCTAAAAATTTGAAAAGTATATTTTCAGTTATACTCATTTTTTTGCTGGATAAATATTGTTTTCTATATTTCATCATTTTTTTTGGTCATTTTAAACATATTTTCCAACAAGAATCGTTAGTAATCTTAACGAATATTAAACGTATCACAAACAATAACATAAAAATATAAGAATTCTGGAAGAACAGTAAAGTTGTTGATAAAATTCACTATTAAAATTGCAACTCTCTTGCCATTGTTCTTTTACATTCCGAATTACTATCCTGTTCTTGACATAAATCATTTTTGACAAAACATATTTCAGGAAAGCAAGCGACATTTTTTAATTTAATTCTGTAAAAAATCTGTAAAAGCTTTAATTTATATTTAAAATATTATTAACAAGAAGAAAACTGCTAAATATTACA
The DNA here is from genome assembly GCF_947563725.1 of Argiope bruennichi. Taxonomy (NCBI): domain Eukaryota; kingdom Metazoa; phylum Arthropoda; class Arachnida; order Araneae; family Araneidae; genus Argiope; species Argiope bruennichi. The sequence continues at coordinate 43,562,589 of NC_079155.1, forward strand.
TTGCTTTATGTTAGAAACTGTGTAAAGGTTAATTATAGGAAAATATATCCATTTTTATGAATTTGAGGAGAGCTGACAGAAAATAAGGGAACTTCATAGTAAAATAAACAGAACGGCGCACGGCGTCTAAAATAATATAGTTTATACATCTGTCAAAATTTGAAGCTTAGAAATATTTTTCTGGAGGAGCCATTAAGACCACGTTGCATAAAATATTTAATTAAAAGTTTTAGCTACCATTAATCTAATCGAATCAGCTGGTCGCCAAAGGCGACTAGTAGTGAAAATGGACCGATTTAAGAGTTGTTTCATCCTGGTAAAAGTCATGGGAAGCGGGATAAAAAATAAAGACTAGCAAAAAGGTATAAAATGATTACGGGAAAAAAATTGCGGCACTAAAGTTTTTTCAAAATCCTGATTTAGTTTAAAAATATTGAAAATATTAGAGGTGAAGGGAACCGAATTAAATCCTTAAAATTTGAGAAAGATGAAACCATATTGAATTGTGTATCAATGATATGAGACAGGAAATAATTATGCTTAATATTTTTTTTGTCTCTTTTGTAAGAAAACGATAAAAATTTGCAGTCTGTATTTCTAGTTTGTCGAAATTTCTTTATAAAGGTTTCTACTTCAGTAGTTATCTCCTAATGGAAAATGTTTTAAATTATGTTAAAAATTATATTTCGTATCATTTGAGTCAATAAATTTGCTATTGTAAAAATTAAAAAAATCTACAATTTTGTTATGGCCTGTTTTCATTTCAGTACCATCGTGCTCCTATGCATAAAGCCCAAACTATGCAGAGTTGGCTTTGACTTTATTGTTGAGGAATTAAATTGAATTTGCTTAGAGTCTATATCTAGATCTTGTTGAACACCTACAGGATAAATTTAACGAACGAACTAGCTCACAGTACTCCACGTCAGTGACAGAACTTGTTAGTTTTCCTTTACTAGAATTATGTGCTGTTCCTGCAGAAGCATTCTAAATGCAAGTGGACAAGCGCCATCTTTGTAGCATAAGATAGATTCACTTCATATTTGCATTGACTTATCTCCAGGTTAAACAAAATATCAAGTTATCCTGTCACTTTTAATTACATATATCAAATTACAATTCTAGTTATGCAAATAGTAAGGTCAGCAAAATAGTATTTATAGTCATTTATAGTTTTTAATTTATTGCAGCTTAAATTATGCACTTAATTTATTGATGTGCATGGGCTTTATCATATTTCTAACCTTTTGTCAAATTTCATTTAATTATTCAATGATTCATATCTAAAAAATACCAATTTGTGAGAAAATCCTCATCATTTAGCTTCTCTGAGATTCATCTCGCTGTAATCCTCGGAAAATTTAATAGAATTCAACTAGAATTTTCATTTAAGTTGACTTATCCGAGTGGTTTACAGATTTTGAAAGAAACATTATATTTTGTACATACGCAAGCAGAAATTATTCATTGCAAATGCTCATATTTTCTGGAATATTCAAGATATTTAGATTGAATTTTAAGATTTTAGTTTATTAGCATACTGCCCACTACAATCTTAACGTATTCTGTAAATTTCCCTTGATTTGGTTGAACTTCTTCATGTTATAAACAAAATAAAAATAAGTAAATTTGGAATTAAGAAAATAACACCGTTATATCTTCCTGAATATGTACACTAATGTTATGATAACACATGTTATGGACAGGAAATAAAAACATGCATGAAAGTTGAAAATAGTTATCAGTTTTATATTAAATGGGGTAAACCCAAAGCATATTCTTTACCCTACCGAAGTTCAAGGACATTCAAGGAGAAATTCGGGATAAATGTGTGAATCTGAAAGTGTCTTGAACCAGTGAGTTCTGTACTGTTATACTGTCTGTATGCAAATGGACAAGGAAGATGAAAAGCTCTGACGAGTTCGTAGATGAGTCAAAACAGGAAAGAGAGAAAAAAATGGTCGAGGGTGAAAATATTAAATTCCCTTTAATACTTTAACTATTTAATAGAAGGAGTACCCCAATTATGCAAATAATTACCTAGCCATGATGAATAATTTTTGCATTACAATTTTTTTTTTAATATCTCTTGCCTCTAAGAAGAATCGATAATTCTTCTCATAGGTAAAAACGTTGGTATATACCTTGAAGCTTTGCCGTTCATCGCTTGCCGACAATACAGTGGCATCGAGACAGAATTCAAGCTTCGAGACGGAGCTTTGAAAATTCAAGACAAGTTTTCATCTGTTGTGTTTGCAGACAACATACCTACATTTAAAAGTAAGTGGAAATTAATCAACCTTCGAAGTTCTGCTTGCTGATGATATTTTTATTTATTTATTTTTTTTTTTTGTATAAGAAATATAAAAGAAAATATTTTAACCTTTTCGCCGTCCTCTCTTGTCCGCGAAAATTATTTTCCCTCTGTTTTTCACCGCATTAGGACAAACAAAAATAAAACTCAAACAAGTAAACATCTGCAAAGCGTTTTAAAAGTTTTAAAGTTTTAAAATATAAAGGAACGTTTGAAGCGCGTTACGGCCGCCCTGCAGAAGTTTCACTTGAACGGGTTAAACGCGTTAAGGAGGACGAAGGGGTTAATTGTCAAAACATTCGAATCATAGCTTTTAGAATCTCAAAGTTTCATAACTCTTTGAGTTCGAAAAACACATTCTTGAAATAACTGTCTGTGAACATGATAACTTAGAAATGTTTTGTGCTCGACGGATGAACTTTGGTATGCAGTCTTTATATAAAATTTATAGATTTCTGCCAGATTTTGCACAAAATATATTCGCAGGAAGTTCTTTTGCCCGATCTATCTCAGAACAAGTGAACTTTGAAAACATAGAGAGCTATATAAAAAGAAAAAATTTGAAACGAAGTTTTAGCATCTAATCTATAGAACCGTATCAGCTTTAAAATCAAATATATTCACGGATTGACTGTATATACGAATATATAAACAAACTAAAAGCCGCCCCTTTGAAAGATTTTATCCAAAATAATACACATCTATGATTCTGATGATATATATATATATATATATACCAAATTTTATACGTATAGTTTTTTGGGATTTCTTGAGTTATCGTCTTCATTTTCTTAAAAACAGATTTAAAAAAAAAATATTCTACTCTGATACTGATAAAGATTTAAAAGCGAAGAACATTTTACCTAGCTTTGAAATAAATATGTTAATTTTTACTTTCTCATATCGTTATCAAAGAGAACGTATAGTAATCGTTTAAAAAAAATGACCTCGATATTTTGACGAATCTCCACGTTTCAGATCTTCCAGAGATCGAAAAATACAATTTTGGAAAATGTCCGTCTGCCTGTCTGTGATAAAGATAACTAAAAAAACGCCTTAATCTAGACGGATGAAATTTGGCATAGGGTCTTTATACTAAATTTGTAGATTTCTATCAAATTTTGAACAAAATCCGCTTAGATTAAATCTGTCTGTCAGGCGTTTTGAATATAATTTAAAACGATAAAAACTAAATGAAGAGAGTTATATATATAAAATTAGATACACAGAATTGAAACCTATAATATAGATACCTAGCAAATTTTGAGCGAAAATCCAATAATAGATTAACCGTATGTCGAATTGTATTTTTAGAATAATGTAAAAGCGATAGCTCAAAGATTCAACGACTTAAGTATATCAAATTTGGCATGGGATTTTTGTGACAACAAGTGTAGTTTTGTATCAAATTTTTGTTACAATCGGTAGGTAAAAACGCATTCAAAACAAAAATTCTATTTTCGGATATCATTAACGGCATGTCAGGGATTAATCACCAAATAACTCGCCAAGAAGGACACTATAGATACAATAAAAGTGATAAATTCATGCCAAAGGCTAATATTTCGTAGCAATTGTACGCCGTTACCACGCAAGGCATTCTCTAGGATAACACTTTAATTAGAAAGTATGCAAGAAGATTTTGGGGAAACCGCTTCTGCTGTTTTGATTCATTTACATTATTAGTTATTAATTATTATTGTAATTTACATAATTAGTTATTGTAATTTTGAGTTGTGATGTTACATAAATGCATATTGTTACGAAATTTCCGGGGTTCGTTTGGATAGTGGAAGTTATATGGTGTGAAGAATGCTCAATCAGCAGGCGGCAGTAGAAAATAAAACAACGACGTTTATTGACACGAAGACACACAGGACAGCACAAAGACGACAACTATATACAGCACAGAAGACGATTATCTTCAGCCGAGTCGTGCAGCATACAACAGCATACACAGCAGACAGTAGCACACAGCTCAGTTCAGCACTAGCTTGACTCCGTCGCTGCTCCGCTTATCTCTGGAAGGCCAATTCTTCACCGTCGCTTCCGACTACTCTTCGACTCCACTGGTCCACGACCACTCAATTCACGACTGGTTCACAACTCGACTCACCGTCTACTCACCGGCAGCTGAAGCTCCTTGTATAGGTCTTAGGAGGCGGGGCTAGAAGCCTCTCAACCAATCAGGAACGTTCCAGGCGTATCTCCGTTCCTACTGGACGGATCGGGAAAATTCTGGATGTCTCGGGTATAATCTATTTTGGCGCCAAAGTCGCCAAATGGTCGCTAAGCTCTGGGACCACCCATGGAACCAGCTATGCTGGAAAGCCGCATCGCAGATTCGTAACAATACGTATGGAACAGACGATCACTCCCTTGGAACGAGTTAAATTCACAGTTTAACTACATTTTAGCTGTTATAATTGCATGCTAAATTTTGTCTGTCTAGTTATCGCGGATATACTGAGGATTTGCGCTTTGAAATTATCGTTTTCACTTGCATTCGAAATGAAAGACAGATAGACAAAAAAAATTTTAGAAGGTTTCTTTAAAATACTATTTTAATTTCATAGAAATCTAAATATTTGTGGCAAAGATTGCATCCTAATTTTCATTCACCTACCTAAAAGCATTTTTGAGTTATAACGTTAACAAACAGATAGCAGAGTAGTAATTGTCAGACAGACTTCCATTTTTTTTTTTTTTTTCGGAATCAGAAAGCTTTGGAACGTGGTGATACGTCAAAATTTTGAGATTGCATTTTTTGTCTATTATAATATTAGTATAACTTTTATAACTTCGTTTAAAGAAAGTAAAAATTTACTTTAAAAAGCAAAACAGTGCTTTATTTAACATACACTTGCAAACTGTATGCACAGGCTAATCTTGTTGTTTAATATATCATTTTTTTGTTTGTTGTTTTAGGAATGGATACAAGATAGAAAGCTAGTAATGAGGAGCTCGCACGTGTCTACATTTTATGGACCGTGGAATAGTGAGCAGAATATATAGAGAAATGGAGACCGGTCATTTCCGGCGTGAAAATCCTTACCTTGCACCTTACGCAATACTGACTACTGCTATCACTATCTTTTTACTTGTCTTATTATCCTGCATTTACTACTGCACGGACCGTCATGTGCGTCGGAGATTACTGTGGAACAGAACACAAGCGAATCCCTCTCAGCCAGTACTGCCAACAGTATCTGCAGCACTTCAGGAAGACGTCCATTCGTCTGCTATTTGCGTCAACGATGTACCTCCGGATTATACAGTAGTGGTTGATCAAAAGACTATGGCAGCTCATATTAGTGTTAATTTAAATCGTTATCCTAAAATTGTAGGTGGTAAAAAGCTGGAAACCCCTCCTCCAGCGTATATAACAGTGGCACCTTTTAAGTGATGCTAGTTTACCCATAGACTTGATGACTGTTTATAAGCAGTGGTGTTGAAAAAATGAATGTTAGCCAATCTTTGCCTCGATGGTACTTTGATACTTGATATAGTAATTATTAATGCTAGTGATGCAAGCTTACCCATCAGTTTGGAGATTTTAGAGAATCAGTGGTATAGAAATGATGGTCAGGGCGTTAACTTTCTGGGGCATTCAACAGCATCGATATATTTGTCGTTCAAAATTGAAAGAAATGCTCTACTTCATCTTCATGGCACCAAATAATTTTTTTATTTTTATTTTAGAGGAGTAAAATTAAATAGCTGCCAGGATATTATTCTTGCAAGTCAGAATGCCGAGGGTGTATTCTAATTATTTGGTGTTTAAAAGTGACTGAGAAGAGTTGAAGGGTTCACACCTGAAACATTTGTTTTGCCCCGACCCTCGTAAGATGCATTGGCTTACAAATATTCTATTGTCTATAAAATAAATATGAATAAAATAAAATTAAGAATGACAAAAGGAACAAATGCAATTAAAGAGTCACTTATTGAATAATTTTTAACAAATGAAGGTACTTTTTTTTTTTTGTCTTTCTTCATATCGAAATTTATAAAATCATTTATGACTTGGTGGGAATGTTTACTCCGAAATTTTCTCACATAATCTCGAATAAAGATCATACTCCCCCCCCCACCCCCACCCTTCCTCCACAAAAAATATATCTTGGACTTTGCGTAAGGCCGGGAACATCACAATTGCTCAGACTTTTATTTTATTTTCAGAGTCTTCTTTCAGATGAGAGTTATTTTGTTTTTAAAATCATCTTTCACATGAGAGTTTTGTGCTTCTTGTTAGAGGGAAGAAAATGAAATATACTTCTCCTTGGAAGTCATTTTTTTACCAGATCGAAACTAAAATTTGATATAGAGCTACAATTTTAGAAACAAAATCACATTCCAATTTTATTTTGTGAAGCTTTTGAGTTATTACGTTTATTAGCTTACGAAGATACAGACCGACAGACAATTAACCGTTCGACAGATCTGGTTTAAAAAAATATGCACCAAATTTAGCTGTAACTAGCTGTATTTAGCTGTAAAAAATTTAGCACCTAACTAGCTGTTTGCGTTTCGTAGTTGTATTCACGTTAAAACGTTTGTATTTGTTGTGCTCCGCTTAATTTATTTCTGATTAGTGTATTTTATTAATTTTTTTAAATTGAATAAATTTTTAAAAATCATTAAAGAAGTCGCAGAGGGCGAAGTTTTCATTCTGTTTTATTAATACTATATATATATATATATATATATATATATATATATATATATATATATATATATATTTCTAAATTAGTAATAAACTTGCTCTTAGAAAAGTGTCTTCATTATATAGCCATCACTGGTCGAAGAACACGGTCATATTTCATTTAGACAAATATGTATTTTGTAGCCAATGCAATGTTTTGTATATGGAGAATTTACAAAAGTAATTGCTTTATGAAAAAGTTGCTTATTGAATGGTCGTTATTTACGAAAAAAAGTGAGAAAATATGTTCCTTTTAAATTGTTATTTATTATAGTAAATGTAAAAGAAGTATTATATTGAAAATCATCATTTGTGAAATAAAAGTGAGAAAATGTATTTACTGTAAATAGTTTTATTTCTTATAATAAAAATAAAAGTGATTTGAAAAGAATTATTTTGTAATTTTTTTTTTTTTTTTTTTTTTTTTTCATTTTTAACGCTACAGGTTTGAATTTCTTTTGTGAAAATTACTAATCATTTTTAGTGACTATATTGTTCTTCTGAAATATTAGTAATATTTTGTTTATATACAAACATAATTTTGCAGATGCGTTGCTGAAAAGGGGAAACTTTTGAAATTTTAACTTCAATTTATTTCACCACGGGAATCATCTTATAGATTGAGAAAAAGTGAAAAGAAATACATAATGTTATAAAAGCAAAATGATAGAAATTTTTCCCTTCAATGATTTTACTATGAGATTTTGATAGGGATTTCTTTGACACGTGCCGACTTAGACAAAGGAATCTTAGGTATCTTTGAAGGATATGTGTAAGTTTTAAGGATTTTTATTCCTTCGTTCTTGGTGTGGGAACCATGGAGTCAGCAGATTTGTTAAACGCGTGTTAGAAATAATTAAATAAAGTGTGGGAATTGGACCAGGCAATCCGAGAACATTTTAGAATGAAGCTAACGTGGGCTAAATTAAGATAAAAATTAAGAAATTAATTAGGATTTAAATTATATTAAGAAATATCATTATATGTATATGTATAAAACGTTCATATGGAATTAAAACCAAGCCTAAGTTTTTAATCGTCATTTGGCAACAGTTCACATGTTCGTCGAGGCAGAAACAAACTTTTTTTTAAAGTTTAATAATACAAAAAGATGAGTTTCAGTCAAGCGATAACGATTATAAATCGAAGTAATCGCAAACGGGAGGTAGAAAAAAAGAAAATGTTTAAGAATCAATCATAATTAGATCCAATTGGAATGAACGGAATAGAAATGTAAAGCCTTTTTGTGTAAGGAGAGAAAGTACCGAATTACAAGAGAACACCAATGAGTTTACTTCTTTGAAGTATAGCTAACGATTGAATCATTATTACTCAAGTATAATTTAAATTGGAACAACTGTGATATAAATCCCCATTAGCAATATTTGGAAAATATCGTCTCCAAGTGCCAGTGTTTCAAGATGAATTAAAGGGGAAAAAATCCCTTAAACAAAATATTGACAATAGGGATCTATATTAAAGTTGTACCTTTAAAATAATATGATATTGTTACGAACCTGTGATGCGGCTTCCCAGCATAGTGGTTCCATAGGAGGTCCCAGAGCTTCGCGACAAACTTGGCGACCATTTGGCGACTTGGCGACGAATTTGGTGAATTTGGCGCCAAAATAGATTATACCCGAAACATTGAGAATTTTCCCGATCCGTCCAGTAGGAACCGAGTTACGCCTCGAACGTTCCTGATTGGTTGAGAGGCGTCTAGTCCCGCCTCCTGAGACCTATAAAAGGAAGCACCTGCAGCTGCTGGGTGGTGGTGAGTCGAGTGGTGAACCAGTGGTGAATTGAGTAGTCGGAAGCGACAGAGAAGAGTGGTCGTGGACCAGTGGAGTCGTCGTAGTTGTGAACCGACAGTGAATTGAGTCGTGGACCGGTGGAGTCGAAGAGTAGTCGGAAGCGACGGTGAAGAAGTCGTCTTCCAGGGACTAGCGGAGCAGCGACGGAGTAGAGCTGCTGTGTATATTGTTGTATGCTGCACGTCTCGGCTGAAGATAATCGCCTGTTGTGCTGTATATAGTTGTCGTCTTTGTGCTGTCCTGTGTGTCTTCGTGTAAATAAACGTCGTTGTTCTATTTTCTACTGCCACCTGCTGATTGAGTGTTCTCCACGCCCAGTATCCAAACGAACCCCCGGAAATTTCGTAACAATATATATCAGCTACTTGAAAAGTTTAATTTTAGAAATTGCTGATTAAGTTTTTAATAATTGATGGAAAAAATAATGAAAGCAGTTCATGCAATTTGAAATAACGTAAATTCATTTTTAGAAATGGATATATTTATAATTTCTTATCACAAGCAGAATTGCAGAACTATATGGTGAGCGAATAAAGCGATTTGGAATCACGTCATGATCTCAAAAGAATCATAACGTGATTTTTGGTGAGAGGAGCAGTTTCATTTAAATGTATTACCCATTGATAGTCATGGGTTGCCTCAACAGAAGTAAATTCAAACTACAATTTAAATTAGACATTTACAACATCTTAGTTTCGTAAGCTTACACCCGCTCATATTATGAGATCGTGAACCTATCTAATGAAAACAAGTTGTATGACGGTCACAATCCCATGAAAAACATAATTATCACAATATAATAAACATAATAATATAATAATAAACTTGCTTGTAACTAGCCATCTTTCTGAATCAGCTGATTTGCAGGGAATGTTATCTGTATTTGCTTCAAATTAAATATTTTCTATATAATTTGATATTCAGGATTCCTACAATAAAACATTTTAAAGTTTCAAATTATGATAAACATTAAAGAAGTACATTATTTTAATAATGACCTTACGCCTCTTCTGTTTTATTAAATGTGTAAACTCCCAAATGGAGTAAAATCCTTCGTCATCATAGTGTCATTAAAAATTTTACTGTCCACGTGATCTCTCTTCAAATCGCAATTTAAATTATCCACTTATTTTATTGATACGCTTCGGTGTTTAACGTATTTTGAAACTTTATACGATTTAATATAATTATTTGAAGATAAAAGTTTAAAAATTATCAGTTTATGAAAAAAAAAAAAAAAAAACCTCATAATCATTTTTGTTAGAGGATAACTGAGATACAGCTCACTACCTGTCTCTTTCTTTCTGAATCTTGTCGATATTCGTTTGAAATATATATATAAGTTGCTTTATATATTTGACTTAGAAATAAAAAAGAAAAATTATATTATACTTAGAATATATATAGTTAAAAAAATATTTTCTACAAATAATTGTATTTCTTTGAATATTCAAAGTGCATACTTGGAATTTAAAAATATTCTCTTCTCACATGTTCTAATCCATCTATAAAGTTTCGGGGTTTTTTTTAAATGAAAACCTTGCAAGGCATAAGCAAAAAACATGTGCAAAACAAACATTTACGAGTAATTTGATTTACTTAGCAAGCTTGCTTAATAAAGGGTTCTTTCTATATAGAGAATTTTAATTTTCTTCCTCATCATTCCAAGTATGCATAATATAGGTTTTGGAAATCTAACAGATTGCCTTTCCATACTTAGCAGTTTTTCTCAAAGGATTTACAGATTTGCAGCAAAATGATTGCATTAATTCATGTTTTAAACATTTAGCACCAAATATATAACATTTATAGGACTTTCTTAAATGTCGCAGTGATTTTTATAATGTGATTCATAATTGCATTTCAGATGTGATTTCGCATAACAAACTGTTACATGACGTGTGGTTCAAATTTACATTCATAAAATGGATGCAAACTATTTTGATAGAAAAAAATCTTAGTCTTTAGTAATATAATTTCTCTTTTATTTTAGGAATTGGTGCAGAGACTTGAACCTAGTACTGAGGAGGATTTCGTACATATCCACTTAGCACTGATTACAAGAGGAATTATCAAAGTATATAATGAAATGGAGAATGACAATGCTCAGAGTCCAAGAGCCATTATTCCTTATGAAGTATTAGTAATTATTATTGTTGGCCTTTTCTTTCTTTTATTAATATTTATTCACTGCTATTTGCAATGTTATAAACATCGGAGACGCCTATGGAACAGCATACGAGCGAACCTTTCACAGCCTGTACTGACGACTGCACCTCCAATGCCACAGGAAAATGATACAACACCAGTTGGCGATATTGATGTTCCTCCCGACTACACAGTAGTTGTAGAACAAAAAAATGTGGCAGCTAACACTAGTGATAATTTTAATTGTTATCCGAAAGTGGCAGGAGGGAAAAAATTGGAAACACCTCCTCCAGCTTATACGACATTGCCACCGTTTAAGTGATGATTTTTTCCCATAGACTTTGTGACTGTTTATAAATGTCAGCCAACTTTTGCCCGCCAGAATGACAAGTGTTATTCGTTTCCTTCGTGATATTTGATGTCTAAATGTGAAATAAAAGGACTATCATTTTTTTTCTTACTCTACGCACTGAATTTGTGACAATAAGAGTAATTGGCGGTCAAGGTATTACTTTTGTCCACCAGAAAGATTAGTGTTATTTGTTTCCTATGTGATAATTAATATTTAAATGTGAAAAGATTACTTCGTCCTCATTTTCTCCAATGAATTGGTAACTTTTTAGAATCAGTGGCGTTACAGAAGTAATTGCCGGTCAAGACATAAATTTTGTTCGCCAGAATGCTAAATTTTTTTCATTTATCTCTTTATACATGGCATTCAAATGTGAAATGAAAGAACTTTTTTATTTAAATCCCAATTGAATTGGTAACCATTTAGAATCAATGGTGTATTGACGGTAATTGGTACTTAGATTATTTGTCTTGGACTAGAATGTTCATGATAATCAATCCCTTAGTCTTATTTGGTGTTTAAAATTAAAATTAAAAGAAGGATGGGTTCGAAAGTTTTTTCACCTGTAGTTTTCCTCGCCAGTTTCGATGCCATTCTAGAACCATAACAATGATTATCGTTTTCCCTTAAGGGGCTATAGGACCTTTAAACCTTTAATTTTTAAAAATTGTTTTTTTTATTATTTAATTTGATAGATGGACGATTCTGAATATTTTTTATATTGCACATGTGTGTACTTTAAATTAATTAAAAGATATTGTTCTAAACGTGAACTTCACTGTTGACTTTTCACTCAGAAACATTTACTTTAAAGTCTCAATGCTACATTTTCAGAGCTTGCGCGCGGGATTAAACAAAAAATGGTTCGTCATATCAATATGAAATTTCCAGATATAATGTAAAAAATCATGCAAAATCAAGGCATTATTATGTATATTTTTATTAGTACTTGTTAATACGCTAAAAATGTTTTTTTAAAAAGCGTTATCATGTTTTAACAAAATAAAAAATAAAATAACACCAGTAAATCTGTAAAAATATTTTTCAGTTTGCATGATTTATGAAGTTATGTTCTTTGGGAGTAAATTGGTGTAGCATTTGTTTACATAAATTGATTATTTTCTGAAAAAATTTGCATGTAAGAAAATTCTATCTTTGATCATTCATACGGAACATATTCTTTTTTTCACATATATTTTAAATAATAGAAAATATTTCTTTAACTTAAAAAATTCATAATTATAGGATTAAATGTCTTTTAAAACTGTGGTAAAAAATCTATTAGGTTAAAGAATTTTTTTCTTACGTTAAGCAGAGTCGCATTTGCTCAACTTTCGAAATCTGTTTTAGTTTTAAATGCCCTATAGACCATTAACCCTTTTCTAGGGCCGTGGGAAGTATGCTTCCCACCAAATTTATCAATCTTTGCATGAAATTGTGTAGGTTGGCATAAGTTCTGACAAATTTTTTTAGAAAGACAGAAACTTACATGCTTCAGTTCTTTATCTTACACAAAATAACGTGTCTTGATTTGTTACTTAATTATTAATTAACCAAATTAATTAATTAATCAAATTAAATTTATCTAATAAGCTAAATAAATCCCTTTTCTTATTCTTATGTCAAGTCTAAAAATATTTTTTACATAATATGACTAGAAAAAAAATGGCCCTTTAAAGGGTTAAAATAAAAAAAAACATTTTACAAAAACTGAAGATATTAGCGGGAATACAATTAAAAATCAACTTATTGAAAAAGTTTTAATACATGAGTCTATATTTCCTTGACTTTATTTATATAAAACTTTTTTTAAAAAAAACTTTCATAAAAAATATAAAAGAATACTTTAAAGAATATAATAAAGTTAAATCTTGTGACGAAGCTTTACAAAGGCTGTAAAGGGTTTAACCTATACTTGTAAACAGAAATGTTTGTGTGTTACTGTGCGTCGACGATTTCCAGACAAATCTATAGTCCAGTTTGACACAAAGGTAGCCGTAATAGTGATTCAATGCACCTTGAAGATCGAATTTGGAGATTTAATTTACAATTTTTTTATTTAATATATATTAAAAATCAGTATTTATGGAAAAAATGAAAATTGTATATAGTTTGTATTGTATATAGTTTTATTTATTACAATAAAAATATTTTTTAATGATTTGAAAAAAAATATAAATATAAATTTGGTGGTGCTTTTTTTTTTTTCATTGTTTACATTATAAAGTGTCTTTAGAGACCTATTAGTTCTTCGGAAGTATTGGTTTCTCTTTATTTGAATTAAATCTCCTATGCATAATTTGACATTTATACTTGTTTCAGAAATATTGTTTTAAACTTAATATTTAATTAGATATATATAGAATATTATTTTCATAGGTTTACACGTATTGTTTGTATTGGAATCATGAACTTCAATAAGTTTGATTGTGAAAAGAAGGTGGGGGAAGTGTTGGGTTTTACATTGCTTTAAAATCCCTATATAGTTGAACCAAACTAAAATCTGAAAGTACCATTTAATTGATAACAATTGTGTTTCTTATCGTGCAATACACTAATTATAATTCAATCATTTTTATCCTCAAACAAAATCTTTATATATTCTAATTTTCCATTGAACAAGTTATATCCAACAAGTGATAATATTCAGTCAATTCTTTCAAAAATTTGAAATGCCTTCTTGTGTAGAGTCTTCAAATAAACTTGCATTTAATTTTTTATTATTTTTTCTTTATATTTTCAGTTTTAAAATTGAGTTAACAATAAATACTTTATAATATATATAAAAAAATATTGAAGCCATCCTTATGTTACTTGAGATAAAATATTGTAAATCTGACGTTTTATTATTTTCTCGCTAATTGTTTCATTGAATGCCAGAATACAAAATGTATGAAACAGATATTTTGCAAAAGTGATTTTGCTTGAAAGCAAAAACTTTTTCCTCATTTTGTTTCCGATCATTTTCACTCCATAATGCTAACCTCTATTGTGTTATTTAATATCAACACCCTCGCGTTCTGTATTATATTAGTTATCATATTATGTATATATACGTACCATAAAAAGAGCTATTTTCAAACTAAAAAAAAATCGATGCGCTAAAAATCCATAATCATCTATTATCAAAGTAAAAAACATTTTTAATTTAATTATAATCTTAAATGGGTATATTACATCAAAATTAAATAATGTATTAAATGGTAGAATAATGAATTTGTAGTAAATAATCTATAATATATAGATTATTTACTACAAATATAATCTAATAATAAATATTAGGATTCATTATTGATAAGGATTAATGTAACGAAAGTCGATTTCATTGTAACCGATTTCGTCATATTCGACATATCTTCTTTTATTTCAAACATAAAACAGGTTCTAGTCGAAACAGTACTCAATATCTAGTTTTAATTAATAGCATGGTTGGGCATCCAATTTCGCAAAAATAAGACTGTATTAAAATTTAATTACTTTCTTGAAAGAATGCCTATTTTCGTATTTTCTTTTGGACAGGAATTTAAATAATTTTTTTTAGCTCACGTATGAGACTTCTATCACATAAAATAACTGAAAACTATTCTTTTTCATCTGTTGAAATTTTATTTAGTACAACTTTCAAAATAAAAATCCACAATTTGCCCTTTTTTATTTTTTTTTGTAAAAAATATATACAAGAAAAAAATATTGTAATTACCAAAAAAAAAAACTCGCAATTTTGACAAATCTGCACGTTTCAAATTTTTTTTGAGTAAAAAAAAAAATATATATATATATATATTGTAAATTTTTGGGGACAGTTTTTTGAATTTTCATTAAGTAGTTATCTCAGACGCATAATTAATTAAGGACAAGTGTGTTTGTCACCATAAGCTCAATTTCAGAAGGAGAGGCAAAAAGGGAAAATAAAATATATATCTAAATAATAAAAATTAAAGCAAAATGTTAAAAGCTGTATCATTTTATAATCATTTTGAGCATTCGTTTAAATGTAAAAATTGAATCATCAAAAATAATATATTGTACCATTTATGGTACATATATCATAATTTGAGAAACTGAGCTATAAAGCCTTTACTCATTTTCTAATCCATTATATTTCAAAGCAACAATTCTCGAAATTTCTTTAATATGAAATATATATTTTTTAAAAAAACTTATCTACAAGGTAGAAGAAAATCTGTTTTAATGACTTGATTTATGCATTTTACATATCGTATGGTCATTAGTAAAATTTTTTAAAAAGTAGAAGAATAAAAGATAGAAAAGAAAATATTTATACTTATTTGTAACCGAAAATATCCTTTCTATATTTTTTACAAACATATATAAAATTTGTGGAAGTTTGAAAAACAATTGAAACGCATGGATTGTTTTGAAATTTGGAAAATCTTCTTTTTTCATGTTTTGAGAATATAGTCTAGATTCTAAATAAATACCAATACGTTCGAAGTTAGATTGTAAAATGCTTGCAATTTACTTGTTTTAAATACATATGTAGAGATATCTTAAAAATGCATTTAAAGCATAGCATTTACATTTTTACAGTAAAAAAATGCATAAAAATGTAAACACTTTAGAATTTATTTTATTCATTTTATTATAATCCATTAAAATGTTTTTATACTATTATAAAAAATAAAATTTTGATAAACGTTTATCAAATTCAAATTCTAATATCATTATATTATATCAGTAAAAATAATTTTAAAATAATAAGCAATGAAGAATAATTTATTATTTAGTTGAGCTTGCCATATCATTTTTAAATCATTTTAATTGCTCATAATACCTTCAAAAATTATAATTTAACTTTTGATTCCTCTAAGGTTTAAAGTAAGATTTGGAAAAACGAATTTTTTCATTCAAAAATATTTTGGAAAATTGGATTAATATTAATAAATTTAAGTTACTTTAAATATTGATAAGAACATAATTAGAAAACAATTACAATAAGAACACAAAAAGCTAAAATTTAAGAACAATAATAACAAAAATAAATAGCTGTTTAAAAGCAATCTATAACTTAACAGTATTTTTGCCTTTACCTATTTACCAATTTCTACTGCATTAAAAATGCAAATAAAGGATTTCCTGTGAAAATTAGGTTTCTTTTTAACCCTCATTCGAATACTGAAATATGCAAAAATACTGTTTGCTTTTAGAAAATTGATATAGTAATTTAGTAAATTAGTATTGTGTAATTATAATTAGTAAAAATTATTTTCATTAAAATTCTTGGGAATAATTCTTAATATCTATAAGGAAAAATTAGAAACTTTCAAAATTTTAATTAAATTACTGAAGCTTTAAATATATATTAACTGTTAACCGCTTTTTGCTCTTTTAACATCGCAATAACAAAAACACGAGAAATCATAACAAACCCTCGTGGGCGGATTTAACCATGAGGGTGAGGTGAGTTTTCATTCGTCATTTTAATATTAATTTCGTGGTTGATAGACTGTTCATAGAACAATAATTTCTCACCAGATGAGGAAAATATTACATGGGTGTTATGTTTTGTCGCATACTTTCTCTTAAGAAGCGACAACATATGATACAGATTCACAAAAGTATAATGTGCTAAAATCATAATATCTTTCTAAATATCATTATCTTTTCTTTTTTTTTTTTTTTTTCATTTCGAAAGACTACATAAAATTGCTGAAATAAATTGAATTTGCTGATTCTTAAAAAAGGAGATAAAAAATCACATTATCACATCCAAGAAGATTTTTTTCCATATCAGTACAGTTTATTAATAATAGTTTTTCAAGAACATGCAAACATTGTAATTTTGAAACAAATATTTTTGGTAGATTACATCCTAAATAATTTCATAGGTTATTGCTTTACATTAATTAATAATCTGATATATATCAGGGAAAGAAGAACTCAATTTTCTAGTATTAGAATATTTAAATTCTTCGTAAATACCAAGGGTAAAATAAGAGAATCAAACACCAGATTTCTCACCAAGACAAAAAAAAAAAAAGTATACAAATCTATAAAAACTCGCATAACTAATATAATAAGAAATGAAAAAGAAAGTAAGAAAAAAAATCATTAGTGATTTATTTTCTTAAAAAGTTCAAACTAATAACTATTTAATATACGTTTGTGTAATAAATATATGTTTTGCTAACATTTCCCAATAGCCACCTTGTATCCAAGTCACCTGTACAGTCACAACAAAATCATTTGGATTCAATTTTTTTCTCAATAAAGCAAGCATCAGATCCTGTTTTATTTTTCTTATGAAAGTTTATTGTTTTTTTTTGTTTGTTTTTTGTAAAATCAAATTATAAACTTAGGCAATACTTTCCTACTTATTTTGACCAATAGGAGAACTATAAGATAAAGTATTAAAAAACTAGTATATTGGAGGATATTTAGTGAAAGTTTAAATTATATTTACTAATAATTTTTCTATCCATATGTATTAACTACATTCTAGTGATTAATGGATTAAAAAAATGGTACAACTTGATTTTCACAGTGATCGCTGTAAAAATGACATCAAGGATAAGTGAAAGTGTGTATGATTGTTCATAGTTTGTTTACTTTTTTCTCCTATTTACATGATTTAGCAGTTTATTGTGGTCGCCATAGAAATGTAGTTGTAGCAACAAAAAAAAACAAAAAAAATCACTGAATATGCCATATTTACCTCAACAGCAATTGACTGCCAAATATGTCATGGCAGTCTACAGACTATGTTTGCTAATGATACACGATTAAACCAAAAATTTGCTAATGGTGTGCAATTAATTCGCAAATATCATTTCTGATTTTCTTTTGAATTTGAAATGTACAAGAATTCACAGAAGATCTCGTTACTAAAGGTTGATTAAAGCATTCATTTTTTACGCTTAGGTTAAGGATAATGAGTTGAAGTTAATGTAAGAACAGTTTTATCACTTTATAATTTCTTAAAAGTTTTTCAGTCTATAAAAAGTAATTACATCGTATCTATTTGTTAATATTTTTTCAGGGACTTGAATGTGAAAAACTTGTTTCAAAATATTAATATAAGTTACAGAATTTTTTTCTTTTAATGGAAAACTTCAAACTGACCTTCTTTTATGGTCATTTACAATTTGTTAGAATTTTTGTGTTAAATCAGAGTATTAACACAGATGGATTCAAAAGGTTTATTTGTGAGATGCACTTGATTTAACGAATCAAATCTTTTTTGCTTCTTTTTAGCATGGTCTAGAGAAATTGTGATTCTTTCTTTGAATTTTGGTTTCGTTAATATCTTATAAATTATTTTAACATTGAAAATAATAAGAAACGAGATTATTGAATAACATACTTGTTCCAGTATTTGCAGAAACTTTTCAATAATTTCATAATTCTACATACTTAGTTTTAAAGATTGGCAGAATATTCTACCTCTTAAATGTTAAACTTTTTAAAAACAAAAGCCATCTGATCAGTATAAGTGACAGTTTTTTTTTTTTTTTTGTTGTTTTTTTTCTTGAAAGTAATTGAGTTTATGTGTCGATTATGGCAAAATTTGATATTCTGTTGCAAACTTTTTTAGTTTCTTTTAATATTTCTAATGCATACTAGCATTTATCAGTCCTATTAAATTTCCCATGTTTTTTTAATAATTAATTTCAAGAGTATCAATATTAAACATACAATTGTGACTGATTTCAATTTTTCAAAAATAATTTCATAGTTATTGTTGATTTTAATAACTTTATTTTCAATTTTTTTGTGTAAAATCATATTTGAATACTTTCAATTTAATTTCCTATTTTTTTTTTTTTTTTTTTTTTTTTTTACAAATATTAAAAAGAATATTTAGATGTTTTCAGAAGAAAAATATCAGAATGTCATCAAAATAATTGAAAAGAAAATTAATTTTTGCTTGATTAATATTAAAATTAATCTATTGTAGATTGCAAGACTGAAAATTCAAATGGTAATTTGCACCACATAAATAAGCCAAAATTTGTGTAGAAAGTAAATTTTTCAATATTGTTATGGTGAATAGGTACATGCAAATACTTTAAAGCTAAATCTAACAAGGATATTTTCTTTCTTTTAATAAATTCCTTAACAAACTATGTTTAACATTAATTTTCTAAAATACATGCTTATTCGAGTCTTTTTATTTTTGTAATGCTTAAAACTAAAGTTAGTAGTGAGAAATATCAACTATTGCTTTATTTTATTAAGAAACCTTTTAATAATTTCTCAACCTGGTTCTTATTTTCTTGCTTTTCAGTAAGAAAAATATACTACGATCTCAAATTAACTGACAAATCAGAATTGAGCACTATTCTTTAATATACAGTTCTGTGTTTTCATACATTGTACTCATCCTTAGCAAAATCCAATTATATTTTAAGTTTATTTCATTTAATTCTTGCTTTAATTTATATTTATTCTCTTTAAAATCTGAGGTAAGAAAATTTTATTCACAGTGAATAGTTGGAGGGTTTTTTTTTTTGTTTTTTTTCACAAGCATGCAAAGAATAAGTTATTTTACATTTGTTATTTTCAAGTTTTTCCAGAATTTTTCCATTTTGATAGATATTTTGAACTTTGCAATCTATAGTAAAATTATATTTTGGCAACTAAGATAGATATAGTATAAGATAACATATAGTCTAGAACATACATCATCATTTTTTTTACAAAATTTTAAATCTAATATACATATATTTTGCAAAGCAGATCTGAATTAATGATTAGGATTTGGATTTCCTTTATGTTGATAAAGTTAGACCTAGCATTTTGTTTTGAAAATGTATATTAGCTTTGTGAAAAGGCATGGAATTTTGTTTGGGTAGAGGAACTTATTTGAAATTATTTTGCCTGAAATTACTAGGTTGTCAATGATTATCTAAATGTGAGCTTAAATCTGGATTTGCAATAGGGTCTAAATTCCTCCCCCCCCCCCCTTTTTCTTCATTAGATTTTTATATTTCTATGAATTTTATCACTGTTATAAATCTTCCTACAGAATTAGGAAGATGATTTATAAAAAGAAGTTATTTTAGATATTTTTAATACCATGAATGCTATCCTGATTGCCTAAATTCTATTTTATGTGAAAAATGGTTAACCGTATCCAACTTTGAAAGTTTTTAACTTCAACTTTGAAAGTTTTTAGTGAGAAATCAATTAAACTTGTTCCTCTTGATGCGGTATGTTTTCCTTTTTGCAAAGCAAATGAATTCATTCAAATTTTTAATTTCATTATAAGAATTTACATTCTCATTTAGGACACTATTCTTTAATTAACTGGACATACATATAAATTTCCAATTATTATCCAAATTATATTTTTGGTATTAATCATTAAAGTATTCTATTCAAGAGTTTATATCCTTGGAACTATTAGTTTTTATTTAACTCCTGAAAGCATTTCTGTTTTTTATTGTTTGTTTTTTTAATTTTAATTTATTGTTCATGTTCATTTTGATTTCATAAGTACATATTTTAAGTATGATTAGACTAAAGTAAAATTTGCATTGGAATGCCAATGTTTCTGAATATATCAGAATTTAAAGTATCAGAAATTTTACAATAGAAAAATGAGCAATTAAAAGGTTTTCAAAATTTCAACCTAAATACCTCGAATTTCAAAATTTAGAATATGCAATAAAAGCTTTGAAGTTACTTTTGAAATTAAATAAAGTTATATCAGTATGTTAATTAATAGCCTAGAATCAACAAATAAAATTATAAAATCATAATGGTTCTGGATTTAAATATTAGAGAACATTTTTTTTATTTTTCACTTTTTAAAATTTAATAAAAATTTAAAATCAAAACATTTTAAAAATTACTATATTTAATAGAAATATGCTCATATTATGAAAATATATTATTTCAAACACTAGTTAGCATGGCATTTTTAATAATATTTTTTTCACAATAGTATGGTAAAAACTTTTTTTTCTGATGTAGTGTGCTTATATAGAACAGTAACATTTTGAAATCTTTTAAGATTTAAAATGTTACTGTTCTTAATTTAATCTTTTTTTATGCATACATATCTTTGAAAAGTAAGGAACTTTCAGAATCTGGAGATACAAGAATAATTTAGAAAAAATCCAGAATTACTATAATGGATGTGATTTCATTAAACCATCACGAAATTAACTTGTAACGAATTGTAAGATAATCAAAATTCTGAGATTTTGAGGAAAAATATTTTTCCCTTTAATTTAATTTTGAATTAATATATTAGAAACATGTTGAAAAGATTGATTTGAAGAAACTTTAAGATTCGAAGGGTCCTATAAATGAATTGAAGTGCTGATTCGATCGAAGCTTTTAAGAAGTAATATCTATAATGAAGCGTATCTAAAAATGGTATTCGAAAACTTTTGGTGTTTTTTCCCCAAAACATGTAGTAAACGTGTCGACTTTTAAAATAATATTATACTAAATAAGCAAGAAAGGAAAGTTTTAAATCCAAAGTTTTATTTCTTGACTTGATCAGTAAGCAAAATGTTAATTTTTTAAAAATTGTTTGTTTAAATCTTGATAAGGAATTACCAAAATACATTTTCTATATTAAAACAAAACACTGAACCAAGACCTTGAGAAAGCATTCAGAGTTTATATTCTTCCAAAATGAGGATTTTATCGAAATTTAGCTGAGTTATACATATTTTTTTATTGATTTGCAGAAGCTGCACATTGTATTGCAGCTTAACGTTGAATAGATGGATTTACAAAATTAGACCCTGAGAAGAATGGAAAAGCCAAAATCCTTCAAAATTGAAATGATAAAGCCAAGCTTAATTAACTGATAAAACCAATTTGCTATTTTTTAAATAGTTAAAAAATTATAAATTGTAAGAATATTGCATAAATTGGATTTTTTGTTTGCATTTATAGGTAATGAATTCAATTTATTTGCATTCTTAAACTTATTTTCTTACATCTTGAACTTCACTTTATATTCTAAATTGTTCGAAAGTTTCACTTCCTCATTCTTCGCAGAATCTAATTTATGCAGCTTTAAGATTTAATGTCACATGAAAATCATGCAATTATAGCAGATGATATAGCTAGATTATGGTAAAAATCCTCTTCTCAGAGTTGTATAAGTTATAAATGCTTTCATACGGTATCTTTGTATTACTAGCCATGATTTGACAAAGTATTTTTAAAAGATGTTTTAAAAAATTTAAGATTCTGCATAAACAAGAAAAATAAAAATAAAGCTGTGATTTTAAAATAACTCTTTAGCAGTTTATTTACTAAAAGTTATAGATGTAATAATTTGAATTTAAATGCCTTCAGTTCTTTCGAAAATACTATTCTATTAGAATAATATTTCCTAAGCCCACGAACTCAAACTTAATTTTGACATCTGAGTTGTGTGCATTTTTGATTTGTATGTTAATCACTGCACTTAAAATGAAATAGTGATTTTGCTGGAATTCAGGACAAATTTCCTTCGGAAGCTGTATAAACTCACAGTACATTCTCGCAATTTTTTTTTTTTTTTTTTCCCTTTCTACCTTTGTTTTAAAAGGGGGGACTGTATTCCCTTCTGATCATAACCCAAAGGAATCAATGGATAGAAATATAACTCTTTCTGTCACATCATGAAAAATAAAAATTATTATTAAAAGGACTGCACGCCTGCTTTTCCTTAAATAAATTTTTTGCGCTTAATATTATATTGTAGAGGGAAAAAATTGTTAAAAAATTAGAAAGCTTGTTTCCCATGTATCCTGCAGGTCAGCATTCTGAAATTTAATGTCATTCCATTCATTAGTTTTAGCCGTAGGTGCCTCCACGCAAAAAAGTTATTTTATCCCCCCCCCCTCTTCGTACATTTGGTGCATAAATCACTTGAAAAAAAAAGTTACGTTCTTTGATTATTTGAAACTAAAATGAATACTGGATGAAAAAAAAATCTCTACTACTAATAAAGATGAATATATGTGTATGTGTTTGTACTCTTCGGCACAGAACAGATGGAAATTTGCACTTCGGAGGGACTTTTAAGAAATTTTAATTAATTAAAAATTTAGTTGGTTTTGGCATTTTCAAAAATATTATTGCACAAATATAAATTTTACACTATTTCGAAATTTATTGATTTGTTTATTTTTGATGATACTAATTTAATAGTTGTGCTGAATGTTTCTGAATTCTAGCAGTTTTTTTAAAGATTTTTTTGTACCTTATTTCCAACGAGATATTATCCTGAAATTCCAACTATTTTTATTGTTTTTGTCAATATTTGATCGCATGATTTTCATTCATTATTAAAAGTTAAAGAAGTACTATTCTATTTAATATCTGTGTAGTTTACAAGAAGAATAAAAAAGAAAGTGAAGTTACAATACCGCGGAACTTAAAAAACAGATTCATTTACATTTTTAAGAGCTTTATGATGTTATCTGCTTGATCTCCATTAGAAAGGTTCATATACATAAAGAGCAAAACATATGTAAGACAATTAAAATAAATTGCTGTTCTTTCTGATAATTTAATGAAATCGTGGACATGAAGTTATATCCAAACGATTTATTTGAAATTAAATATACCAATGTCTCCGGCGAAAAAGCTGGTCGTGAAAGACAATTAATTAAAAAAGAAAGAAAGAGACACTTTGATAGTAATTCATGGTTTTAAATGAAACCATGGGTCACTAGAGATTCTAAAAATAACTGACTTTCAAGCAAAATTAAAAAAAAAAAAAAAAGAAAGAAAGAAAAGAGTAACTATTCTTATTTACTAACCTCCTTTGGCAACCATTTGATTCATTCAAGTAAATGTATGTAAGAATTTTAACTAAATATTTCATGTAACTTGTTCATAAAGACTTAATTAGCAAAATATTTTTTAATTTCAAATTTTGTAAGATATAATTCACACTAGTTTTGAAATCTTATGCTGTGTTTTCTTTATGTTATGCATTTCTTTAGTTTAATTTACGAGCATTAGTGTTAAAACACACACACACACATTAAAAAATTTCTACTCTTTTTTTAAGTGAGAACTTAATTATAAATTCAACGAAATTTTAAAAATTTTGTTAAAAACAAAACTTTATAGTTAAACCTTTTCAACACGAAAGAAATAAGCCGCATTTTCAATTCTTTTAATCCTTATATATGAGGAAAATGTCATGACGAAATATTGGTGGTAAAAAGGCAAAAGATTTGAGTTACTTTATAAGAACAAAAATATTATAAAATACACTTAAAAAGTTTTTTTAATATGTTTTAAAAATAGAAAAAAAATTATATTGCAAAAAAATGCTGTTATTGAAAAAAAAATTGAATTTTGAGATGGTTTTAAAATTATTTTTGCACTGCAACATTTTTGGAAGATATGGAAAAATAATGATAAAATTTCACTTAATATTTAATTCATTAAAATTCCAAAAACAAAATCGCTCCCAGATCCACATTCTCACTCTTCAAAATATATGTATGCAAAGTTTGGTTGTTCGAGATTCAAAAGGGCTTGGCCTGTGGAGAGCTGATACATGAGACACACGCACGCATTCATCTTCATTTTTAGTAGAGATTTTAATTATACTTGGTCTTAACTTCGTTATATAGTGCCTCTTCTAGTTGAAAAAAAAACTGTGTTGATATACCATTTTGATATAAATACAAGATGCAATAAATTAATGAATCTTTTTGCTTACATTTTTTTAACTACCAGTTCAAATGCAAACAAATATGCATGTCGATAGATAATCCAATAATGAATTTGATCCAAAAAAATTTTATAAGAATATCTGATGATGAAATTTGTTCTAAATTTTTTTTAAAATTTATTTATTGTATTGGCACCCAGATGCGATTCCGAAAATGTGTTTTTCAGACAAACTGAACATCCATAATGTTGAGTTTCGTCAAGAATTCCTCAATCGATTTTTTGTCAATTTCAGTTCTTTTTCCTATTCCGTTAAGAAACTCACACACACGCTCAAACGTTAAATCAAGCGCTATCGTTTTTATTCATTTTTTTTTCTGTCACATATATTTGCAAAGTTAAAACTACAGATTTTAAATTGCACATGATTTCTATTGACATCCATTATTTCAACAAGAAATGATTAATAAAATGACGATAATGGAAAGTGTTATCATAATGGGATACGTACTGCCATTTCGTGACGGATTTTACGTAAAAGACGTCAGCATATTAGATAAGCAGCGATTTCAATTGTCAAAAAAACCAGTTCGGAATAAATACTTTCCTGTTCTTCAGCCAAACGATTTTTTTTTAATAGCGTCATCTCAAAATGACGTTTCATCCTTTACATTGTTTTCACACTTCTTTACAATCTTTGCGCGTACTGTTAGCGCATGTGGAATAACTGATGAAATAATCGGAAATTTTTTTCAACATTCCTGTTTTCTTATCGATTAAGTTGCTTTTTTCTTGGGAATTTAATTAAATGATAAAAATGACACATCCATGAACTCGTAGTTTCAATTGCACCTGTTTACATTTCTGTTGTTTTTTCCCGGCTTTCCGTTTGATAATGCAATCACTTTTTACTACAAAGACGCGGATGTTCACAATGACTACACGCAATTCGAATTAATAACATGTTCTCTAGTGAAGAATCTGTTGGACTGCAATGCATTTTCTATGTATTTTATGTGAATCGAGAGGTCCTTTAACCACGCGCCGATGTATACGTGTTTCGAAAAAATAAAGTGCTGTTTAGTAAAGATTCTTTTGATTTCTAATGCGTTTCTATGGATTTTATGTGAATCGAGACAGCTTTTAGGTGAGTGTCTTTTACTTTTTCGTCTTGTTATCTTCTATTGTTATCGGTACCATGGTCCTTGCTGTACCAACAAAATATTAATTGGTGTGAAATTTTTAATTCATAAGATTTCTCTTTGATTTATTTTTCTTTCACGCCGATTTTAAAAATCTAAATATCATCCGTTTCTCAAAAATGGAATATTAATGATTTATTGTGAAAAGAAATTTTTATTCCCTATGAAGCTAAGTAAAAATATACATATTTTAAAGAGCTTTTTGTTGTTTGTTTGTTTTTTTAAAGAATGAGGGTTGTTGTTGTTGTTGTTGTCTGTTTGTTTCTTTTATGTTTCAGCATAGTGTAAATAATAACAACCAATATGCTCATCGTATAGACTATATGTAATTGCCTGGAATTTTTTTTTTTTTTTTTTTTTTTTTGACTAACCGTTTTTGGCTAGCAGATGATTCTCGAAATTAATGATTGCTGAAATTGATTAATTTTTGACTAACCGCTTTTGGCTAGCAGATGATTCTCGAAATTAATGATTGCTGAAATTGATTAATTTTTGACTAACGACTTTTGGCTAGCAGATGATTCTCAAAATTAATGATTGCTAAAATTGATTAATTTTTGACTGACCGCTTTTGGCTAGCAGATGATTCTCGAAATTAATGATTGCTAAAAAGTGATTAATTTTTGACTGACCGCTTTTGGCTAGCAGATGATTCTCGAAATTAATGATTGCTGAAATTGATTAATTTTTGACTGACCGCTTTTGGCTAGCAGATGATTCTCGAAATTAATGATTGCTAAAATTGATTAATTTTTGACTGACCGCTTTTGGCTAGCAGATGATTCTCGAAATTAATGATTGCTAAAATTGATTAATTTTTGACTGACCGCTTTTGGCTAGCAGATGATTCTCGAAATTAATGATTGCTAAAATTGATTAATTTTTGACTGACCGCTTTTGGCTAGCAGATGATTCTCGAAATTAATGATTGCTGAAATTGATTAATTTTTGACTAACGACTTTTGGCTAGCAGATGATTCTCGAAATTAATGATTGCTAAAATTGATTAATTTTTGACTGACCGCTTTTGGCTAGCAGATGATTCTCGAAATTAATGATTGCTGAAATTGATTAATTTTTGACTAACCACTTTTGGCTAGCAGATGATTCTCGAAATTAATGATTGCTAAAATTGATTAATTTTTGACTGACCGCTTTTGGCTAGCAGATGATTCTCGAAATTAATGATTGCTGAAATTGATTAATTTTTGACTGACCGCTTTTGGCTAGCAGATGATTCTCGAAATTAATGATTGCTAAAATTGATTAATTTTTGACTGACCGCTTTTGGCTAGCAGATGATTCTCGAAATTAATGATTGCTAAAATTGATTAATTTTTGACTGACCGCTTTTGGCTAGCAGATGATTCTCGAAATTAATGATTGCTAAAATTGATTAATTTTTGACTGACCGCTTTTGGCTAGCAGATGATTCTCGAAATTAATGATTGCTGAAATTGATTAATTTTTGACTAACGACTTTTGGCTAGCAGATGATTCTCGAAATTAATGATTGCTAAAATTGATTAATTTTTGACTGACCGCTTTTGGCTAGCAGATGATTCTCGAAATTAATGATTGCTAAAAATTGATTAATTTTTGACTAACCACTTTTGGCTAGCAGATGATTCTCGAAATTAATGATTGCTAAAATTTTTAATCATATATTTTATGTAACTTGGCCTTGGTAATTCCTTCAGCCATATACTTCTAAAACTTCAAATTTTGCTAGATATATAAATAATACTATTTTAGAAGCCTCATGTCGTTCTGTTTTTAACTATGGATTTTTACTTTCTCGTATACGTAGTACAGAGGAAACATAGTAATTGTCAGAAAATTCGAACTCGAGATCTAAGTTCGAAAAATATATTTTTGGAAAAGGTCTGACTGTGACATAGATAACTAATAGCGTTTTGATCTAGACGGATGAAATTTGGTATACGGTTTTTATACTAAATTTGTAGATTTCTAGCAAATGTTGAGCAAAATCTGCTCTGAGGAAGTCTCTCCAGCTGTTCGAATATAATTTAACACGATAACTATAAAACGAAGAGAATTAGATAAAATTCTATACATAGAATTAACATCTATAGTCTAGACGCAAATTAAATCTATTTGGCCAAATCCAAAAGGGATTGACCGTCTGTTAGTGTGTACTTTCAGAAACATGTAAAAATGATAACTCAAACATACAGTGATTAAATATATCTAATTTGTTATGCGATTTTGTGACTACAAATGTAGTTTTGTGTGAAATTTTTGTTTCAACCGGTTGAGAAAAAACCGACTAAAACACAAATTTGATTTTCGAACACTATTAACCGCATGCCAGTGATTCATCGCCAAGGATGACTCGATAGATTTAGTAAAAATCCTAAATTCACGCCGAAGGTTAGTATTTCGTAATATTGTACGTAATGCTATGCAAGGCGTTCTCTATGATAAAAATTTTTTAAGTATATGCGAGAAAGTTTTGGGAAGATTACACCCGCTGATTCTTATGTGCTGTCAACTTCTCTAAAATCCGTGAAAAAAACTTTACACTCTGCTGTATCCTTTTAATAATTTTTAATGTAAAATTTGACATTTTTCTTTATGTTAATAATATTTTAAATGCAAAAACAGATTTACTTTTTACAGATTCTTCCCAGAATTAAGTAAAATACATCTCTTGCCTTCCGGAAATCTTTGACAACAATGATTTGTTTTAAGAACAGATAGTTATTCGGATTATAAAACAACAGTGAAAAACATTTGACAATTTTAACAGTGACATTTATCAATAACTAATGTTTTCCACCAGAGTTCTTGTGTTTTTATACTATCGTTCGTGATGCATTTAATATTTGCGCAATTATTGTTGGAAAATATGTTTAAAAATTTTTTTAATTGGTCGAATATTAAAAAAATATTTATGAAATAAAAAACGGCATCATTGAAAAGACATTTTTTTTTTTTTAATTTTCAAATAATATAAAAATAATTTTTGTACTTTAATATTTTTGGAATTTGTTGCTGAAGAGCACCAAACATTTTGCTTAATTTTTGATTAAAATTCTAAATAAAATGTCAAAAAAAATTGTCTCTCACCGTCTAAAGTATATGTAACAAATATGGTAGTTCTAAGGTGTGTTTCAAATTTTTAGGGACACCATATAAAAACATAAAATCGGAATAATATATACCTAATATCTGTAAAAACTTCTTTGAAAAACACGAAAAATTAAATATAATAAATTAATCTAAAATAATTAAATAAATATCAATGCTAATAAAAGAAGAAAATAGAAAAAAATGCCAAATTTGTGTTTCAAATTTTTTGGGACAGCTAGATGAGATGGTATACAAATTCAAGTTAAATCTTTATTATTGCTCATTTTCATTTACTACCAGTTGTTTTAATAACTTAAAAAGCTTATATTGAAAACGCCCACGTTAGTACTTAATTTTTTGCCGAAGAAATATGACTACAGGTAAATGGTTATCAGATCTTGAAAAAGGCCAAATAAAAGCTCATTACAACGAAAAAAAGTCTTCGAGAAATATTGCAGTCCTCATAAAACGTTTAAAACGTGCTGTGGAAAATTATGTGAAGCAGTTAAATGGGAAATCAACTGCCATTCAAAAGCGAGGACCTAAGCCAAAGCTCGATTCACGTACCCGCAGGAGAATTATTCAGAAATGTGTAAATGGAAAATCATCAGTACGAAAAGTAACAAAAGAATTGAAACTGGGATGTTCTTACACTACTGTTTGGAGGTCAATCAAGAGAAATAAAAACATGAAATATGCGAAAAAGGCTTGCAAACCACCACTTGCCAAACAACACAAATTACAACGTTTATCCTGGGCAAAGGAACACATGCATTTCAAAGATGAGTGGATAGAAGTCATGTTCAGCGACGAGGAGAAGTTTAATCTAGATGGGCCAGACGGTTGGAGATATTACTGGCATGATCTAAGAAAAGAACCAGAGATTTTCTCCAAAAGACAAATGGGCGGTGGATCTGTTATGATTTGGGGAGCTTTTAGCTTCAATGGTACATGCGAACTGGCATTTGTGAATAAAAGAATGGATTCTGATCGATACCAAGAAATGTTACAAACACATTTACTTAATGCAAGACCTGAAATATGTGGTCCAAATTGGACTTTTCAACAGGATAATGCATCTATCCACAGCTCAAAATCAACAAAAAAGTGGTTTAGAGATAACAATGTGAAAGTTATGGATTGGCCAGCCAGAAGCCCCGATCTAAACCCCATTGAAAATCTATGGGGTCTTTTGGCAAGAACAGTTTATGAAGGAGGGCGCCAATTTCATTCGAAAATGCAGCTTCAACAAGCAATAATGGTATTCTCTGGATCCAACACTTCTTCAGAACCTAATATATTCCATGCCAAACAGAATATATGATGTCATCAGAAAAAATGGTGCTAATATTGAACGGTAAAAAAGTTTAATTTGAAGTTTTGAAGCTTTTAATTCCACTGTCCCTAAAAATTTGAAACACAAAATTTGTGCTACTCTTTTTTTTAGTCATTTCAAAGTTGAAATTTATTTGTTTAATCTAAATTATCTTAGAATATTTATTTTTGTTATTTATTTAACTTATTTCAGAAATAAATGACAAATATTTATTATTTACGCTTTTATTTTCATTTTTACTGGTGTCCCTAAAAAATTGAAACGCACCTTAGATTAAACTAGTCTGCAGAGCGCCAGCACATAAGCACACATTCATCTTTTTTTATTATAAACTAGCCGCCTTTGGCCACCAGCCGGTTCGCCAATCTTAATGCTCGTTAAAATTTTAATAATTAAATATATTATGTAATTCCTACTTTAATGGCTTCTTCATTAAAATATTTTAAAACTTCAAATTTCAATTCACCCGTAATATTATAAAGGCCTTCAGTCATAACGTAATCTGTATCTCTCTCATTTTCTGTTAGCTCCCGTAGAATTTATGCTTTAAATTAAAGTGGAAAGGAATAATCTGCAATTAATCTAACAATATTTGTTACTGAAACAAAGCATTTTTTTTTTTTTTTTTTTTTTTTTTTTTTGTAATATGATTACTGAAAACAGAATCACTGAGCATTTTAAACCTTATGGGCACTAAAGAATATCTTTCTTAATTTATGTAATATCTCAAGAATTTGTCAACAAAATTTTTTCAGATTCATCATGAGCAGGTCTATTAATTAACAATGTTTAATTTTAAATGCTTACAAAAGCATACAACTAACTTAAAAATAATTTAAATCTAGTCCGCTTCCGTTGAAAATAGATGTAAACAATCAGAACACAATGCGCATGCGTGACGCCAGTTACGGTAACGCAAATGCGTGAATTTTTCTACGCCAGTTGGAGTAACGCTATGCAGATTAGAAATTTTAAATTTCATTTATTCTGTTTTATTTGAATTCAAAAGTACTTCAGAATGAATCTGAAAGATCGATTCATTAACAACGTTTAATTTTAAATGCATCAAGCATTAAGAAAATAAACAGAATCGTTTGAAATAATCGGCCGAAAAATGTTAAGCCTAAGCCTCATTAGCGTGGGGGGAAAAGACTGAAGCCTTACTCATTTGGCGGTGGGGAAATGAAGATTTTTTTTGGTCTTTAATTAATAATTAAAATTCTAATGAAAATTTCCAAAAAAAAGGGGGTCCCAGGTGCACATTCCCGACCTCCAAGGTATACATGTACCAAATTTGGTAGCTGTAGATCAAATGGGGCTTTCCTATAGAGCGCCAACACACACACACACATTGAGCTTTATATTAGATAAAGACTTATAAATTTTTCTTGCCATTCATATATATACTTTGGTATAACAAAATATATATGCGTGTAAAAATTTGGATTTTAAAGAAATTTTTATTGAATCTGCAAAATTAAGATTCCCGATATATATGGGGGGGGGGGAGGAGTTTTTGTCCCGAATAGCAATCCTCTTTCAAAATACCGATTTGTGTAATTCTAAAATGTCATGCATTTACATCATTTTTCACCGATCGCATGCAGATCATTCAAGGCTAGCTTTCACGAAAAAATAAAATTATAATCTCGTTTTATTTAATTTACAAAACTTCTTAATGCGCAGTTGCAAAGAATTAAATGTTTATATTTTGCGTTTTAATGTGCATAGTATTGGAAATCGCAGAAAACTAGGCCTCGTAACTCGTGAATTTCGACGTTTTAAGCGTCCTTGAGCGTCTATCCATTTGTGGAATCCGTAATCGAAATAAATCAAAAAACTAAAAGCGTAACAAGAATGAAAATTGGTATGTGGTTTTTTACACCGATATGTGAATGGGATTTACACCAAAATTTAACAGAAATATGTTGGGAAAGTTTTTCTGTGTCCATTTGTGTGCATGTGAACACTGTTATTCAAAATTACAATACTCAAGTTATATAGAAGTTATCCGTTAATTTTACACCAGAATTATAAATCTGAGGTCATTTCTAGAGCTTTCTTCGTGAACAAAACTTCAAAGACAGAACTACTTCACTTATGTTTCTGGGATTCATATAAGTTTCCTGACTGGATATGATGTCATACACAATTTTGCAGAAATATATCTTAATTTCTTACAGCGATTGAACCATAATTCTTGCGTTTTCTAGAACCTTCATTTTTGTTATCAAATTCTTTCCCGAGGTCCAGAGTCATTAACTTATCAACCATATGACCATCTGTGAATCTTTATTTTCAGCGGTGAGACTAATATTGCAAGAAAGTAATATTACAGATTCCTGGCAATTTTTATTGCATGATTTATAATCGCATTTCACATGTGTTTTGCATGACCGTCGATTAAGTGATGACCTGTACAAGACACATGTTTATGTAGTTGAGGCAAACTGTGTAAACAGACTGTTCTTGTTGTTTAGTAATGTATTTTTTCTTTTATTTTAGGAATTGGTACAAGACTGGCATCCAGTGATGATGGCGAATACATTCACACTTACTCATCATGGAAAACAGCTGGAGTTAACGCAGGAAATAACAACATGGATAACGATTTTCGCCCTGGAAATCATTTCATTCCTTTTCAAATATGGGTTACGATTATGATCAGCCTTTTCGTCTTCATTTTAATGTTATGTTATTGCTGTATTGCCTGGGAAATGCGTCGGAGACGTCTGTGGAGCAACGTGGATGTTAACCCCTCTCAAACTGTAGGCCCGTGGAGCAACATGACTCCGTATCCTTCTCAGCCTGCAGGGCAATGGAGCAACGTAAATGCGAATCCTTCTCGACCTCAAGGCTTATGGGGCAATGTAAATGCGAATCCATCTCGTCCTGTAGATCAGTGGAACAACATGACTGCGAATCCATCTCGTCCTGTAGATCAGTGGAACAACATGACTGCGAATCCGTCTCAGCCTGTAGGCTTGTGGAGTAACATGAATCCGAATCCCTCTCGACCTGTAATGCCAGTAGCTCCTCCAGGGCTTCAAGAAAACTTCCGAACACTTGTTGACGGTAATGATGGCCGAATGCCTATTGGTGGCAGTGATGTTCCTCCCGAGTACTCAGCAGTTGTTACATCGCAAGAGACCATGATGGCAATCGCTAGTGATAACAGTCATCGATATCCAAGAGTGGTTGGTGGAAGGAAAGCGGAATCACCTCCCCCAGATTATATGACAGTGGCACCTTTCAAGTGAAGCTAGTTTTTATCCATAGAATTGGCAACTGCTTATTATGAATGGCCTAGCAAACGTAAATGGCTTGCTTTTACGCACCGTAATGCTTATGGCTGTTCGTTTCCTTAGTGATACTTAGTATTTAAAAGTGATACCAAAGGATTTTGGACTCATGAACCTCACTGGATTGGTGAAGGTTTCAATGGCGTAGCAAGGGTAATTGTTATCCAGATCACTATTCTTGCGGGCCAAAATACATGGATGTCTAATCTTATAGGTCAAAATGCCCATAAACTTAAAGTATTCCTAATGTCATTTAAAATTGACAAAAATGCACTTAAGTTTTTGAATGAATTTGATACTCGGGATATTTACACTCTTTTGCCTTCAGTTGCACTGGCACTGTTTTTTAATGTGATTTTTTATTGGATGAAGGATTTAAGTCCTAAATTGTATTAAATATTGTATTATATATCTCATGTTATGTATTTTACATTGAAAGCTTTGACTCTTAAAAATTGATGGTGAAAATCCGAGATTATTTAAAAACAACAAGCCAATTGCCAGAGTGATATGTATTTGAAAATGAAGTTATTTTTATAGATAATCAAATTCAAAGTATTTAATAAAAGTAAATATTAAAAATATAAAGTTATTTTTTATAGATAATTCAAGTAAAGTAACAATCACAAAAGCATTTGAAATATGATAAATTGGTTGATTTTAACTGAGGCCTAAATTCAAGAAATAAAGAAAAAAAAAAATCCTGCTATTTTCTAGTCTAAGAAGGAAGGATATAAGTCAAGAATACTTCCTATTTTATTGCTGATATATTTGTTTGGAAATCAGTGCATCTATTGCCAATCCAGTTAAGCTTTTCTGAAAAATACCATTCATATTGAGTAATTCAGAGTTAAGAAACATTCAATTGAATTTCAAAATTGAAGCAACCATCTTTGTAAATTAAACAAAAATACATGACTAAAAATTCATTTAAAATTATTTGAAAATTGTTCTTAATAATGGGCAATCTAGGCCCTATTAAAATTCCATAAAATTTTAAAATAAATTATGCATTTTTTAAAATTATAGATTGTTGTTTTTCTCTATGTCTTTGCAATCAGCTGTTGTTGTTCGTAAGCGCATTTATATATATTTAAAAGGATCTAAGCTACTAGGAACCTTTTGCTCGATGTAGATTTTGAAAGTTATTTTAGAAAAACTGGGAAAAAATTTGAAAACGTTTTTAAATGCTAAATCAGAAATGCTTGATATTAAATCAAAAAAATATCCAGGTCCTAAAATTCATATTACTTTAAAAGTGTTCTTTTCTCAAATGAATTACTATTGATTTGGTTTTGTTTGGTGGACTACATTCATTTCGGAATTCTTTTAAATAATGAATCCGAAATTTATGAAATAGTAATTGGTTCGTAGCTTATAGCTGCATTAGTTTATACTATAAAATATTCATTCTTAATTTGTCAGGATATATTGTTCTTTTCCAAATTGTATGAGATCAATTACAAGATGCATTTAAGTCAAAGTATATTTTATCTTTTATCATGCCAATGAAATCAAGTTCAATTATTTCAGAATTATTTTTGACTAGTCATCTTGACTTTAAATATTATCAATAAAATATTGTTCAGAATGTTTACATGAATTAAGAGTTTACAACGCTGTTGCTTTATGAAGTACAGTAAACTTTCGATTATCTGAGAAGTTGCTGGTTCGACAACCGAAGATATTTCTCAACAGGTCTAAAAAGAGCACACATCAAAACGAAAATGCTTTTGACTACTTTTTAATTACAATAGTGGATTTACATGTAAAATTATGAATTACAGAATAAAAACAGGTATATACAAATTTGTATTCATTCACTCTGTTTATTAAAAAAATCTCACTTTTTGTTAAAAGTACCACTTTTTTTAAATTTTGGATTAGCCGCCTTTAGTGACCAGTTAAACCGCCAAGATTTATTTCGCTAAAATTTTCAATTAAAAATTTAATGCAGCTTGAAAAATAAGCGTCTCTTTCTTCATCAGGGTGAAATATTTGTTGCAATAATATAAAAAGATTTGAGTGTATTCAAAACATGAAAAGATTTAACTTTTAATAAACTTTAAAATAATTTTAAATGTAGACTAACTTTACAACAATTTAAATTAACATCATTGAAAAGATTTTTTTTTTATTATCATGTGAGAACATGATGTTGCTTTGGTTAGCGGGTTTTGAAGCTCGAAATCGCGAAGGCAATGAATATTGAAGCTCGAAATCGCGTAGGCAATGAATAACGTATAAATGGCAATTTTCATTATCTTTTAATCGCATATATATTTTTACCTGCTTTTACCAGCATTGCATTATTATTATGTATGCTTCTTTGAAAGCAAATGTAAAAAAATAATAATGTTCTCACATGATAACGTGAAATTTCCGATCGTAGATATCATTTTAATTTTTCTCCAGTTTTTATATTTGCAACGTGTGTAAAAGTGTGATGGAATACGAAAAAGACACGAAAAGATTATGTTGATTTGTAAAATGGTTTAAGATGATATATTTTTTAAGATATTTTAATAAACTCATTTCTGTATTATAATACTTCTGGCAGTTATAAGAAAGGAATGTCAATTTCGTTTAATTTTTAATTAATTAAAATTTTAAGGCTATTTCTCCAGGGACCAAATTTTCTACTTTCCAAAATACATCTGTGCCAAATTTGGTAGCTCAAGGTCTACCGACCAATCTAATTGAGCGCCAACACAGATACGCACATTCTTTTTTATTATTGGAGAAGATAGAATTTTTACATACATAATTTAAGGATTAAGAATCCTGGATAATATATGAAGTAGAATATTCACGTATTATCTATGATTCTATCTGTGCATTCTCATGCAACCATCACAGATAATCGAGAGTTTACTGTGTGTCGAAAAATTATAGTTTTTGTGGAATTGAGAAGAGAAATTATATGTACGTGTGCAATTTGTAAATAGCTTTATTTGTTGTAATAAAAGCTTTCTTAATATCTCGAAAAAAAGTGTGAGAATTTTTTTTTATTGTCAACACTCAGCAAAAACATTCCGTAATTATAAATGTAACTAAGAAAGTCAATTAACGTTTAACTGTTAACCGAATTAGATTGCTTTGTGATGTTATACATTTTTTTTCAAAACACAATGCACTTAGTGAAATCCAGGACTAAATTGGGGCTGAGTATTTGACGTGAACGTGCAAAAAATATTGCCTCAGCATTTAGTATCGACAAAATATTATAAATAAAACTTCTCTCATTACTAAAATGCTGGAACATCAGATTCTTTTAATCTGGATTGATATGAATTAATATGGAACTGAGCAAATTTGCTTGTGTGACAAAATAACGCTGACAGTTGCAACAAAATAATTTTAATGAGACAAATATTTACAAGAGAAAAGAGTTCTGAAAGAACTTCCTTAAATTATCGTTTGCTTTTTTACAAGAAATTAAGTTGAGAGATTTAAATTAAATCGTATATGCGACAATGTAAAAACTTTTTAATAGAAAACCTGAGAAATCGTGTCAACCATTTAATAAAATTATTAAAAAAGATTTAGATAAATGCGTTTATGTTATATATTTCACAGTAAAGGAAAAAAAGACGGAGAAATAAGTAAAATTACCTATTTTCAAGGCCTATTCAAGCATTAAAATTTAGAAAGAATAAAATACTCTCAATGTTGATTTATAGAATCAAGCCGGTTGATCAAAATCTATGATTTCAACCCGTGTGAATGTATACAGGAAACAGACTTTTACTTCCGGTTTGGAGGAAAGGAAGCGAAAAATGGTCCACGTGCTGACGTTAATCAGAAGATGCGTTATCTCAATACGTTAATTACTTTTTTTAATTGTAGAGCAGTTTGATAAACATTTCATATATAATCATTGATTTTGTTTTTAATCAACTTTTACTATATCACACACAGCGGAAATTGCTTGCGGCTTGCCTTTTTACTTTTTTAAATACGAAATTTATAGAGAAAATATTGTAATCGTCAAAAAAAATTCGATATTGAAGCTTTGACGAATATTCAAGTTTCAACCCTCCTTCAGTCCGATAAAGATATTTTTAGAAATATGCCTGTCTGCGAATATGATGATTTAAGAACACTTTAAAATTACTCCTTTTTATGCAAAAAAAAAATCATATCAATGAAATTAAATATTTGATTTTTAAACCAAATTTGTAGATTTTTATAGTGTTGAACAAAATGCATTCACGATTCTGTTTGAGAGAAGTTGAACTCTATATCTACAAAACGTCAAGAGCTAAATAAACAAAATTTGATACACAAATTTAGCATCTAATTGTTTGTACAGTAGCACAAACAATTTTAGAGTACACCTTACTTTTACTTGATAAAACCGACTTTCAAAATAAATAACACATTACCGAGAAGAGCAAACATGTTTTTATTTTTACACATAACAAATGTTTTAATTTAAAGTAAAAATAAAGAACAATCAACGAAAAACTTCTAAATGGAAATGTTTCAGAAGCATTTTAAACAAAAATTCGCAGATTTTTCCTAAAAAAAATGAGAATACACCAATGAAATTTTTTAATATCTCGCATAGAAAGAAAATGTCAATATTTAGTTGCATGTCTTTTTGGGTTTTATAATGGCCTTTAAACGTCGTGATACCGATTCGACCCATTTTTGGTGGTATCTGACGATATTTTACCCTACTCTTCTTTCAACACTTGTTTTAAATTGATTTTCGAGTATGGCCCACAGATATTCATTTGCATTGAGGTACTGTGGTGGTGTGTAATTGCTGTTTACAATGAAAAAGACACCACATTTTGACGTTATGTGCGGTATGTTTCGGGTCGTTGTCCTGCAGGAAAATGAAATTTCCATCTTAACCCAAATTTTAGCATTCTCATTTAGATTGTTGCTATCATATGGTTCATCCGATTTGCTGCAGAAATTTCTCATATCACAGACAGAAGTGTAAGTGCTGAAACTGTACGAAACGTAAGCTGGATATGAAAGTCGAATTGTTAGAGAGAGACCGTTCATCAGCTTGTAAATTCAGAAAAAGCGTTTGAAGTTAAAAAACTCATCATTTGAAGACCAACAACTTTTGAAAGAAAGTTATGTTTAGTGATGAAAGAAAACTCAACATTTTGGCGTCGCACCATATGGAGAAAGCCTAATGCTGCTTTGGATCCAAAAAATGTACGTCCTACATTTAAACATCTTAATATCTCCGTCATAGTTTGGGGTTGTATGGCTTCATAAAGGGTTGAAAATTTAGTTCTTATAGATGGTATTATAAACTATATGGTGTACTTGGGTATAATTCGGAGCAATCTAAAAGAAAGTGCTAAAAATTTGGGTTTAAATAAAAATTTCATTTTCCTGTCGGCCAATGACCTCTGACAAACTGTACATAGCGTCAAAATGTGGTGTCTTTTTCATTGTAAACAGCAGTTACACACACCACCACAGTAACCTGATATCAAAACCCTTAACTATTCGTGAGCCACACTCGAAGCAGTGGTCCCAAAACACAAAATTAGAAACAAAATCCATTTAAAACAAGTATTGCAAGAAGAATGGGGTAAAATATCTTCAGATACCACCAAAAATGGGTCGAATCGGTATCACGACGTTTAGTGGCCATTATAAAAGCCAAAAGACATGCAACTAAATACTGACACTTTCTATCTATGCGAGATATTACAAACATTTCATTGGTGTATTCTCAATTTTTTGAGACAAAAATCTGTATGTGTTTATTTAAAATGCTTCTGAAACTTTTCAATTTATAAATTTTTCGTTGATTTTTCTTTGTTTTTACCTTAGATTAAACCATTTGTTATGTGTAAAAATAAAAACATGTTTACTCTTCTCGGTAATGTGTTATTTATATTGAAAGTCGGCTTTATCAAGTAAAAGTAAGGTGTACTCTGAATTGTTTGAACCACTGTAGACCGTATCAAATTTAGAACCAAATCCATCAGTGGTTTGATCGCCTATTTATCTATACTTTGCAAGCATGTAAACACGATAAACCAAAAATCGTAATGACTTAGAACAATGAAATTCGACGCAGAGATTTGGCATCTAAAATAGAGATTCATATCAAGTTTTAATTAAATTTGTCAAATGATTGTCCGTGTGTTAACTTTATGTTATTTCTAGTTCCTATAAGTGCAATAACTTCAACATAAATAGAGGTAAATTGGACATATAAGTGTTGAATAATAATTGAATCTATTGGCAACAAAAATCACTTTATTTATGCATATAAAATACTTTAATTACATCATTAGGCAAGCGATTTATATGCTTATTAATTCTACTGTATCAACAATTTATCTATATGTAATATTTTATTTACATGATCATACGAGCGTTTTATATATTTTTGAATTCTATTGTATGAGTTTTTTTATTTTCTTTAGCAGCCATATTTGCAGTTAATTCGTTCGCCGTAAACATCAAAGTGTGTAAATATTAAAACCATGTTATTTAAATAGCTCCATGTTATTTAATAGCTCTTTAATTCTGCTCTTTTAGATTGTGGACATTAAGCTTTCTAAAGGACTCGAATTACATGTCATCATAATTCCATTAAAAACTTATGGATCTGGATAATCAAATCTGTTTTAATTGCACATTGTCTTTTACTGTAATGTAATTTCATTTTCTGATTTCTCCTTAAATCACGTAGATATTTGGTAGAATTTTTCATTTAGATTAAATGGTCTGTCCTGTAGAACGCCAATGCACACAAATTCTCTTTTATTAGTAGAGATTCATAAAGAATACATTAATTACAGCATCAGTTACTATTTATATGTTTCTAGTGTCTATTATATAAACTATTTATTTATTATCCTATCAAATGCTTCAATTACATCATTATTCAGAAATGTTATAAATTTATTAATTTTGTTTTAGTAGCAATTAATTTATTCATATCAAATGTTTTATTTACATTATCGAGCAAACGATTTATAAATTTATTTTAATTTTTTATAAATTCTTTTCTTTTTGGAAATGGCTGCATAGAAACGCTGGAAACTATAGTAAGCTGGCACGTGTTTTTATCTCATTAAAAAAATAAAACAAAGTGGAACATTTAAATAGACATTGTGAACGCTGTTTCCACCCACTCATTCAAACACCGCGCGAACTGCAGAATGCACGGAGATTGCCTTGTTTGGTTCCCACGTTCATGGGAAAGGCCTTGGGTGCTCACAACTAAGGTCACAGAAACATGCCTTGGCAAAAATCTTTTATTAAAAAATGGTTACACCTCAATGTTACGTTCTTGTTTTTTTTTTTTTTTTTTTTTTGACTCACTGCTTTTATGTATTATCAAGTTTCAGTTTCACAAATGTAAAGATAATGTTTAATAAATTAACATGAAACCATTGAATATGAAATTTTAATAGAATCAAATCACGTGACGTCACAATAATATAACAAAAATGGCTGTGCTGATCATGTATCTTCTAATTGCATTTTGTCTCAAGCTTTTCTATGCGAATATGTCTTTTTTCCTTTTCCAATATATTACAAAATTATGTGGACGAGGTACATTTTATATGCTTCTCGCAAGAATAAATGAATTCCATTCAAAATCAGAATTACTAATCATTTTGTGAGATTATTGTTCTGATCGTTAATCGATTTAACCTTTTAATTAAATAATTTTTTATAACTTTGTTTTTTGGCACAAAAATCATTTTTGTGCTGTAATATTTTCGGAAGTTATCGTGGAAAAACGACAAAATTTCGATTAATTTTTAATAATTAAAATTTCAAAAAATAATAACTCGGACGTCTTTCAAAATATGTATATCCTAAATTTGGTAACTGTAGATCAAACGATCTGGCCTGTACAACGCCAATACATACGCGCGCGCACACACACACAGATATTCATCTATTTTACTTATAACAAAGGTGTGGGCGGATGTGCGAACGTGCGTTCGTGTGCGCGCGCACGTGTGTGTGTGTGAGAGAGAGAGAGAGTTATTGCTGTTATATAATCAAGAACAAATTGAAAATAAGGATTGACGAATCAAGCTTAAAACATTATTATACTACAATGTATCGAACAAAAATTTTAATCTGCTTTTAAATTTTTCAATAAATTTTATTCATAGAAGTTGCTTTTTAATTTTGCACTTTGCCTAGAATCTGATGAATCTTTGCCTAGAATTCATGAGATGGCACCATTACTTTAAAAAATATTCCTAAAAAAATGTACAATAAACTATATAAATAGACTAAATAAAAGAACAAACTATGATATGAAGAAATATTTACTTCTCATTAAAAATTCAATATTCTAATTATTGCGACATAGAGAGTAAATATCAAATCTCAGCATGGAAGCAAACATCCTTGTCCGGAATAGATTGCGGCATCATGCTGTTCTATTCTTAAAAACAAAATTATTTTTGTTTGCTGTAATCTAAACGTTAAATGTATTTTTGCCTTTTATTTAAAAGCCAATTTGCTTCATCTTCTGATGATTTAGTAACGTGAGAGAAGCAAATTGTTCCACGAATTAATAAGCTATTACGCATTCAGTGATGAAAAAGAAAATTGTTCTAACTCACTCATAAAATATTTAAGAACATTTCCTTTAAAATTTTGCAGAAAAAAACAAACCTATAATTTTTATTTCCAAATAATATTTTTAGATATTTAATCTGCTCATCTTTCTTCATTAAAAAAATGGAATTAACTTAAATAAAAGCTGATGGTGCATATTGAGATTCGAGAAAAACTAGACTATATTCTTTGTGATTTTTGAAATTATCGGCAAATTTGTTGATAATATGACTTACCATTCTGTAACCATTTTTTTTACTTGCGCCTTTATCTTTCACTTGCATAACATCTTTTTAACTATTCATTTTTAATGGAGAGAGACCGATTCTGAAAGGAATATTACTTGACCTGAAAGAAAATTTAATCTTATCAATAGCGTTATTGAGTGAAATCATTGTATTTATTTTTATTTATTCCCCCGCAGACGATTTTTTATTCGTAAAATATATATTTACAATTATGGACGACGGAAAAAATATTTTGCAATACTGAAGTGAAGTAAATACCCTGCTTGCACAACTTACTTCTCTGAATTGGTTGGTTTTAAAAATTAAAATAATTTTGAACTCGAAGTAAGAAACCTCGCAACATGATATTGTTTTGTGTTTGCTTTGTCTGTATTGCCTTCGATTATTGTATTTCATTAGGTATTGCATTTGGTGAGTATTGATTTGTATATCATATAATAAGTTAGGGAAATATCCGAGTTAATTTTTGATAACATTCGGAATTACTATCGCTCAAAAATATGTATACCATTTTAAAATTCTAAGAACTAATTATTGTTTCAATTATATAAATTTAGTATTATTTTATCCTTTAATTTTAATAAATTTCAAATATGATTTGCAACTGTAGTTTTCATTGCTAAAATTTAATTTAGACTTCACTAATTTATCAAGTTTCTAAATCGTTTGTTTTTCTTCTGTTTCTTTAGAACATTATACATCAGATAACTTTTTGAATTGACGATTTCATTTTACTTTTAAACTACGAAAAGATAGTAAGTTATTATATGGCATAAAAATATTTGATTTTCTTTTTTTCTCTGTGTGTAATTTTAAGCATCAAGAAATTTTATTTCATGGTTAGATATGTCAATTGATATTTATTAAATGTACATGAATTATTTAAAGGTTTTTTATAATGCGATAGGTATTTTTAATTTTTGCATTTCATAAAAAAATGTCAATTCTTATTTTAAAAGTACTTAACATAAATGTAGTTAGTGTACTAATTGAATTATAAGTCACTTCAATCGCTAAATATTTTATTTATTAATTATATAGATTTTTTTTGATAAAATTTAATTTTTTCAGATATTTTACAGCTTATGAATAATTTTTTTCCTCTCTGTGTTATCATATGATCATTTATATTTTGAAATTATTCTTGGCATATGACATATTCTTTTATATAAATGAAAGATTTAAATAGTTATTATGATCGGGGTTTTTTGTTTTGTTTTCTAAATATATATATTCGGTAAGATGGTAAAAGTGTTTAGATCCAGAATGAAAAAAAAAAAAAAAAAACGGTCGCAGATAATTTATTATTCATTTGTAATATAACTTGAAAATATATTTTATAATTATGTATACAATGTGAACTTATTGTGATTTATATTAAAATCATGTTTGCTTCAAATAATATTCTTAATTAAATCTCATATTTTCAAAAAACATTCTGTCTCACTATTTTTGCACTTGTAAGGGCCTAAATCGTCAACTTAATTAATTGCAAACCCTACTAGATATTTCATTGGGTTCATACAGCAAAATTTAGTTTAAATTGTAATACATTTTCTTTGCGTTGTGGTATTTGTAGATACTGGTCCTTTTTTTAGAGCTTCCCATTTAATTCTTAAAGCTTTCAGAGTACAACAAATTCAATAAGTTCAATAACTAAATTAAAGTTGGGTATTATTAAAAAATTAAGACTGACCAACTTTATAAAAGTTACTTTATAACTTTGTAAATTATATGTCTAAAACTGTTTTTTATATTGTTATTTAGGTTTCATTACAGTTTTAATCTTAGCGCTCTCTGACAAAGTTTCTGAGAAAGGAGGAATTAT
The DNA here is from genome assembly GCF_947563725.1 of Argiope bruennichi. Lineage (NCBI taxonomy): Eukaryota > Metazoa > Arthropoda > Arachnida > Araneae > Araneidae > Argiope > Argiope bruennichi. The sequence continues at coordinate 43,607,122 of NC_079155.1, forward strand.
GCGAATTATTGTTTTTTCAAAGGATAGGGAACACTGTTTGTATATTTGCCCTTAACGCCATTTTATGCAAGTGAGCCTTTTGTTTATTAAAGAGTGTATAAGAAAGTTTTGAGGAAATTATACCCTGCCCTTGGTTTTATACGCGATGCATTGAAATATCTTGAAAAGGATCCGCAATTGAATGTTTATTATTTCAATTTACAAAATTTGATATTTAAAACGGTTTACATGAATATAAAATATATAAATGCAGATCTGATTTTGCAAGTTAGGGAGTAATTCATTACCTAAGGGCTGTTGGAAACCTTAATCCAGAACTGTGTATAAATATATAACTGAATAATGTTTAATACACTGTGTATAATAAATATCCCATGTTATCTAAAATAACTTGAAAACATTCTAATTTTTTATTAGTTACTCTATTCACTTTGATAAAAGTTTAGATTACATTGTGTTTGAGAGGAAAGCTTCAAAATGAACACATATGCCAATGTAAAACTATTTATTTGGAGTGAGGGGAAATGCAATACTTGTTCATTTTTATCGCCTCCTTAAATTTAGAGATTTTCTAATTATTCCAAAATTTTCCTGCAAATTCTCTTCCTACATATAATGCAACATTCTAGGCAATATGCACTAGGGTGAAAAAAGTCATAGGATACTTTTTGATAAAGTTTTGGACGCCTGTTGCAGCAATTCTACATGGCATGGACTCAAGAAGTCAATGGAAATCTCCTGCTGAAATAGTGAACCATGTTGCCTCTGCAGACGCCACTATTGCAAAAATGTTGCCGGTGCAGGATTTTGTCCAAACACAGCATGACGCACACGTCGCTGGTCCTCGTCATTAAGTGCAGGCAGTCGGTCACTGCATTATCCATGGTGGGAGGTTAAGCCAGAAATTACATATTCTCAGAACACTCTTGACAATGTAAATCTTGAAATGTTGAATTCGAGAATTTGATTGATTCCAATCAAATTCTGAAATAGAGTGTCCCATGCATATAGCTCCAACTATTATCTCATAAGTCTGTTAATTCCTATCGTACGACCGCAATCATGTCAGAAACCTTTTCATGTGAATCACTTCAATGCAAATAAAAACCCTGGCAAAGCATTGTCCATTTATACATTTTGTACGCGATTCTACTGCCAACTGTATATTTGCATATTGTTATCGCATGATTTTTGTCATCTCAGTGTATCTCGGCGATAAACGCCGGGGCCACAAAAAAATCGCATATTTGCATTCGTATCAAAAATAATACAAAAGAAATAATACAACTATTTGCATGCCTCAAACTCTTCTTCCCACCACTTTATTTACTTATAAAAAATTTCAGAAAGTTTGAAAAATAATAGAAGTGCATGGATCGTTTAGAAGTTCCGAAAATCTTTACTCGTGCTTTGAGAAGATTTTTTAATCAAATAGTTCATATAAACTCGAACTCAGACAATAAAAAGACCCAATTTCCTTTATGTATACCAATGTTAAATATCCATTTAAAACATACATTCACATTTTGCAGTATAACTTAATGAATATATAATTTTAAAGAGGTGAGCTTTTAAAACTTCAGCTTATTTATTTAGTTGCAATCCCCAAAATATGATTTTGTATTATTACAAAGAATAATAATTTGATTTATACTCATCAATTTCAAATATCAATATCATCATATTATTAAAATCTTTTTTAAAATAATGAGCTATAAAAAAAGATTTATTTACTGGCAGAAACTGCCGTGGTACTTGATTTACAAAATTTAATTCCTCACAATACATCCAAAATAATCCTTTTCTTTTTTTAATACTTAGCTATTGCTGTTCCTTAAGTTTTAAGTAAAAATTGCAAAACCCTGCTTTTTTTTTTTTTTTTTTTTTTAAATTCAAAACCGGTTTGAGAAAATTTTTACGGCATTTTTAATGCCGTAAAAATTGTAGACGCTTACCTCTGAACATGATGCTTAAGATATTTGAACCTTGAAATATATAAATTCTAGCAATTATCTGGTAAATATAATTTGATTAAGATCATTGTATTGAGTAATTACCTTTTGGGAAAATCAATTCAAATAAGACTCTCGTGAATAATTCCTAGTTTTAATATGTAAAATTTTCGAAACTGCCATTGAAAATTTTGTTAACTTAATACATTTTCTGACAAATCTTAACTGTTAACCGCATTTCACTCTTTCAACAGCGCGAAAACAAACACAGCAGAAATCATAACAAACCCTTTTAAGCCAGTAAAAATGCTTTCTAACTTCAGCAAACCCGTATGGGTGGGTCTAACGGAGATAATCAGGTGAGTTTTCTCTGCACTTTTTAATTTTAATATGCGATTTATCTTTAATTTCCGTAGTTTGTAGACTTTTGATAAAACAATATTTGACGTCGAGATTGCATGGGAGTTTTGTTTTGTCCCATGCATTCTGTCAAAGAGAAACATTGTACAGAATCACAGTATTAATACATTTCCAAATCTCATCATTTTTTTCCCCAATAAAATCGATGAAAAGACCACAATCCAATAATCAGTCTTTCATCCAGAAATAATTTCGAATGAACTTATTCACTTATGAAAAAAGAAAAGATTGCTGTGTCAAATTCTTGAAGATGTTCTTTTTTTATATAATATGATTCAGGCAATTGCCACAATCATCACATTTATTAATTTTCCATAAATTAAGTGTAAATAACTTAATTTTGAAACATAATTGTGATAGATTATTTACTAATGAATTTGGAATATTAATTTCCTAGCTTATTGCTAATCATTATTTAATAATTTCAATGGACAGGAAAGGAAACACTTTATTTTTTTAGTGTTGAAATAATTGCATTCTTTACAAAACAAAAATTATTCGGATTGAATGTATGTCTGAAAAAAGCAACATCATATTCTGTTTTATTTTAATTATGAAAGTCTTTTGTTTTAATAAGATCAAATTATTAGTTTAATTAAAAGGTTCATAATTATTTTCATTTATAGAAGAACTATAAGATAAAGTATTAAATAACCAGCATGCTTGAACATATTTAGTAAGAGATTCAATTGCATTTACTAATTGTTCTCTCAATTTTTCAATATTTATGTAAGCTGCATGTCATTGATTAATTGTTACAAAAACTGATTAAAGATGTCATGTTTATTACAACCAGGCAATTAATTACCACAGATCTCATGTTTGTCTTATTCACAAGCGATATGCAATTAAATCCGAAATACACGAGTATCCTTTTTCTAATAGAATTTATTTACTTTCACACCTAGTAACTAAGACTGATTAAAGTATTCAACTTTACCATTAATTTTGAGATAAAAAGTTAATGTAATTTAAAAGAATGGATATTGAAATATATAACTTCAAAATTACTTTAGTTTTTTTTTTTTTTTTTTTTTTTTGTAATTTAATAGAAAAAAATCTAAACATACTTTATCTCATAGTCATTCACAATTAATCAAAATGTTTTGTTAAAATATAATTAATAGAACTTTCATTAGTTTCAACAGAACGTCATTTAAGAAGTTTACTTGATGTAATAAATTCAAGCTTTTTTTTTATTATTATTAAATTTGTATATTATACTATATGTATCAAATACAATAATATCGAAAATTATAAATATTAGACCAATAGTACTGAAGAGTAATTCAAACAATTTTTTTTATCACCAGAATGACCAGATTGTTTGCAAGTTTGTTTTAATTATTTAAACCTTCATGAAAATGAGAACTACTTTATACAGATTTTTCTGTTTCGTTATTGTCCTGATTATCAGGTCTGCACAAACTATCATTCTTTCATTGAATTTCCATTTCATTAATATCACATTATCTGATTGTTCAAGATAATGAAAAATCAGATTCCTGAATAACATACCAGTTTCAATATTGCAGAACCTTTTTGATAACTTCATTTTAAAATGCCAACAGAATTAATTACCTATCTTTTAAACTTTCAACTTTTTAGAAACAAACAAAAACCATTTGGCCAGTATAAATACCAATTTTTTTTATCCATGATGGTAATATAAGAATTTATTTAATGTATCTTTAGTTAAGTTTAATTATTTTAACGTACCATTTTAAAGAAACACTAGGACTATTTTATGATTGACCACATAATTTTGAATCGTGATCAGATGATATTTTTATGTTTCAGTTATGGCATTGTATTCTGTTGTATGATTTTTTTCGTCATCATTTTAAAGTCCTGCAAATCATCAAGGTTTTTTTCAATAGAATTTCAACACTCTTGTGATTTTTCAACAAAAGCATGTTATAATACATCAGAATGATGCAGTTTTCATACAAGTTTTGTTATTAATATTTCTTTTAATTGTTCTAATACATATTGACATTCATTAACCCAATTAAATACCACGTCCTTTTTTCAACTATTGGCTTAAGGAATATTTAAGTTAAGCATGTTCAGGAATGAACTTAAAATAAACATTGATATTGAGCATAAAAGAACTTGTGAAGTTATTTTACAATTATGGCTGATTCCAGTTTTTTTTTAAATAAATTTCTTTGTATCATTGGTATTTATAACTTTACTTTGCTCTTAATATTAATATTAATTTGTGTAAAAACACATTTAAATAGTTTCAATTCAGTATCTTGTTTTTTACAAATATCAAGGATGGTATTTAGATTTTCTTAGAGGAAGAATATACAATGATATCAAAATAGTTGCAAAGAAAGTTAATTTTTTACTTATTTAATATTCTTCAAATTAATATGTTGAAGATTGCAAGAGTTAGAAGTTATTTTAATTTATATTCATACTCTTTAATAATCTGAAATAAGAAAATTTTGCCTTCAGCCAATTGAGAATAGTGGGAGTTGACATTTTTATTTTAAGAAACATATAAAGAATATGCCTCTTTTCTTTTCCCATAAGTTTATTGTACATTGTATTTGCTGTAAAATTATGCATGGGCTACTTTGGGCATTTGAAATTTTCAGATGATTTTTTTGCCACAAAATCTACAATAGAATTTGTCAATTGATGTTTCCTACTTTGAGAAGGTCAACTTTAGATTGAGGGGGATTTGGTAGAATTTATTGTTGAAGAGCAAATCTGAATTCAATAAAGAGTTTGAATTCCTTTGTTTTGTCAAAGCTTACTAGAAGCAAACAGCAACTTATTTTGAAAATGCATAACACTTTGTGAAGAGGTGTGAAATTTTATTTGTGTTTATTTTGCCTGAAATTACCAGGTTGCCAATGACAATGATTTCTGTGTGTGAATTTAAATCTGGATTTGCAATAGGACCTGATTTTTTCCCCCCTCTATTTTCATAGGTGTTTGTACTTATATCAATTTTATTACTGCTGTAAACCTTGCTGTGGAATTAAGAAAAGGGTTTACAGAAAGAATTTATCTAAAATTAATAAATGTGTCTTTGGTTAATATTTCTAATATCTTGGGTGCTGATATCTCTGATTGCTTAAATGTGGTTTTTCATGAAAAAAGATTAGCCATACTTTCTCCATCTCTGAAATTTTTTTAATGAGAAATCAATTAAGCTAGTTGATTGGATGCAATTTTTTTTTTCTATATAGAAGCAAATATATACATCCAAATTTTTAATTTTATTATAAGAATTTACATACTTATTTAGGACATATCACATACTATTCTTTAAGTAACTGGATATATATATATATAAATTTCCATCTTTTTTTTTTTTATCCAAATTATATTATTGTCATTATACTTTTAACAAGAAGCTTATATCCATAAATCTATATATTGTTATTTAATTTCTCAAAACTCTTCTTTTTTCTAATTTTAATTTAATATTCATGTTAATTTTGATTTCAATTATTTAGTGAAGAGTCTTTTGATCTATAATGTGTTTCTTTGAATTTTATCTGAATTGAGACAGCTTTTTTATGAGTGCTTTTCTTCTACTATTTGTTATAATTTAACATTTATTACTTCCCTATATTGCTAGATTTTTTTATTTTAGCTCCCTTGTCTAAATGGGAACAACTGAATGTTGGTTTAGAATCAAATGTAACAATATTATTAGAAAATTTAATTGAAAGCTGAAGGTGAAGAAAAAAAAATCTTAATTATTGATTGTAATACATTTTATTTAAGAAAATCTATGTTCCTGAATTACTAATTTCTGTCACTTCTGAATAAGATGGCACTATCTGTTTAATCTTGATATTAATAATTTAGAATTGAAGAAATATGAAACACTTTTAAATATTTGATGTTCTATAGATTTTAATTTCAATATGTCATTGTCTGTCACGTGAATCTAAACTGATGACTTAAATTCAGCTTTTAAATGCCAAGATTTCTTTCATTTTATCAAGAAGTCAGAAAAAGTTATTCACAAAGCAGATTATATTTGATATTTAGGGATATAAAATTATATATATGTCTACAATATACTTTTATATTGTTTTCTTAAGATTCATATGTTAAACTACGTAATGAGTAAATTTGTAACAGTTTAGTTTTTGCAGATAATATCACAAACCTTAAAGAACTTTGCATTGTATAGTTCGAATTCATAAAAATTGCAATAATAATTAACTTTTCATTCAAATACTTTCTTTTTATAATTATTATTAGTTAAGTTTGTTATAACAAAATATTTTAAGTATAGCATGAATTTTAAAAAATTGTTTGCTATGTATGTTTTTTAACTTCAATTGTAAATCTGGATTATATTTAGGGCTCGCTATAATCTTTTGGCACAACTTGTTTTTGGCAATCTTCAACAAGCATAAATAAAAATAGTTTAGTTTTTAGTTTATTGACTTTTTTGTTTCATTTAAATTTACCATTCAAGTTATCATATTAAGTGAATTTTATTTATATATTTTTTTTAAGTATTATTGCTAAATTCTTCATTGCTATTATTTTTTTATATATAGGCCGATATATTTTCCCCCTTGAAAACATTACCACAAGTAGGAAAAAAATAGCTCAAGTAAAGCTGTTTATTTCTTTCAAAATAATTCCAACATATTAAATGCTGTGTCTTTATGAATATAGTTTTGATTATTATCAGTCTGTCAAAAAATAATAAGTTATGTGTAATGTATTTCTAATCTTAATTGTGAATGTGCATTTCATTTAGGGTCCTCTGTTTGATTTTGACAGAACTTTTTTGCGTCAGAATTTTTAGTACAAATAAGCAAGTATAATCAAGAAATTCATATACATTATTTTTTTTATTTAAATTTGCAAATGAAATTGCTGTATTAAATACATTTAATTTTTAGAAGCATCAATAATGAATTCATCATTTGTATTATGTAATTTTTTTTTTTTTTTTTTTTTTTTGACGAAAAGAGTCTAGGATATGTAAACTGTACAAGAATCTGTTCATTTCGGTATATATTTTCAAAATGTTGAATGCTATACCCTGTTTTGACTAGCTCTAAAAACTTAAGGTCAAATATTAACAGATGTAAAAATTTTAATTCATGATTCCTGTTTGGTTTATTTTTCTTTTTCTCTGATTTCCAAATCCATAATGTATTTCTGAAAAATGGAATATTAATGAATTAAATATGCAAAGAAATCTATTATTCCCTGTAAAGCTATATAGAAATCTGCATGTTTTTAAGAATTTTTGATAGAGTGAGATTTTTTTTATGTATCAGCATAGCATAAACGAAAATAACCTGTATGTTCATCATCAAAGTGCAAATTGTACTTTTGTTGCATTAAAATACATTTTAAATTTATTAATTTTGTGTTTATATTATATATATATATATATATAAGCATTATTTTATGTGAAGCAGAATGCAGTTTGAAGACAGTGAAGATACTTTTGATTTCGTGACATCGTTTTATTTTATTTTGAAGAAGCAGGCATATGTACAAGCGATGAGCACACAGAATGACACAGAGAGGGATGATGGAAAAGCATAATTATTTACAAGCAGAGACGCGGCACGAAAGCAGAAGTGGGGAAGAAGAAGAGATAAATATCCCTCGTCTTATATAACCTGAGATTTGATAGGGAAAATATTTCTTCATAGTGCCAATATGTTATTAAGATTCTGATAGGGATTTCTGACGCATGTCAATCACATGTAAAGGAAACATAGGGATTTTTTAAAAGGAATGTGCTTACTGGACAATTTTCTATCCCTTCGCGCTGAGCGTGTGAATGTGTCGGCGTTTAGCCGATTCCGCAATTTTACATAGCTTCTCTTGAATTAATTAAGTAGCGACAGTGGAATTGGATCAAGAAATAAGAGAATGAACTTACTATGGGCTAAATTAAGATAAAAGCTTGGACATTAATTAAATTGAAATTAAGAGTTTAACATTTCATTACATATATATATTATATAAATTAACACTACACTCCAAAAATTAAAGAGATGCATTATTATACATGTATGAATATAAACATTCCTTTTAGTACTTAGAAATCTCAGAAATAGTTGTAGATTTGTTATAATTACTAAATATTAATGTGAAATTTCCATTGCTAATATACGGCTTGCATAATAATCATTATCTAACAAGCACGTGAAAACGATGCATACTACATAAAGACAGTCAAATTGGGCATAGGATTGCAAAGGGTTAATATCAGAAAAAGTGTATTTACGTAAAAATTGGGATTTTAATAAACTTTTTGTTAAAACTGCAAAATTAAGACTCCTGATATGTATATGGAAAAAACTTTCTGTCCGTAAAAGCGTTTTCAATTTAACGATACCGATTTTTATAATTCCTAAAATTCATGCATTTAAATGGAATATGTCTTTACAGTGGTTATTCTTTAAAAATATAGCATGCAATATCCAAGCAACCTTCAAAGAAATAGAATTTAAATTTGCTGCATAGTTTATATACTAATAAGTTGCCGCCATCGTTCAGAGCTGTAGAGATCGCGTCGCACAATTCCAAAGACAGAACTGGTTAGCTTCGCAGATTCATATAGATTTTCTGACACAACATGAAATATGAAATTTCATAGAAGTATTTTCAGGTGTCGGTACCTAATAAAGATCTCTACGTAAATCTTGCATTTTCCAAAACCATTTTTTTTTTCCCGCCAAGTTTGTTACCAAGTTCGGGAATCACTAACCTTGCATCCATTAAGAATATCTTTAAATCTCTATTTCAGCAACAAAACGAAAATTAAAGAAATTTAATGTTACAGATTCGTCACAATATTTTGTATATGATTTATAACTGCAATTCACATGTGTTTTGCAAGATTGTTAGTTAAATCACTGCATAGATCAGACACATGTTTACTTGGTTAGGGCAAACTTTGTTAAGGGACAATTCTTGTCATTTACTATTGTATTTTTTTTTCTTTTATTTTAGGAATGAGTACAAGACCGGGGCTGAGTCGCGAGTTCATTCACTTTTACTCTACACATAACACAGGAAGAGTTATCAAAGGATATAACGACAAGGAGAACAACACTTCTTTGGATCCCTTTGTTCTTGCGCAAATATTTGTTACTATTATCTTTACACTTATTGTCTTATTATTCCTCTGTGGTTGCTGCTGTGTTGCCCGTCAGCTGATTTGGAGGCGTCTTGAGAGAAACGTGAATACGAATCCCTCGCGGCCTGCTGGCCTGTTGACCAACGTGAATGCGAATCCATCTCAGCCTGCAGGCCTGTTGAGAATCGTAAATGCGAATCCCCCTCCGCCTGCTGGCCTGTTGACCAACGTGAGTTCGAATCCTTCTCTGCTCGTAACCCCGTGGAATAACATAGATCCGATTCTCCCTTCGCCTGTACAGCCCACAGCACCTCCAATGCTCCAGCAAAACTTCCGAACACCTGTTGATGACCGAACGCCTATTGGTGACAGTGATGTCCCCCCTGACTATTCAGCAGTTGCAGAACAAAAGACTACGACAGCTATCGTTAGTGATAACTTAAATCGTTATCCAAAGGTGGTTGGAGGAAAAAAGGTGGAAACACCTCCTCCAGATTATATGACAGTGGCGCCTTTCAAGTGAAGCAAGTTCATCCATAGAATTGGCGAATCTTTTTGATATTGGCCTAGCTAATATCAATGGCTTGCTTTTAAGCGCCGTAATGCTTTATGGCTGTTCGTTTCCTTAGTGATATTTCGTATTTAAAAGTGATATGAAAGGACATTTTGTCCTCATGGTTCTCACTGGATTCTGATATTCTCTTTGGCGCAGCAAGGATAAATTCCTTGTGGGCCAAAATATCCAGGGGATTCGACCTCCTAGTCTTATTTGGTTGGAACTGTTTTTTACTGTGATTTTGATTAGAATGATTAAGTCCTAAATTGAGATAGATATTGTATCGCTTATTATTTATTTTACTTTCAAGTCTTAAAAATTGACTGTGATAATTCATGAGATTATTTAAATTGCCAAAGTAATATTATATATATTTATATATATATTTGAAAAGTTATTTTTATATGTACTTAATAAAATTCAAAGTGTTTAAGAATTCAATCACAAAAATCATTTAAAATATGATAAGTTTGATTGATTTTAAAGAAATACAGTGAGGCCTAAATTCAACGGATAAAGAAAAATAATCCAAATACTTCTTAGACTAGGATTAGGAAAAAAGGATATAATCTAGAATACTTCCTACTTTAGTACTACTGCACTAATCTATACTTATAAAAAGCTCAATGTGTGTGTGTGTATGGTGGCGCTCTACAGAAAAGACCATTTGACCTACAGCTACCAAATTTGGTACGTGTATACCTTGGAGGTCGGGAATGTGCACCTCCCTTTTTTTGAAATTTTAATTATTAATTAAAAACTAACTTTCACGCTAAAAAAATCTTCATTTTCCCCGCCGCCAACTGAATACGGCTTCAGGATTTTTTTCCCACGCTAATGAGGCTTAGGCTTAACATTTTTCGGCCGATTATTTCAAATGATTCTGTTTATTTTCTTAATGTTTGATACATTTAAAATTAAACGTTGTTAATGAATCGATCTTTCAGATTCATTCTGAAGTACTTTTGAATTAAAATAAAACAGAATAAAGGAAATTAAACATTTCTAATCTGCCTAGCGTTACCCCAACTGCCGTAAAAAAATTAACGCATTTGCGTTACCGTAACTGGCGTCACGCATGCGCATTGTGTTCTGATTGTTTACATCTATTTTCAACGGAAGCGGACTTGATTTAAATTATTTTTAAGTTAGTTGTATGCTTTTGTAATTAAATTGCATTTTTTTACCTGTTTTCGACCGATTATTTTAAACGATTCTGTTTATTTTCTTAGTGTTTGATGCATTTAAAATGAAACATTGTTAATGAATAGACCTGCTCATGATGAATCTGAAAAAATTTTGTTGACAAATTCTTGAGATATTACATAAATTAAGAAAGATATTCTTTAGTGCCCATAAGGTTTAAATGCTCAGTGATTCTGTTTTCTGTAATCATATTACAAAAAAAATTGCATTGTTTCAGTAAAAAATATTATATTAATTGCAAATTAATCATTTTCACTTTAATTTAAAGCATAAATTCTACGCGAGCTAACTGAAAATTAGAGATACAGATTAAGTTATGACTGAAGGCTCTTATAATATTATGAGTGAATTGAAATTTGAAGTTTTAAAATATTTTATTGAAGAAGCTATTGAAGTAGGAAATACATTAAATATTTAATTATTAAAATTTTTACGAGCATTAAGATTGGCGAACCAGCTGCTCGCCAAAGGCGGCTAGTTTGAAATAAATGCATTTATTTCCAAACCATTTAAGTGTTTTAAAAAATTATCCTCACTTTATTAAAATTGAGAAAAGTTCTATTAAATTTAAATATAGAAGCAAGCATCTTTGTAATTAAACAAAAACACATGAATACACAAATTAAATAAAATAATTATTACAAACTGTAATTAAACAAAATGTAAACAAATGTTTAATTAAACAAAAACATACGAAACACTTTCAGATAAAATTTCTTTGAAAATCATTATTCGTATAGAGTAATTTAGAGTTTATTAAAATTCCATAAAATTTTAAAATTGAAGGAAGTATCTTTATTCTTAAACATAACTTTATTTCCCATCCTTTAAAATGAATGATGCATTTAATTTGAATTGGAGATTATTATTCTGTATATGTTTGTAAGCTGTTATGTTGTTTGTATGCACTTACGTTTAAGAGCAGCTGAACTTGCTATATAGGATACCAACATATTGATTTTGATAGAAAAAAAAATGTTAAGATGATTTTATTTCAAAATTAATTTGCATTATATTTGATTCAGTTTTGTTTGGCAGGCTACGCTTTATGGAATACTTTTAAATAATGAATTATAATTAGTTCTTAGCTCATAACTGCGTATATATGTATATATATATATGCTGTATAGTATTTATTCTTGATTTATTAGGATGTATTTTTATTTTTTAAATTATATGATATCATATGTAAAATTTATTTAAATCAAAATCTCTTATACGATGCCAAATGAATTAATGTTTAATTATTTAAAATTTTTGTCTGATCTTTTTGATTTTAAACATCTCAATAAAAAAAAATTCAAAAAATTAAAATTTGCAAGACAGCTACTATATGAAGTACAGTAAATTTCCGATTATTCGTGAAATGCGGCAAACGAAAATAATCCGATAAAGGACTAATAAAGAATACACATAAAAACGAAAATGCGTTTGAACAATTTTTATTTAAATAGGGGGCTTACTCCTAAAATTATGAATTAATGAATAACAGACTTCTGTGCCTACAAATTTGTTGGTTTATTTTTTTATATAAAAAAAATGTGTCATTTATTTTTGTGTCACAAACGTGGCTTACAACAACATTTTTATATGGGTCAAGCTGCCTTTTCGACCCATTTATGATGTGATTTGTGTCACTGGAATATTGTATAGTTCTTAATGTAGCCATTTGCCACATTTGAATTATTTTTTTTTTTTAATTTCAAGGGGAAAAAAATGTAAACACTTAAAGAATTTTCTTAAATTATATGTAGTTACTCAAACATATTTTTTGTAAGAAATAAAAATTTATGCATTGATTAAAATTTTCATTAAAATTTCAAATAAAATGCTCCAGGGAGCACATTTTTGCCATCCAAACTACATCTGTTCTAGATTTGGTTAACTCTAGGTCTGATGATCAATCTTATAGAGCGCCAACACAGACATGCACTCTCTCCTTTATTATTGGTGAAGATTGAAATTTTACCCAATATAATTTGGGGGTTAAGAATCATGGATTATACAAGAAGCAAAATATCCATCTACAGATAATCGAGAGTTTACAGTGTGTCAAAAAGTTATTGTTTGTGAGCTATTGAGAAGAGAGAATATGTGCATTAATAGGAAAATGCGATGTCTATATATTTATATTTGCATATTGTAAATAAAATTATTTATTACAATAAAAGCTTTGTTTTTGACTTTAAAAGAAGCGTGAGAATTTTTTTTACTTTCAGCATTCAACCAAAAACACTCCACAATGATAGATGTAACCAAGAATGTGATTAACGTCTAACTGTAACTGTTCTCTGATGTTAGATTGCTCTCTGATGTCATACACTTTTTCTAAAATACATTGCACTTAGTGAATTCTATAATTAAACTGGTGCAAAGTATTTAACACGTGAATATGAACCAAGTTTAATCACTATGGGCACAGATGAAAAATATTGATACACAAAAATTTTTTTTAATTATTTTAAAGACAGAAAAACAGAAATTGTGACAGCCGTTGTATAAAAATATTTAATGACTTAGATAATTGCAAGGGTTTTTTTATATGTATATTTCACAATAAAAGAAAAAGGCAAAGAAAGACCAGACATATTCAAGCATAAAAATTTAAAAAGAATAAAATACTGTTAAGGTCTGTCATAGAATCAAGCCTGTCGATCAAAATCTACGATTTCGACTCGTGTGAATGTGCACAGGAAACAGACTTTTACTTCTTCCGGATTTGAGGAAAGAAAACGAAAAGTAGTCCACGTGTTGACATTCATCGGAAATCTCTGTAAAGAAATTATCTCTGTAAGTTTTTTTTTTTTTTTTTAACTGTAGAGAAATTGATAGAAGATTGACAAATAATCATTGATTTTATTTTTAAACAATGTTTACTAAATAATGCGTAGCAGAAATTGTTTGTGACTTGCATTTTTACTTTCTGGTATAAATAGTATAGAGAAGTATAGTAATGGTCAAAAAATTCGAAATTTTGACGAGTTTCCACATTTCAGATTTCTTTGAGCCATTCCAAATCCATTTTTGGAATTTTGTCTGTATGTATAACTTAAGAACGCTTACAATTATTCTTTTTCATGCAAAAAAAAAAGTTATATCGATGAAATTTCATATATAGTTTTTATAATAAATTTGTTGATTTATATTAAATTTTAAGCAAAATATATTCACAATTATGTCTGAGAGAAGGCGAGTGTTATAACTACAAAACATAAATATTGAATAAACAAAACATGACCCACAATTTCAGCATCTAAATTATTGATCATTATCAAATTTGGGACCAAATCTGTATAGGGATTCATAGTCAGTTTATCTATGATTTACATGCATGTAAATACGATAAATAAAAACCGCAAAGATTTAAATCAATGAAATTTGGCGCATAGTTTTAGCATCTAAAGGAGAGATTCATATAAATTTTAAACAAAATTTGTGAAATGGTGGACCGTCTGTCTTATAGAATTCCAAGTGTCTATAATCACAACAAGTTGGATAAATGAAATTTGATAAACAGCTTAAACATGTGAAGTGTATTTCCATATTAAATTTTAAATCATTTTCGTAAATGGCTAGAAAGTCTGTCGATCTGCACGTTCTCGGGCATGTAACTCATAAACGTAATAACGTACAAATCACATTAAAAAAAATTCACTAAGATTATAATTGTGTGCCAAATTTTGGTTTCAGTCAATCGAGAAAAAAAAAGGCGTCCAAACTGCTTCCTCGATTATCTTCATTATACTACAAAGCACGGAACGCTCATCTGTTTGCATCTGAAAATAACAATGGTAATGCTATTTCCGTGCGGGAGAGGGTTAGGCAGTTATCTCTTTTAAAGAAATGCGAGAAGGTTTCGGAGACACCACAGCAACTAGATTTTTTTTTCATTATATTTTTTCAAATTTACCATTTTATCGTATTAATATGATAGTCGAAGGTTTTTCTTTTAGAGAATATTTCAAACTAAATTCGAATTGAACAACATCATTATGTAGAAAGACAGATTTTGAAAATGAGACTCTATAATGTAGTCACATAATAACGGAGACGACGACACTAGGAGGTCAGCGAAAGGGAAATCATCCTTTTTAGGCGACCGCTCCCCCTTCCGTTGGCAAGAAATTAAAAACTTCTTCGGTAAAAATCTTTATTATTTCAGTAGGAAGTGTTGAGAACTACATATCAAAGAATCTGATAATTTAATTCTATCTTCAATTATTATATAATAAACGCACGAAATGTGCAAATTTTTCACTAATTTGACAAACCCAGTTAAAAATGGTTTAACTCATCTGGTTGCTGAACATCTGATTCAGTTGCTATTCATTCAACTTAGAGTTTGCACTACTTTGGCAGAATTATCGGCATAATGACAAGTTAATCTGATGTATTTTGCTGACTGATTTTAGCCGGTCGGCGAAGAAATCAATGGATTCCGAAGACATTAAATCGGCAGAATACCTTATATCGGATTAAATTATCCTTCATTTAATCAGTATTTTATTCTCTATACGACAGAATAATTAACAAATCGAAGAGTAAATCAGATATCGCATATTTGCCGACTGTTTTTAATCGGTACATTAGGAAATCAATATGAAGGGTGTCAACATCTGATTCAATTGTCGATCATTCAGAATAATTAATTTGTCTTATATTTCGCATAATAATAAGAGAATCAGTTCACATTTTACCGACTATTTTTTGATTGGTTGGCTAAGAAATCAACACGATAAATGAACATTTGTATGGATTATTCCTTTCATAGACTGATTGTATCACTTTTTGATAGAAACTTTTAAGGGTAATTAGAAAAACTCTCATAAATTTTAAAGTGTATTAATATTTTCTCATGTTGTTTTACTACAATTCTTACTTTTACAATAATTTATTGTTTAGTTTTTTTTTTTTTTTATTTCAGGAACTGACAATACAAAATGTTAGTTATAAGAAATATTTAGCAGATGAAATATACTTTGACTTTACAGAATTTAGTACTTATATTCAAATTTTTATTAAGTCTTTCATAACTATTGCTCAACGTTGGCTTACAGCTAATAAAACACAAGGGCATTTCTTAGCAGCGGTGTAACTGCAGGACATATGTCCTGGGTGCCATTAATGAGAAGGCGCAAAATTGAGGAATCGGCTTGGTGCAATTGGGAGAAAAGTCTTTTCTTCTTCCCATTTTTAAAATTTAAAGTAATTCCAGGAAAGTGTGGGAGAACATAAAAATATATACTCATTTTTAGCACCTGTAAACGAAATCAAGCTCACTTCCTCTAAACAAAATAACAAATAGGAACTTTTAACATATTAATCGAAAATCCACCTCTGAAAAGCTAAGATATTTTTCAAAGATTGGTTTTTTAGTGTGAGGGAGGAGTATACATGATCATTATAAGATCTATTCAAAAAAGAGAACATAATATTTAAGCATCCCAAGAACTTTACAGGATTTCTTGCGATATATACGGCGATAAAATGTTATAGGCTCCATATTCATATCTTTGCTCAAGTTATTGACAAATGGGGTCAATTCATGTGACGTAAAAAATTATTCTTATTTTCAGACTACAGAACTTATTTCGTGACGTATTTTTCTTATTTGAAAAAGTGAAAAAAATGTAAGAATGATATATATATATATATATATATATATTTTCATTATTAACGTTATACGAGTTTTTTTTTTTTTAATATGACTAAATATATTGTAGGCAGTGTATGCTTTAAGAAAATAATTTTTATAATCAGTAAATGCCTATTAATCCTAATTTAGACAATAAAAAGATTGGCATTCCATTTCCTTTATGTATATCAACATTAAACATCTGTTTAAAGTATAACATTCACATTTTTAAAGTATAATTCAATGAATGTAAATATTAATTTGGTAACCTTTAGGCACTTATTCATTTACTTGCAATCCACAAAAATGCTTTTATTTTATTATAAAGAAAAGCAATTCGAATAATACTCATTGCTTTCAAGATTAAATGTATATGTATTTTTTTCAAGATAAATGTATATTATATTATCAAGATTAAATGTATATTATATCATTATATTATTTCATTAAAAATATTTTTTAAATAATCAGTCATCAGAAAATAATTATTTTTTTAGCTGTCAATAATAGGACATGACAACTGGTTTATAAATATAATTGCTCATAATATATCCCAAAATTATCCATTATATATATATAACCATTAGCCATTTTTGTTTTGTTTTTAATATTTAACCTTTTCAGATTTATGGTAAAAATTGGAAAATCGATTATTTTTTTTTTCCCTTCCAAAAATTGGACTGGGAAAATCATCTTATCACCATAATAGCTTAAACTTTCGAAATTCATATATTTTGAAACATTTGTTAGCTCAAAAATGAAACAATAATTTGGTTTAAGTATCTTTAACAACAACAATAAAAAAGAACTTTTTAAAAGCAACCTGAAATTTAGCCTTTCTGTATTTTTATTTATTTATTAATTTTTGCAGCTTTGAAAAAGCAATCAGAGCATGCTATGAAATCGATGTTTATTGTTTTTATGTTCCTATTGAATAAGATTACATTTGAGCTCTGAAATATATAAATTCGAGCTGTTAGATAATTAACATAATTTTAAATATATAGTATATTATGCAATTATTATTTGTAGAAATTGTTTTAATTGAAATCTCTTAGAATAATTCTTAATTTTTATAAGTAAATTTCCAGAAATTATCATCAAAAATTTAATTAAATCACTTTAATTTGAGATATATGTATTAACTGCTAACCGCTGTTCACTTTTAGCATCGCAATAACCAAACATATGGAATCATAACAAACCGGTGTAGGAGAAGGTAAGATGCATTTTCTATTGCCATATTAATGTTAATCTTTATTTTATAGTTTTTCTTTAGTTCCCGTGATTGATAAACTATTCATAGAATAATAATAGCCAACCAGATTGGGCAGAGGATTACGTGGTTGTGGTGTTTTGTCCCATACAGTCTTCCAAAAGGAAGCAATATATGAGACAGAATCACAGTAGTGTAACATATTAAAGTAGTAATAATTTTCCAAATCATAATTTTTTTTCACTTTGCTAAAAACGAAGAAGGCTTTCCATGGATAAATAATTTTCAATTAACTGATTTATAAAAAAAAAGAGAGAGAAATCACAATCAATCAAATTTTTCAACAGGATAGGAAAAGTATTCTAATTTTAAAACATTTAGAAATTTAGGAGATTAATAGCCAAATAATTTGATATACTAATTTTATAGGCTACTACTGGATATTATTTAATAATTTCAATGAGTCAGAAGAAGGAAGACTATATTTGATAGAATTAAAGGTAATTATGTGAATACTATAAAATATAGTCTTCCTGTTCCTAAACAAGATTACTAGGATTGAATTTTTCTTCTCAATGCAAGTATCATAAGTTGTTTTATGCTTGTTATGAAAATCTGTTGTTCTTTGTAAAATTAAATTATAAATTTCATTAATGGTTTCATAATTATTTTGAGTCGTAGTAGATCTATATGATAAATTTTTAAACAACTAGCATGCTTGAGGGCAATTCAGGAGAATTTGAATTATTTTTACTTATATTTTAATAAATTTTCAATACTTAAGTAAATTGCCTGCTCATCCTCAAAAAAAAAAAAAAAAATTATCAAAGATGTAATTTTTATTGTAACAAGAATTAATTGCCAAAGATAACATATTAGTCTATTGACTATGTTCTTCAATAATATGTGATTAATCCTATAGATTGGCAAAGACTTGCAATTAATACAAAGTATTTTTTTCATGGAATTCTAGTTGTAAAAGAATTACATTCAAACACATTTGCTAATGGCTGATTAAGGTATTAAACTTTATCATTAGTTTGGATATAATGAGCTAAAATTTAATTAAGTAGGACAATGAGATTTTTCAGTTTATAATTGGGATTTTTTGTATTTTAACATAAAGCTCTAAGCATGCCTTGTCTGATAGTCATTTACAATTTTAATTTGTGAATTTAGAAAAAGTAACTAAAGCATTTCTATCTGTTGGGAATTTTTCCAGGCTTTAAATTTGGAAAGTTTTAAAATATTAATATAAGTTACAAAATTTTTGTTATTTTATAGAAAAGTCAAAACATGCTTTGTTTCATGGCCATTTAAATTGATCAAAAAATTTTTTAACTTATAGTAATTAAAGCCTTTAGTAGTATCAAAATGGGTGCATTTTAAAGTTTTACTTGTGGGAAGTTATGTAATAAATCTAATTTTTTTCTTTTCTTTTCCGTGAAATTGATATACCATAGAATGTTTAACAAATTTGAAAATATCTGAAGTAATACTATGCCAATTATATCGGGGAGTAATTTGATAAATCATTTTTTTGAACACCTAAATGGCCAAATGTTTTCGAATTTAAATATTTTAAGCTCAATAAAAATAATGTTAATATTTGATGCAAAATTTTCTTATTAGTTATTATAATATCTTTGGTAATGGTATCATGGTAACCAGGTCTACAAATATTATAATTTTTTTTATTGAATTTTGGTTTTATTATGAATTTGGTTTTATTGAATTTGGTTTTATTGAATTTGGTTTTATTTTTTATTTGGTTTTATTAATTATTTTATTTATGTTTGAAGATAAGAATAAACCAGATATCTGAGTAACATATCTGCAACAATATTTACAAAACCTTTTTGATAATTTCATAATTTAACTTGCTTAATCTTGAAAATCAACAGAATAGCCTGTCTCAAATTTTCACCTTTCTTAAAACAAACAAAGTCTTTTGGTTAATATAAATAGCAATTATTTTGGTGAAGGTAATAGAATTTATTGGATGCACTAATTATGGCAAGACATTGTATTCTATTATTGCATAATTTTTTTTCATAATCTTATTCTGTAATGATGCTCTGTTAGGGGTGTGATATTGGAAGCATCAGGCTGTTTCTGTTTGGTTCTAGCACTTTTATAATTTTTCAACAAGAATTTGACATGTTACATTATAATTGCACAGTTTCAGAATTGATTTTTTTATTAATATTTCTTTTAATTTTTCGAATATACTTAGACACTCATTAGTTGAATGAAATTAAAATAGAATTAGATTAGAATTTATAGAATATCTTTGTTGAGCATAATCAGGATTAAATTTACTGTAAATATTTATACTTAACTTATGAAATCTTGAAGTTCTCTTACAATAATGACTAGTTTCAATTTTTAAAAAAATAGTTTCCTTGTTAGCATTGATATTAATAACTTTTCCTAACTCAATTTCATAACCTAGGAGTTAATTTTTGTTTAAACACATTTACACAAACACATTTAAATAGTTTCAATTTAATATCTCATTTTAAAAAAGAAATCAAAGATAGTTTTAGATACTTTCAGGGAAAGAGTGCACAATATTATCATCAGCATAATTAGAAAATAAATAAATAAATATAATAATTTTTTTTTGTAGTTGGTTAATATTCTTTGAATGAACCTATGTTAGACAGCAAAAGCTACTTTAAAATCATATGATAATCTGAACCCCACATATAAGCCAAAAATTGTGCAGAAATTTTTTTAAATATTTTTACAGTGAATAAGTACATGTTAATAGTTAAAAGCTTAATTTAAAGAGATAATGATTTAGTATCCGATTTTTATTGAGCAACAATTTTTCTGAAATCTTTGCACAAGTCGAGAATTTTTATTTTAATAATATTTAAACTAATGTTATTGGTATGGAATATGGACTATTGCTTTCTTTTATCAAACAAGCTTTCAATAATTTCACAGCCTAGTTTTTAATTTCTTGCTCTTCAGTAGAAGAAGTATGCTAAGTTTTCAACCTTGGCTGGTAAATCAAAACTGATACTATTTTTTTCAAGTACTACTTTGAGTTTATATACATAATACTCATTCTTAGCAAAAATATTATCACATTTTTATATTTTTCCTTTTAACTCTTACTTTAATTCTCATTTATTCTCTTTCAAAAATCTTAAGTAAGAAAATTTTACTCTCAGTAAGTAGTGGGAGGGGATATTTTTATTTTCAGAAACATGCAATGAATATGTTTGTTTCTTCATCATTTTCAAGCGTGTTTAGATTTTTATTTTATTTTGATAAATAATTTGAATATTGCAATCTATAGTAAGATTATATTTTGGCAACTATAATAGATATAGTATAAGATAACATGATTTAGAAAATATTAGTCACACTTTTTGTTGACCTAATTTTAGGTATAATGAGCATGTACTTTGTAGGCTTAGTATACATTGCTGAAAATGGAGAATTTTTCATTTTGAGATGATGTTCTCCCACAAAATTAATGATAGAAATTGTCAGGCTAGATCTGGCATATATTTTTGGGATTTTTTTTAAAAATAAAGATCTACTTTTTTTATACCATTTTTTTTATGAGAATGTGTTTGATAATTGTCAATTTGATATTTTAATCTTTTCACGAGTCAATATTAAGTAGAATTTATTTTGCTACAGATACAAAAGGGCAGGTATTACCCCAAAATAAGAAATTTGAATTCCTTTGTTTTAGCTGAGCTGGCAAGAAGAAGGCAACTATTTGTTTTGAAAAGGCATATTAGCTTTTTGAAAAAACATGGAATTTTATATGGTGAAGGATCTTATTTGAGTTTATTTGGTTGAAAATTACCAGTTTAGCAAGGACAATGACTATCTGAATGCGAGTTTAAATTTTTATTTACAATAAAGCCTGATTTTCCCCCTTTTCTTATTAGGTTTTTGTATTTTTATCCCTACTGGCATAAACTTTCCTGGGGAATTATGTGGGAGATTTTTAAAATGAAGTTATCTCAGATTGGTGGATAAACCTTCTATTGACATTTCTAATACTATGAGTGCTGATAACCCTGTTTACCTAAATTTAGTTTTTCATGGGAAATGATTAGCCATACCTTCTCCATCCTTTAAAGTTTGCTGCGAGAAATCAATTAAACTTGTTGATTTGATGCAATATGTTTTTTGTTTGTGAAGCAAATGAATTCATTCCAATGTTGAATTTTGTTATGTGAATTTACATACTCATTTAGGATATATTACATGCAATTTTTAAATAATTGGAAATATGTATAAATTTCCAATTTTTGTTAAATCTAAATTATATTACTGTCATTTATTATTTTTTTAACCATAAGCATATATGCACAGTTATCTAAAACTTTATTTAATTCCTCAAAACCTTCCTTTTTTCTAATCTTAATTTATTATTCATGTTAATTTTTATTTCAATTGTTTAATGAAGATTCTTTTCGTCTGTAATGTATGTTTTTTTATGTGAATTGAAAAAAAATTTTACAGTCTGCAAATGCATGCTCTTATTGAATTTATTACAGGCATTTTAGTAAAAATTCTTCTTTAATACATTTCTGTGAATTGCGATAGCTTTTAGGTGAGAGCCTTTCACAATTTTGGTCTACTATATTCTAAAGTTCGATATAATATAACAATCTCTATATTGTTCTAGCTTTGATTATCATTCCCTTAATTAAAAAGAAATGAATGTACATTGATTTAGTGTAAAATGCAGTAAAATCGTTAAAAGATTATTTTGAAAACCAAGGATGGCGAAATAGCATTTGTAACTCGTTATTTCATTTAATAATGTTTGTTCTCCTAAATTACTTTTTTTTTTTTTTGCTCTTTTTAATAAGATCTGGCACTGTCTGTTTCTATACTATTTTTTTTTATCTGCTTAATCTCGGTACTAGTAATTTAGAATATCAAGAACATATTAAAGAAGCTACTTTTAAGTAGGCCATTTCCTTACAAATAGGTATACAGGCCGTTATATCAAATTTTGAACAAAATCCGTTCAGAGGAAGTCTGTCTGTCCAGTTCTTCGAATATAATTTAACATAACTGCAAAACGAAGAGGACTTAATAGATATAATTCGATACACAGAATTAACATCTGTAGCTCTGTAGAAGAATCTTAAAGCTGTAGACACCTGTCAAATTCTGAGTGAGATCCAACAAGGGATTGATCGCCTGTTTTTCTGTACTTTTAGAAACATGTAAATGCGATTACTGAAAAATGCAATGACTTAAATATATTAAATTTGGTATGTGATTTTATGACTATAAGTGTATTTTTGTGTCAAATTTTGTATTTCAATTGTTTGGAGAGAAAAAAAAGTCATCTAAAACACAAATTAGATTTTCGAATACTATTAACCGCATGCCAGGGATTCATCGCCAAAAAATTCGCCAAGGATGACATGATAGATTCAATAAATATGTTAAGTTCACGCCAAAGGTTAGTGTTTCATATCTATTGTGCATAAATGTATCTATGTAAGGCTTTCTCAGAGATAAAACTTTTATTAAAGTAAATGCGAGAAAGTTTTAAGGAGATAGTAATAAATGTATTTAATTTCTTTTCGCCAGCAAAAATGCTTTATATAATGGCAAATGAGCGAAGCGACACCTAGTGATCCCTAAAGAAAATTGTAATGTGATTTTGGGGGTTGGTGAGTGGGAGCGAGCTGGGAATATATTCCTTAGTTTTTAAGAATTTTTAATAGAAAAGTTTTTTTTTTTTTTTTTTATGCTTTAGCTTATTGTAAACGATGTCAACCAATGCGCTTATCATCAGTGTACAAACTGTAATGTAAGTGCATGAAAATATGTTTTTTATTTATAAACTTTTTTACTGCTGTTCGTATGTTTACTTTGATATCACCAAAATCCTATTCATGTAAAACTCGTTAATTTAAAGAACTTCTTATCAAAGCTGAAAAAATAAGGTTCTCGATATGAACGTTAATTACTAAAATTTAGTGGATTTAAATAACTTTTCGACGGTCAAATGTAGATCATTGTAGGGAACTTCACAGGAATGTGTGTAATCTCGTTTTGTATAATTTACAAAATTCTTAATGTTCATTTTCAAAGAAACAAGGAAAAAACTTGCGAATTACTGTTTAACATATTTATTAATAAATTAAAACCATCGTTCAGGCGCAAGGCAGATCCTCATCGCGAGCACAACACTAGAGACAGAATTATTGCAAATAAATTTCTGACTTCATGAAGGTTTTCTAAAAGGACGTGACATCATATGAAATTTTCTAAAAGGATAATCAGATCTTGGTCCCTAGAATTCGTGCATTTTCTGGAAACTTTCTTTTTCTTTCGCCAAATTCGCTGGCAAATTTATTCCAATTAGCTTTTACCCGAGACTTCGTACGCGTGGAAATAGATTGGAATTTATAGCATCAATGGCTTTATCTTTTGTTACTCCTGCGCATGCGCGAATTTTTAACGCCAATTAGAGCAACACAAGTGTATGAATTTTCTACGCCAGTTGGGGTAACGCAATATAGATTATAAATTGTTAATTTTCTTTATTCTGTTTTATTTTAATTCAAAAGTTCTTGAGAATGAATCCGAAAGATCAATCAATTAATTAACAATGTTTAATTTTAAATGTATCGAACACTAAGAAAATAAACAGAATCGTTTGAAATAATAGTAAAAATCATGTTAAGCCTAATCTCATTGGCGTGGGGGGAAAAAACCCTGATGCTTTACTCATTTGGCGATTTTTGGCGGGAGAGTTAGTTTTTAATTAATAAACAATTAACCACTCAATTAAACGGAATAAATAGTAGCCTATGTCCTATTCCAGATTTAAATCTACCTCTGTGCTAAATTTCATCTAATTCCGTTCTGACGTGATTGACTAACATACATCCATCCATCCATCCATCCATCCAACTTTCACATTTATAATAGTAGTATAGATGTTGGGAATTTTTAACCTAGCATCCATTAAGAACATCATTATATCTTTCTTTTCAGCAAAAAGACTAACATTATGGGAAAGAAATATCATAGATTCTTAACAATATTTATAGTACAATTTATAATTCCATTTAACATTTGGTTTTATATGACTGTCGGGTTAAAAATCGTACGGCCAAGATGTTGTTTATGTGATTGAAACATACAATGTGAATGAATAGTTCTTGTTGTTAACTAATATTTTTTTCTTTATTTTTAGGAATTGGTAAAAGAACTGGACCTAGTAATGAGAGCGAATTTATTCGCTTTTAATATAATGGAAGAAAGGAGGAGTTATCCGGAGAATATGGCGACATGGAAAGCGACAATTATCGGAGAAATTGTAACCTAAAACCCTACTGAAACATGGGTTGTTATTTGCATTGGTCTTTCCATCTTCCCAATCTTATTATTTTGCTGTCTATGTTTTTTTGCCTATCGACAACATTTGAGACTTCTGTGGAGTAACGTGAATTTGAATCCTTCTCGGCCTGGAGTCCATTGGAGCAACATGAATCCGTATCCTTCTCAGCCTGCAGGGCAATCGAGCAACGTGAATCCGTATCTTTCTCAGCCTGCAGGGCAATCGAGCAACGTGAATCCGTATCTTTCTCAGCCTGCAGGGCAATCGAGCAACGTGAATCCGTATCTTTCTCAGCCTGCAGGGCAATCGAGCAACGTGAATCCGTATCTTTCTGAGCCTGCAGAACAATCGAGCAACGTGAATCCGTATCTTTCTGAGCCTGCAGAACAATCGAGCAACGTGAATCCGTATCTTTCTGAGCCTACAGAACAATCGAGCAACGTGAATCCGTATCTTTCTGAGCCTGCAGAACAATCGAGCAACGTGAATCCGTATCTTTCTCAGCCTGCAGAACAATCGAGCAACGTGAATCCATATCTTTCTGAGCCTGCAGAACAATCGAGCAACGTGAATCCGTATCTTTCTCAGCCTGCAGAACAATCGAGCAACGTGAATCCGTATCTTTCTCAGCCTGCAGGGCAATCGAGCAACATGAATCCGTATCTTTCTCAGCCTCCAGGGCAATCGAGCATCGTGAATCCGTATCCTTCTCAACCTGCAGGGCAATCGAGCAACGTGAATCCGTATCTTTCTCAGTCTGTAAGCCAATGGAGCAATGTGGATACGAATCCCTCTCGGCCTGTACTGCCCACATCACCTCCAGTGCGTCAGGAAAACTTCCCAACAACTGTTGATGGCCATGATGTCCCTCTCAGCGACCCAGCAGTTACAGAGCAAGAGACTATGACGGCGAACGTTAGTGGTAACAAATTTAATCGATATTTTAGATTAAAGGCGAAAAAACCTCCTCCAGATTATTTGACAGTATTATGTCAAGGGAAGCTCAGTCCATAGAATTGACGACAGCTTAAAATCAGGGACCTAGCTAACGTAAATGGCTTGCTTTTACGCACCGTAATGCTTATGGCTAATCATTTCCTTAAATGACACTTTGTATTTAAAAGTGATATAAAGCAACATTTTGTCCTTATGGTCCTCACTGGATTTGTGAATTCTATCAATGGCGTGACAAGAATAATTGTCAAGAGGTTCTATAAATGGTGTAACAAGGAACCTCCTAGTATTATATGGCATGTAAAGACGAAAGACTATGACAACTAGCGTTAGTAGCAGTAATAAGACTATGACAACTAGCGTTAGTAGCTTAAATCGTTTTTCAAGAGTGGTTAAAGGAAAAAGAAAAAAAAAGTCAGTAACACCTCTTCCAGATTAAATGACTATGGCTCCTTTCAAGTGAAGCTAGACTATCCTTAGAATTGGCTACTGCATGTTATCATTGGCCTATCTAACGTAAATAGCTTGCTCTTATGTGCCGTAATGCTTATGGCTAATCATTTCCTTAATGAAACTTATTGTTTAAATGCAATATGAAAGGACATTTTGTCCTTACTGGAATTGATGAAAATTTCAGTGGCATAGCAAGGGTAATCGTCATCCAGATCATTATCTTTGCTGTCCAGAATATTCAGGATATATGATCTCCTAGTCTTATTTGGCATATAAAGACAGAAGACTATAACAGCTACCGTTAGTGACAGCTTAATCGTTTTCCAAGAGTGGTTAAAGGGGGGAAAAAAGTCAGTAACACCTCCTCCGGATTTAATAACAGTGGCACTTTTGAAGCTAGTTTTTATCCACAGAATTGGCAACTGCTTGTTATAAAGGCACAACAACAACAACAAAAAATGGTTTGTTCTTACGAGCCGTAATGTTTATTTCTATTCGTTTCCTTAATTATACTTAGTATTTAAAAGTGATATAGAAGAACATATTATCCTCACTGGTTTGCTGAAAAATTCAGTGGCATAGCAAGGGTAATTGTCACCGGTATCATTATATTTGCTGACCGGAATGTTCAGGGTATATGATCTCCTAGTCTTATTTGACATTTAAAAATGTAAGAAAAGGACTATTATTGTTTTTTCTGGCAGCCACTAAATTCGATGTTCGTGGCATTTATATTCTATTGTCTGCAGTTTCTTCGGCATTATTTTTTACGTGATTTTGATTAGATATTCAAGGATTAAGTGCTAAATTGAGATAGATATTGTATCTCACGTTATTTATTTTACATTTAAGGCTTCAAGCCTTAAAAATTGACTGATATTTTATGAGATCATTTAAAAACAACATGCCAAATACCAAAATAATATATTTATTTATAAAAAAAGTTATTTTTTATAAATACCTAACCAAATTCAAAGTGTTTTAAAAGTTCAATCACAAAAACCATTTGAAATACGATAAGTTTGATTGATTTTAAAGAAATAAAAGGTGAAATCTAAATTGAACAAAAGAAAATACCTCAAATATTTCTTACCTTAGAACTAGGAGGAAAGGATATAGTCTAAAATACTTCCTATTTTATGACTACAGTATTAATTTTAAAATGAATGTATTTGTTGCCAAATAAATTATCCTTTTTTGAGAATTACTATTCATATTAAGTAATTCAGAATTAAAAAAAAACATTCCATTAAATTTTTTAATGGAAGCAAGCACCATTGTGATAAAACAAAAACTCACGAATAAACAATGAATTATTTGGGTATTTGGCAGCTTAGAGCTTATTAAAATTTAATTACATTTTTATGATTAAAGGATGAGTTTTTTTTTTTTTCTTAAGCACAATATTATTTTTTATCTTTTAAAATAAACATTACATTATTTATTATATTTAATATATCATTGTTATGCATTTATTTTGAATTCTTGATAACTGTTATTTTGTATGTATCTTTATTTAGCTGTAATGTTCTCGTGATATATGTATATATTTCATAGCTAAGCTACTAGGAACCAATTCCAAAATGCAGATTTTAAAGTAATGATATTTTGACAAAAGCAGAGAAAATTTTGATTTTGAAATTCCATTGTTGTTTGATTCAAATGAAAAAAATTCTGAGATTGTTTCATTCCAAATTTATTATTACATTATGTGTGCTCTATTCTCCAATGAATTGCAATTGATTCGCTTTGGTTTGGTAGACTAAATTCATTTCGTAGTTTTAAATAATGAATCACAAGTCCATGAAATGATAATTCATGCCTAGCTCATAGTTGCATCGATTTGTATTATAAAATATTTTTTTTTAATTCCATGAGATCAAATACAGAATATATTTAAATCAGTCTCTCATACGGTGCCAAATGAAATCAAGTTTATTTATTAAAAAATTATTTTTAGTTACAAAAATTCAAAAAAAAAATTATTCAGAATTTTTATATGAATTAAAAATTTTTAAAACGAATGGTGTTTGAAGTACAGTAAATCCCCGATTATTTGCGAAGTTGTCAGTGGCGCAACCGAATATAATCCAATAAAGGACTGAAAAAGGACACATCAAAACGAATTTTTTTAACAGTTTTTATTTACTTAGAGAGCTTATTTATTTATTCATAATTTTATATGTAAAAGATTTTTTTAACAAATTTTTTTTTACAATTTTTTAACAATTTTTAAAGTAACAAATTTTTTTACTTTTTTTACAAAAAAAAAAAAGTCAGTTGGTTTTGTGTTAAAAGCGCCGTTTTATTTTATCTGGGACTAACCGCCTTTGGCGACTAGTTGGTTCGTCGAGATTAATGGTTGCTAAAGTTTTCAATTAAAAATTTTATGTAAAGTGAAATAGATTATTGTAAAATAAATTAAAAAAAATTTTTAATATTGTTAAATTATTCGCTTGAATTGGCATTTGGTTCGCCAAGAATGTTAATTATATTTATTTTCATATAAAACGCTTATATATAACTTATGTTCATGATTCCATCAAATTGTCCGATATTAAAACATTTTTATCTTAATTGTCTTTAATGTGTACATGAATTCTTCTAATCGAAACTGACCCATCACATCATAAAATTAGCAATAGATAGTTAGTTAGTTATATTAATGTCCTGTTTAAAGCAACACTAGGACTATTTTGGGACGTACCTCGTCATTTTGAACTTCGGTCAGATGACGAGGACACCTGAGCTGGCACCCCCCTCTCCGCACCACATCATCCAAATTAGCAATAGAATGTCGATATTTGAAATGAATATAATATATAATATATAAAATTATATATTATATAATTTTTGAAAAAAATAGTATAAATCTAAGCAAGTAAAAAGGTGTAAGCAAAATGCGTCCATTTTTCTTAATTTTTAATCATTTAAAATTCTGTTTTAAGTTTTTAAAAATTGCTGCTGGAAGAACATTTCTATTCACCTAAGTACACCTGTGCCATATTTTTTATTTATAGGTTTAACAACCAACACAGATATGCGTATTCTTTATTATTAGTGATGTTACTTTTTTTTTTTTTTTACCATTATAATTTAGAGATGAAGAATATGGTTACCACGTAAAGCTACCCGCAGATAATCGAGGATTCACTGTGTGTCGAAAAATTATGACTAGTGTATGTGAAGCCAAAGCATCTGCAATTTGTGTACAGCTTTATTTGTTGTAATAAAAGCTTTCTTAATGTCTTGAAAAGAAATGTGTGATTTTTTTTAATTGCCAACACTAAATAAAAACATTCTGCAATGACAGATGTAACTATGAATACGAATCAACATCTGTTAACTGATTTGGATTGTTTTGTTATGTCAGACACTTTTCCAAAAATGCAATGCGCACAATGGATTACTGAATTACATGGACGCAAAATATTTGATACCTTACATATGAACATGAATGGATTTCAATAAACGAACAAAAAAATATTGATTCTTAATTTTTTAAAAAATTGTTTTGAAGCATGAAGTTTAGAGTATACGAAAATCGAGTTTGTGCGTTAAACAATTTTTCTCAATCGATTGAAAAAAAGATTTGAAAGAAAGAAACTACACTTCTAGTGACAAAATCCCATATCAAAAGTAGTATATTCAAACCATTGTGTTTTTTAATTATAGCGTTTACATATTTCTGAAAGTACAGACTGACAAATGGTCAACCCGTCATTAGATTTGGCTCAAAATGTGTCGGGTGTCTCCACTATATACGCTAAAACTGTGTACCGAATTTTATATGCCTAGTTCTCTTCGTTTTGTAATTATATTAAATTATGTTCGGACAGACGGACTTTCCCTGAGGAGATTTTGTTCAAAATTTAATACAAATCTTCATTTTTGATTTAAAGACCGTATGCCAAATTTCAGACGTCTTGTTCAAAGCATTTTTGAGTTATTATTGTACACAGACATACGGACATTTTCCAAAAATGTGTTTTTCGAACTCGGGGAAGTCTAAAACGCGGAGATTCGTCAAAATCTCGAATTCAAATTTTGTTTATTTATTTATTATTATTTTTTTTTTTTTGATGATAACAGTATACTACATATACGAGAAAGTAAAAATTCGATTTCGACATTGTAACGAATCTCCATGTTTCAGACCTCCTTGATCGGCAAAACACATGTTTGAAATTATATTTATGACTAGCCGCATTTGGCGACCAGCCGGTTCGCCAATCTTAATGCTCTTTAAAATTTTAATAATTAAATATTTTATATAATTCCTACTTTAATAGCTTCATCAAAATATTTTAAAACTTCAAATTTTGATAGTCATATAATTCACTCATATTATTATAAAGGTCTTCAGTCATAACGTAATATGTATTTCTCTAATTTTTTTTGTTAGCTCCCGTAGAATTTATGCTTTAAATTAAAGTGGAAATGATTAATTTGCAATTAATATAATACAAAGCATACAACTAACCTAAAAATAATTTAAATCAAGTCCGCATCCGTTGATAATATTGTCAACAATCGGAACACAATGCGCATGCGTGAATTTTCAACGCCAGTTGGTGACGCAAATGCGTGAATTTTTCTACGCCAGTTGGGGTAACGCTATGCAGATTAGAAATTTTTAATTTCCTTTATTCTGTTTTATTTTAATTCAAAAGTACTTCAGAAGGGATCTGAAAGATGGATTAATTAACAATGTTTCATTTTAAATGCATCAAACATTAAGAAAATAAACAGAATCGTTTGAAATAATCGGCCGAAAAATCTTAACCCTAGCCTCATTACTGTTGGGAAAAAAATCCGAAGCCCTACTCATTTGGCGGTGGGGAAAATGAAGATTTTTTTAGCGTGAAAGTTAGTTTTTAATTAATAATTAAAATTCTAATTAAAAAATTTTTAATAAAGGACATCAGGTGCACATTCCCGACCTGTAAGGTATACGTGTACCAAATTTGGTAGCTGTAGGTCAAACGGTCTGGCCTGTAGAGCGCCAACACACCACACACATTGAGCTTTATATAAGTACAGATAAACTAAAATCGCTTGACAGTCATCGTGTTTATACGAACGAGATAAAGAAATGAAATTTAGTATGTGATCTTTGCACCAAATTTAAAGATTTCAAACGAATTTTGAACAAAATATATTCACGAGAAGTTTATCTTTTGAGAGCAAATAAAGACTTCAATTAAGGAGTTAAATAAACAAAATTTGATTTAATATTTGAACATCTAAAATGTACATCCGCACCAAGTTTGGAACCAAATCTGCCGAGTTGTCAGCCAGCTTTTACTTTCGCATGCGTATAACCGTGATGACTGAAAAACTTAGCAGATTAGATGAATAAATGTGATATAGTGCATCAACATTCATCATAATTCATTCAAGAGATTCACCATCAACAGTGTATATTCTCATCAATATCAACTATATTATCAAATATTTGACCATTTATCATTATATAATTTCATACGCATGGAAACGCAACAACTTGAATGAATGAAATTTGCTACACAGCTATAGTTTAGTTATATTAACGTCCCGTTTTAAAGCAACACTAGGACTATCTTGGGACGGACCTCGTCATTTTGAACCGCTGTCAGATGACGAGGACAACATCTGAGCTTGCATTGTTGTGCCTAGTATAATTAACCTTTTAAAGGGCCATATTTTTCTAGTCATATTATGCTAAAATATTTTTAGGCTTGAAATTAGAATAAGAAAAGGGATTCATTTAGCTTATTAGATAAATTTAATTTGATTCATTCATTAATTTGGTTAATTAATAATTAAGTAACAAATCAAGACACATCATTTTGTCTGAGATAAAGAACTGAAGCATATAAGCTTCTGTTTTTTTTTTAAATAATTTATCAGAACTTATGTCAACCTACATAATTTCATACAAAGATTGATAAATTTGGTGCCGGCGTCCTGGCATAGGGGTAGCGCGTCTTCCCCGTGATCTGGGCGTCCCGGTTTGGGCATGGTTGTTCTTCTGTTGTTCTATCTGTGAGATGTGTGAATGTTCCCTCCTGTAAAAAGGGGTTGTGCAAGCGAATGAATGATGCGTGAGTGGCAAAGTCGTACTCTTGGCCCTAGTTGGCGCTGCTATAAAAAATAAGAGACGTTCCTCCTCAGGCTTAAATCGCTGTCTTCGTAACAGCGGGCTTGTCAGTGGCAAGTGCCATAAGAAACAAACAAACAAACAAACAATAAATTTGGTGGGAAGCATACTTCCCACGGCCCTAGAAAGGGTTAATTGTATTAAAGTACGAAGTGAGAGCTGAAATATTTACAAATCAAAAGAGATTGAAGAAATTCAGCGATCTCCGGCTCTAGTTCTTTTTCATATAAGAATAATTATTTTAATAAAAGGAAGAACATGAAGATGAGATTGAAGTTATTTAAATATTTAATCATTTATATCTTAACCAGAGTGTCCAAAGTAAATTTCAAGTCTTTAGAGGAAAAAGACAAAACTTGACATTGCAATGTCAACAAGTTCCTGAAGTCATTGCAATGTCAAGAAGTTCCCGACACTGCAATGTCAAATGTATGGACTTAAAATTACAACGTCATTACAAAAAGTACAACTTATAATCAGCCAGAAATCTTGAAAAGCAATGACTATTAATACTATTAATTTATAAAAGACTGAACAGCCTTTTTTTTTTTTTTTTTTAGACTTATAAAAGGAAGGAGAAAGATCTAATTTTAGAAATTGCAATCCGGACAATTCTACTGGAAGTGCTGGAACCTAACTGAAAGCATTTTTGAGTGACTTTTGTCACAGAAAGAGACAGATATAATGTCAAAAAAGTATTTTTCGAACTCAAAACGTGGAAATTCATCGAAATATGAAATTCGAATTTTTTTGACAATTACAATTATTTTCTCTATACTTCATATGGGAGAAAGTAAAAATTAAATTCGTAAGAGAGATAACCATGTGCAGGAAATGACCATGAATACACTGCACAATATTTTGCGAGAAATGGATTGTCATATATTGTTTGCAAACGGATTTTAAAACCCTCCGCGCTTTTGCGTATGACTTAAGATAGGTTTAATTCAGCAAAAAAAGGAGTGAAAGGAAAGAAGGGGATATTTACATTTAAAAATAAAATAAATTCCGGATGTGCGCACATCCTTCCGCGTGTCGCCCCTTAGTGAAACAGAATCGTCGAAAAGTCGTCGTCTCAGGATACTGGAACAAACTGTAGCTATTGACTATATTTCCAAGCGAAATCGCATAAGGAAATTCTTACTTCTCATCTGCTCGAAGAAAACTTTAAAATTATTTTTATAATTTTCTTTCTATGGTTGTATTACAAGGAATTTATATTCACGTAATCAGTGCAATTGTTTTAATGAACTCATTTCTTTCATGATGTAATACTAAATACTAGACGCCTTTGGCGACTCATTGTAGATCGGAATTAAGGGTTCTTAAAAATTTTAATACTTTGTATAATTTGTGTGTTATGGTTTCTTCTAAATAATATTTTTAAACTTCGGATTTTCTTAGACATAACTCATACTATTTTAGTAAATTTACGCCGTTTTGTTTATTCTGCTAATTTTCTGTTCATATCGTCATATATAGAGTTATATTGCGGGAAAGAGCATTAGTGGTTAAAAACGGCCGCTTTTTAAAAATATTTCACGTTGTTTGAATTTGAACTACAAGTACATAAAAAATCTCAAAAACATTATTGAAGTGATGCTTTATACTGAAACTTATGCAACACAAGAATACAAGCCAAAGCTTCATACTTTGATCAACAACACAGAAGAAAAAGCCAAGATGAAACATTAGAAGCAACAATGAAAACGAATCCAATTTCACTTCAACAATGAAATGTACTGTAAAATATACTTTAAATATTTTTTATTAATTAAAATAGAAAAATAATTGGCATCATTGAAAATGTAATTTTTGGAATTTTCAAGTGATGTCAAAATTATTTTTGTACTGTAATATTATATATAAATATATATATATATATATATATATATATATATATATATATATATATATATATATATATATATATATAAAAGTAATAAAATCAAGTTAATAGGAAAATCAAATAAACCAAATAAAAAAAGAATCCGGTCTGAAGACTTTTTCAAGGGTCACCCTCAGGCAGGGATTAAAAAAAAAGGGATTTTTTTCTGTGAGGGAATGCAGACAAAAAGTCTAATAATGATTCCTCGTGACCCGAAAATTCCCTGAAATTAGGCCTAAGAGATATATCATTTAAACAGAAAGAACAATACAAAACAACAAATTAGAAGAAAATAACCACTAGTAAGTAAAAATACAATAACAAAATAACAATAAACACTAAAGCACTTAAACCACTAAAGCAAAACAAAAAGGAAAGTACATACCAACAGCAGGCAAGGAAATTTTAAGCTATCGATTGCGATTCCCGCTTTTTAGAAACATCAAGCTAACGTATTAAAGGTAAATAATAATTGTAGTCTCCCAGCGCCATCTATTGAGTGATCTAATATGCAAGGAAAGTTCTATTTTTATTTTAGGTAAAGGATTAATCCCAAACCATAACTTTTTTTTTTATTAAAAAGTTGAACTTACAGTAATTTTTAGAAAATTCATTTTTAATTAAATTTTTAATGAGTTTATTTGATGCATCAATACAGGAATTTTTGTTATTGCAAACTCTTTTGATCCTAGTTAACTTGTGAGAAAATTAGATTTTTGAAAATTTTAGAGTTTAGATTGGAATGATAGTTACATAGTTTTGTAATTTTAAAGTTGAATTCATCCCTTTTATCGTAGATGCCAACTATTGTTTTATCATTAGTAATTTCGATTTTTAAATCCAGAAAGGTAGCCTCAAGTTGATTTTTATTTGTTTATGTTAGAATTAAATCTTTTGGATAGCAATTGGTAACAATATTAGTATTGTCTAAGTTAATCAAAAGTAGGTCATCAATATACCACCATCCGTTTATTAAATTATATTTAATTATTTTATTCTCATATTCAAGGGTCACCCTCAGGCAGGGATTCAAAAAAAAAAAGGATTTTTTCTGTGAGGGAATGCAGACAAAAAGTCTAATAATGATTCCTCGTGATCCGAAAATCCCCTGAAATTAGGCCTAAGAGATATGTCATTTAAACAGAAAGGACAATACAAAACAACAAATTAGAAGAAAATAACCACTAATAAGTAAAAATACAATAACAAAATAACAATAAACACTAAAGCACTTAAACCACTAAATATACCACTATATATCACCTGCTGTAGGTATATTCTTTCCTTTTTGTTTTTTCTTTAGTGGTTTAAGTGCTTTAGTGTTTATTGTTATTTTGTTATTGTATTTTTACTTATTAGTGGTTATTTTCTTCTTGTTTTGTATTGTCCTTTCTGTTTAAATGACATATCTCTTAGGCCTAATTTCAGGGGATTTTCGGGTCACGAGGAATCATTATTAGACTTTTTGTCTGCATTTCCTCACAGAAAAAATCCTTTTTTTTTTAATCCCTGCCTGAGGGTGACCCTTGAAAAAGTCTTCAGGCCGGATTCTTTCTTTTATTTGGTTTATTTGATTTTCCTTATAACTTGATTTTATTACTTTTGTATCAATTCATCTGTGTTTTAGAAGTAGCTGCATTTGCGCTCTCTAAATACTATGAAGTTTTTCCTGTTCCTTTTTTGGTTTTAGTTTGAATAAGAAATAATTTTTAGTTGCGATTCCGAAACTATTTGGTTTCGTTTTCATTTTGGTTTCGTTTTCAAAATATTTCTTACTTTAGATTGGTTACTATATATATATATAGTACTTAATGAATTAAAATTCTAAGATTTCAAAAAACTCTCCTAGTTGTATATACGCATGCTCCAAAATATATATGTGCCAAAACTGGTAGCTGTAGGACACACACATTTCTCTTTATTATTAGTAGGGATTATATGACATTGCCCTTGTAATTCTTACTAATTAATATATGACATCCCTGTTCAGTGTGGAGAGTACAGAAGATTATTTTGTCACAATGTTCACTGAATGTCATGGCAGGTTAAAGCTGCCTTAAAAAATTCATTAATACGAATTTTTATTCAATTTTACTTGCTTTCTGTTTGTAAAGTTGAAATCTTGCAAATCAATTTCATATTCACATCCTAAGTGCTAGAATTTTGAAATTTTATACGTTTATAGATATGAAAATCTATGCTTTTGAGTATGCGCTAAATGTTTATGATATCCCCCAAATAGTGTTGAGATGAGGAATGGAAGAAAATATGTTTATTTTTCAATAAGTACTGTACAGAAACATAACACAAGTTCGAATTAAAAACAAAATTGAAAAATGAATAAAATGAAACACACCTAACACAGAAAGCTTTATAAATGCTGCGTATCACCCTTCTGTGGAATAAAATAATTCGAAAAGTAATTTTCACGAAATTGTATACTGACATTTATAGAAAATTATTAATGAGTCGAATAATTTAATTTAATTTTTATTCCACAAAGATTTAACCTACAGTGTAAAAAGTATAATTCGCTCCTGGATCTTACTCGTAATACGAAACCATGTTTGCCATGGGAATCCATGTTGAATAAGACTAGCGTATGTCTTCAAGGTAACTCCTCGCCGCTCTTTCTGCGAAACATCGCTCGTAAGTGAGTCGTTTTTTTTACATTTTGTTTGGCTTTTGTGAGGTGTTCGTTAAGTGAGGTTTGACTGTAGCAAATTTAAGAACAGTAAATTGTAGTAAATTGAGATTCAATAATGGTTATCATTATGATTATAACACAAAAATTAAAAAGTAAGAAATAATTGAACATTTTTAGTGTTGCAAATAGAAGTGATTTAAAAAAAACCAGTTTTTATTAAATTTTTAAATCATTGCTGCTTTGATTGCTAAATTTCTTCAGATAAATGACCACAATCTTTTGTTTACGGAAAGTTGTCCAACCTGTTGATATGAATGCGAACTAATGCCAGAATAATAGCTTAATAAATCAAAGGATAAGTTGAACGATAACTTTCTCTTCTTTATACCCGGAAGTAAACGAATCGGAGGTCGGTGGTCAACTTTTCCGCCGGCAGACAATAAAGTCCTTTTTCTCGCTAAATAGAGCCAGAAAAAAAAATGCTCTCCAAAGCTCTTTATACAATCACATTTATTCTTACTGATAAATTATATATCGATATGGGACGTTCTTAGATCGACTGCCAGATTCAGGACAAAGAAAATATTTCGGGCGAATAAACAGAGGCAATCAGTTAATTGTGCTATCCGTAGCCCGGAATATTGTCTCTTCTGATTGTTTAATTATTAATATATATAAAATGCATTTTTTTTTAAAGCAATTTAATTTTTTTTAAAGCATTCGTTATTTTAGAAGAATGAAAATTCATGGATTTGATGGAATTACTCGAACATAAATTACTTCCAAATTAAAAGGCGTTACTAATCTATACTTATATAAAGCTCAATGTGTGTGTGTGTGTGTGTGTGTGTGTGTGTGTGTGTGTGTGTGTGTGTGTGTGTGTGTTGGCGCTAATCAGGCCAGATTGTTCGACCTACAGTTATCAAATTTGGCACATGCATACCTTGGATGTCGGGAATGTGCACCTGAGGTCCCCTTTTTTGAATTTTTAGTTTTTAATTAATAACTAAAATTCTAATTAACTTTCCCGCCAAAAAATATTTTCATTTCTCCAACGCCAAATGAGTAAGGCTTCAGTTTTTTTTTCCCCACGCTAACAAGGACAGGCTTAACATATTTTCGGCCGATTATTTTAAACGATTCTGTTTATTTTCTTAGTGTTTGATGCATTTAAAATTAAATATTGTTAATGAATTGATCTGCTTATGATGATCTAAGAAAATTTTGGTGGCAAATTCTTGAGATATTACATAAATTAAGAAATATATTCTTTAGTGCCCATAAGGATTAAATGCTCAGTTTCTGTTTTCAGTAATCATATTATTAAAAAAAAAAACCTTGTTTCAGTAAAAAGTATTATTATATTAATTGCAGATTAACCATTTCGACTTTAATTTAAAGCATAAATTCTACGGGAGCTAACACAAAATCAGAGATATACATATTACGTTTTGATTGAAGTCCTTTATAATATCATGAATGAATTATATGACTCTCAAAATTTGAAGCTTTAAAACATTTTGATGAAGAAGCTACTAAAAAAAGAGTTACATAAAATATTTAATTATTAAAATTTTAACGAGCATTAAGATTGGCGAACCGGATGGTCGCCAAAAGCGGCTAGTAATTATTAAATGGATATCGTTAAAAACATTTTTTTGAATTTTGAAAAGGTATATAATTGGTTTTTGTGCAATTATCTCATAACTTCAAACGAGCAATTTTTGTTTATATTTAATCGTGTATCTCGGAAACGACTCTAACAATTTGGATCAAATTTTATATTTAGATTAGGTTTTGCGTTGTAAGTTTATCTACATAGATCTATTTCTGAGAAAACACGATTCTAAAAAGACATTTCTTTTACAACTATGAGACTTTTTCTATCTGCTGTTATGCTGACATTGTCATGTAACACCCTCTAGGATCCAATTTCATCATAGAAAAACTGAGTGTAAGTTCAGAAATACAAGTAATGATGCATAAACTGTAAAATGAATACTGTAATATAGCAGATTGTTTCGAATAACATATTAAACTAAGAGAATTCATGACTTTTTTAAAATTTAAATGACCAGTTTACATGTTGGTAAGATTGAAAAATATTCATATATAATCAGTATGTGATTCGTATCTAAATATTTCTCCGAAAAAACACGATTTTACAAAAAAGTGTCCAGCGAAGTTTGGTCTTCGAGTTATTCGTTGAAAAACGACAAAAACTTAATTATTATTTTGAATAAAATACTAATGAACGTTTTAAAAAATCACTCTACGGTGCCCATTTTCCCCTTCCAAAGCCTAAATGTGCCAAATTTGGTAGCTAGAGATCAAGTGGCCCGGGCGCCAACACATACACGTTCACATTTATGATTAAAGGAGATTATTTCAATGGCTTTCCTTCTAGAACCTAGATATTTTGCATATAAAATAGATGATCCATTGATTGAAAAGCATAATGTGAAAGGCATCTTCAACAAATTCGCTGCTTAACACGTTCCGAGACAATGCAACTAAAATAAGAAAATTATTGAAATTCGAAATAACCTTTTTAGTTTCGTAATTTATTCAGAAACCAGTGGAAGGAGTGTTCCCAAAATTTTGTCTCATATTCTTCTTATAAAGATGATATTCCCTCTCCCTCCCCCCTCCACGCATAAAGATCTGGATTTGAGGCAAACCCATGAATGTCAGGAGTGCTCAGATTTTTATTTTCAGAGTCCCTCACTTGAGAATTGTCTGAATCATAATGTAGTAAGAAAAATCGGTACTTGAATTGCATCTCATTGACGGACAATAGTTTGGTGGTGGGAGGGAGGAATTGCGATTCATCGCTGGCATGCAGTTGATACACAAGTACTAGAATATCGAATATGTATTTTGGATGTCTTTTTCCCTACCATTTCGAAAAAAAATTTGGCGTAAAGTTATAGTTGTAATCTCAATATCACGTACCAAATTTTGTCGTTGCATTTTTGAGATATCGTGTTTACATGCAAGCTAAAGTGCGGACCAACAGGCGGTCACTCTTTGAGAAATTGTTGAATATAATATTGTTGCAAAACTTTTTCTTCTACAAAAATCGCTAATCAATCATAATAACGTAACGCATTTAATCGCTATAGTTCAGCAGCTTTCTTGCTGTCTAATCCTCCAGTTTCTCTATGTGTCGGCGACTCCGACTACTCTCACACACCACTTCTGACGATACACACAACTTCTTCCCAGCTTCAGAGTGCTCGTCTTTTATAGTTCCGGGAGGTGGGGCTAGAATCTTCAGACCAATTGGGGCGTACCTGGGTGTATCTCGGTTATTACTGGATGGATCGTGAAACTTCTCGAACTTTCCGGTATTATCCATTTAGTCGCCAAACTCGTCAAATTCATCGCCAAGTCGCCAAATAGTCGCCAAGCTCAGCACGCACAGTACAGATCTTACAAAGGTTTTAACGGTTTTTCCAGGATGACACTATTCGTGCTGGATAGCAAAATTACAGATTTGTAACAATATGAATCTGCACTGAACTGCGAATTAGATTTCATTTACCTGAAAATGCTACGGTTTTAATTCTGGCGTTTACACATATGCAAAAATACAAACCGATAAAGAGACAAACGCTTGACGAATTTCAATTCGAATTTGGTACTGATGATCTACATTTTAAATGCTAAATATGAATATCAAGTTTTATCTGTCTACGCTTTTTTGTAGTAACTATTGAATGTTTGTAATCTGACAGCCATACAGATAAACTTTCCTCTAAATGAATTTCGCTCCAATTTAATAGAAATCTACAAAATTGGTGCAGAGTCCATACCAAAGGACCAAATTTCATACATCTGGCTCAAGCAGTTTTGAGGGCCATCTGAAGCGTGGAAATTCTTGAGTTCGAATCTTTTAACGATTACAATACTTTCTTTTTAGGTACGCTAAAGCAGAAAGGTTAACTTAAAATAAATCACAAACGTGACAAAACTGAGCAAAAATTAGAAACTGATAGAAATTAATTCATTAGAAACGATGGTCACCTTACTAGACCAGCGGAAGTGGCTTCCTCAAAATTTCTCGCCTATTCTCTAATAAAGGTGTTATTCCAGAAAAGGCCTCCCATGGAATTGGCGGACAATAGCTATGAAATGTTAACCTTTGGCGCGAATTTAACATTTTTAAAGAATCTGTCACGTGATTCTTGGCGAGTTATTTGGCGATTAATCCCTGACATGCTCTTAATAATATCCGAAAATCGAATTTATGTTTTAGACGTGTTTATCCCAACCGATTGGAACGAAAATTTGACGCAAAATTACACTTGTAATTACAGATATCTCATAACAAATTTGATATATTTAAATTATTGCGTTTTCTAGCTATCGCGTTTACGGATGTTAAATACAGATGTTTATTTATCAAACTATCTTCATTTAGTAGTTATCGATTTAACTTATATTCGTACAGTCGGACAGACAGACCTCCTCTGAATGGATTTTACTTACAATTCGATAGAAATCTACCAATTTGGTGTAAAGACCGTCTTCCAAATTTCATCCGTTTAACCCTTTAAAGGGCCATTTTTTTTTCTAGTCATATTATGTTAAAATATTTTTAGGCTTGAAATTAGAATGAGAAAAGGAATTCGTTTAGCTTATTAGATAAATTTAATTTGATTAACTAATTAATTTGGTTAATTAATAATTAAGTAACGAATCAAGACACATCATTTTGTGTGAAATAAAGAACTAAAGTATCTAAGTTTCGGTCTTTCTAAAAAAATGTGTCAGAACTGATGCCAACCTACATAAATTCATAGAAAGATTGATAAATTTATGGGAAGCATACTTCCCACGGCCCTAGAAAGGGTTAACTCAAACCATTTTTGAGTTATCTTTGGCATATACAGATTGACAGACATACGGACATTTTTTTTAAATTTATTTTTCGAACTCAAGGAGGTCTAAAACGTAGAGATTTATCAAAATCTGGGGTTTGAATTTTTTTGACGATTGCAATGCTTTCTTTACACTACGTATATGTAAAAGTAAAAAAGTGGAACAAAAATAAGTAAATTCAACGCCGGATGTTTCTCAGCTATAAAGCACTTGCAATACGAGGCTCAATGATTAATAATCTTAATTCGCAATCGAAAAATTAAACCCTTAAAAACCAGATAGAAATGGATCTATAGATAGAGCCCTATATCGGCCATCTTTCCCAAGGACAAGTATATGACGGCAAATATTTATCAAAACAGAGAATAAACCTTTTCAAAGCGATACAATTTACGTAAAAGCTTTTCCAGGTAAATTGGGCCAAACATAACCCAGAAACTGGCAACGAATACAGTCGGCGCACATACAGAGACTTTAGAATAATTCATTTATTGCATTAATGCAGGGCTTTAATCATTGAATTATCGATTATTAGAAAAGGAAGAAAAATTGCAGGTTTGCTTGTGAAGATTGTAGCTCAAAGTATCCTAAGCCGGGTTTCATTCATATCGCTCTTAATGGAGTTGATGAAAGAATCGAATGAAAAAAATCAATGAAAACATAAATTATAAAATTTAAACTATATATATATACGTGGCACGGGGGACCGAATCTCGCAAGTTATCCTCGGCAGGTAAGTGGTTAAAGCGTATGGGGGAAGGCTTTGACCAGACCACTCCCGCTGGTCGGTATTTTATCTATCTGTCTGTCTAGTCATAACTCGAAAAAACTTTATTCTAACAGTTGAATTTTAGTATGTGTTCGTTGTGCCAATTTTATAGGAAGGAAGTTTGTGTATGTGGCTATTTGAGTATAAATGACCATTATAAATACAGAGCT
The DNA here is from genome assembly GCF_947563725.1 of Argiope bruennichi. NCBI lineage: Eukaryota > Metazoa > Arthropoda > Arachnida > Araneae > Araneidae > Argiope > Argiope bruennichi. The sequence goes on from NC_079155.1 coordinate 43,650,467, forward strand.
AAAGACATAGATGGAAAAAATTCGGAAAACAGTTTCAGCATCTAAAGTGTAGAATTGTATCAGAGTTTGATACAAACCTTCGTCAATTGCATACGTGTAACACGATAACACAAAAACGATACGACTTGAATAAATGAAATCCCGTGTATAATATTAGTTTCTAAAGTATAGACTTTTATCAAATTTTGAATCCATTCAGTTAACGAGTTGGCCGGCTGTCTTTCTGTCATTTCGCACCAATATAAAAGCGATAAATTTAAAAAAAAAATTGCAATTATTTAAATAAAATTTGATATGAAATCCTATATTTAAAATTTACAGTTCTTTGTGATATTTTGGTTCCAAACGATGGAAAAAGCGTCCAAAATGAATTCAAAACACAAATTCGAATATTTTTACTGTACTACAAAGTGCGAAACTCATTTGCGGAAATCTGAAAAAAATCTAGGAACTCGTAGCTTTCCCTATTTTGCTCAAGAATCACATTTTTCTGAGAGAAAAATAATGCTTTTATTAGAGAATATGCGAGAAAATTTAGGAAGACTCCTCTCGTTCATTTCTCAAAAATCCGTACAAGTATACTCAAAATTAATAATTTGTTGACTTCTGTGGCGACGAATTTTGAAATCAAATAAATTTTTATTAATGGAATTGAGTTAACTTATTCCTTATGCTATTGTAGGATTCATAACTGATATACAATGGTAAAAGCTTCAAAATACGCTAACAAAATATTTTTGAAAAGCATGCATTTTAAGCAGGGGGACCCAAATAATATAAATATTGTGTTAATAATTCATTAAATTTATAGCAAATTTAATTCCTCAGAATTTTTTCCATTGATGTTATATAAATTAGGTTTGTCTATAACGATAATCAATTTATGTTTCGAACACCAGAAAAATTTAAATACACTCTTATCCAAAGACAAAGCTTTAAAACAGCAGTGGAAACTGTTTATATCGGAAGATATTTCTTTTAAAAGAACTTTGTTTCCTTGCATGGCAACAGCTGAAACTTTTGATCACATCTTTCAAATAAAATTGTAAAAAATCAGGAAAAAAAATCAAACGACAGTGTCCCGCCAAAACTTACGCGCATACTTTCTAATAAAAGTATTATTCCAAAGAATGCCTTAGAATCCATTAGCGTGCAATAGTTACGAAATTTTAACCTTTGATGGGAATTCATCACTTTTACTAAATCTATCATGTGATCATTGGCGAGTTATTCTGCAATTAATCTCTCGCATGCTGTTTAAATCATCCAAAACTCGAATTTCGATTTTAGACTGTAACATTCCCCGTTTCCAAGTACTGATAAGACATTGTGTTGTACTGATTCATTGTGCCGTCGCTGTTATTTACTAAACTCCTCGAGATAGCCAGATGGAGGATCTTTTCACCTGGGTGGTCTCGCATCTGTTCATTTACGACTACAATGAAAGACCACATATGGAATTCCTCGTCCCAGAAGTATTGATACTACCTTCAAGGAGAAAGGGGTGTCCAAACATCTGGAGGCTAGATGTTTCTCTTTGTGAAAGGACCTTCCCACGACCCACTGGCGCCGCTGAGAGAGCATATGGTTGAACTCCGATTGGTCGAAGGAGAGCTCAAATGACCAATGTAAATTAAGAGGCGGAGATTGTCGCCGAAATAAAGTGCGGAGATTTTTTTTCAGAGGAGAGAAGAAACGAATTGCAGTAGACGGTTGGACGACGCCCACGAGTTCGGAGTCTGAGAAACTACCCCTGGAGTGGTCGTGTTGACGTGATGGAAAACTGAGTTTCAAGAAAAACCTTCAACTTTGACTGTTGTATCTCCTACTACAGGTGAAAATAACTATTTATTTAATCAAGATTAGAACAAGTTGTTCTTTGTATATATAGGGCTGTAAAATAAAGAGTTGTTTGGAAATTCTGCTTCCTCATTTGATCAGTCTAGATCAGGACATTACAAGGCATATTCTTCCTAATCTTTTGAAAGAAAGCTACGCTTGAAGTCATAAAATCCCTTACTAGAAGTGATATATTTAAGTCATTCCTTTTTTGAGTTATTGCGTTTAAATGTTTCTGAAAGTACAGACCGACAGATAGTTCAATCCCTTGTTGGATGTGGTTCCAAATTTGAAAGGTGTCTAGCCTATAGATCTTAATTCAGCATAACGAATTTTATCTTTCTAGATCTCTCCTTTTTACAGTTATAGTGTTAACTTGCATTCGAACAGTAGGATAGATAGAACGGAATTTTTTAGAAATCTACCAATTTGGTGTAAAGACTGTAACATTCCCTGTTTCCCAATACTGATAAGACATTTACAGCCAGCTGTGTCGTCGCTGTTACTTACTAAATTCCTCGAGATAGCCAGATGGTGGATCTTTTCACCTGGGTGGTCTCGCATCTGTTCATTAACGACTACAATGAAAGACCACATGTGGAATTCCTCGTCCAAGAGGTATTGATAGTACCTTCAAGGAGAAAGGAGCATCCAAACATCTGGATGCTAGATGTTTCTCTTTGTGAAAGGACCTTCCCACGACACACTGGCGCCGATGAGAGAGCATATTGCTGAACCCCAATTGGCCGAAAGAGAGCTCAAATGACCAATGTAAATTAAGAGGCGGAGATTGTCGCCGAAAATAAAGTGCGGAGATTTTTTTTTGGGGGGGAGAGGAGAAACGAATTGCAGGAGACTGTTGGACTACGCCCACGAGTTCGGAGTCCGTGAACCAACTGAGTTTCAAGAAACCCTTCGACTTTGAATGTTTTATCTCCTACCACAGGTGTAAATAACTATTTATTTAACCAAGAGTAGAACAAGTTATTCTTTGTATATATAGGGCTGTAAAATAAAGAATTGTCTGGAAATTCTGCTTCCTCATTTGATCAGTCTAGATCAGGACATTACAAGACCGTATACTAAATTTCATAAGTCTAGTTTACAAGCGATTTTGAGTTATCTTTGTTACAATTAGACAGACATTTTTCAAAAATTGTGTTGTTTTTTTTACTCAGGGGGGTCTAAACGCGGAGATCCGTCAACATCACGAGTTCGAATTTTTGACGATTACAATGCTTTCACTATATTTCGTATACGAGGGAAAAAAATGGAGCTGAGATCTGTCTGATTAAATAAAATTGTTCATATTTAAGTTTAGTGAACAGTTTTTATTTGGTCAACCATTCCATCTTTAAATCTATGAAAAAAATCGAAGAAAGATTTTTTTACTTGTACTGTTTTTAGGTTAATTTGACCATCCAAAAATCGTTTAAAATCGTTTAGAAAATCGTTTGCGCTAAAGCTTCAATATTTAATATGTAGTTACTTCTTACTAGATAGCAGGTAATAACAAAAGTTTTTCAAAATTTTAATTTTTAATTTATTAAAAACTGCTTAGAATTTTAACTTTTTATAAATTAAGAGCATATTAACAATATGCTCCAAAAGGTTAATTATAATAAAAAATTTAAAATATAATTTTAGTTGTTTTATTTTTTCTCCCATAATTTTAGCAAATGTTACAAGATTTATTATGCATCTGACTCATGATTGAAACGCTTAACATTCTTTAATTATTGATTTAGGTTTTGCAACTACTGATTCAACTATTCACAATTATTGATTTAGGTTCATTTTGAAATAGAAATTAATAAGTTTAGATATAAAAAAATATATAATTTTCAAGATTTGCTTGTGCACTTTTGCTTCAAATTCTTCTGGATTTTGTAATGCTTTGTTATAATTTATGAATTTAGAAATTTAACTCGGTTAGAAATAATGGATAAAAAGCATTATAAAAACCCAGACGATAAAATAAATTATGCTTTTTAACAAAATATCATGCTGCAATGTTTGGGATTTGACATTTGAAATTCTGTTGTTAGTGGGGAAAGGGGGGGGGAGAATCCTATAAATTTTCCTTATGTTTTCATGAAAACTTTTAATCTACGGTTTAATTTCAAGGTATTTAATAAATTTAGCACTGGAAGAGTTGTAACAAAAATATAACACAAATAATATACAGTGACTCAAAAAATTGAGAGTACACCTTACTTTTACTTGATAAATCTGTCTTTCAATATAAATAATACATTACCGAGAAGAGCAAACATCTTTTTATTTTTTTCATAACAAATGGTTTAATTTAGAGTAAAAATAAAGAAAAATTAACAACAAACTAGTAAATTGAAAAATTTCAGAAGCATTTTAAATAAACATACGCAGAATTTTGCCTCAAAAAATTGAGAATACACCAATGAAAATTTTGTAATATCACGCATAGAAACAAACTGTCAATATTATGTTGCATGTCTTTTGGCTCTTATAATGGTCTCTAAACGTCATGGTATATCGATTCGGCCCATTTTTGGTGGTATCTGAAGATATTTTACCCATTCTTCTTGCACCACTTGTTTTAAATGGGTTTTGTTTCTAATTTTGTTCTTTTGAACCACTTTCTCGAATATGGCCTGCGAATATTCAATGGCATTGATGTCGAGGTACTGTGGTGGTGTGTGTAACTGCTGTTTACAATGTAAAAGACACCACATTTTGAAGTTACCTGCATTTTATATGGGGTCGTTGTCCTGCTGGAAAATGGAATTTCCATCTAAATCCAAATTTTTAACACTTTCCTTTAAATTGCTGCGACCATATGTTTCATCCAACTTGTTACAGAAGCTTTTCAAATCATAGACAGAAGTGAAAGTGTTGAAACTGTGAGAGATGCCATTGGACAAGCTGGATATAAAAGACGCATTGTTAGAGAGAAACCTTTCATCAGCTTACAAATTCAGAAAAAGCATTTGAAGTTTGCAAAAACTCATCAATTGAAGACCAATAACCTTTGGAAGAAAGCTATATTTAGTAATGAAAGAAAACTCAATATTTTTGGCAGTGACATACTGTATGAAGAAAGCCTAATGCTGGTTTGGATCCAAAAAAATTTATGCCCTACAGTTAAACATGATAGAGACTCCGTCATGATTTCAGGGTACATGGCTTCAAAAATTAAATTTCCGGGGTAGGGAATTTAATTTTTATAGATGGCATTATAAACGATATGGTTTATTTGGATATACTTCGCAGCAATTTAAACGAAAGTACTAAAAATTTGGGTTTAAATGGAAATTTCATTTTCCAGTAGGACAACGACCCCAAACAGAATGCACATAACGTCAAAATATGGTGTATTTTTCATTGTAAACAGCAGTTACACACACCACCACAGTACCCCAACATCAATACCATTGAATATCTGTGGGCCACACTTGAAGCAGTGGTTCAAAATCACAAAATTAGAAACAAAACCCAAGTGGTGCAAGAAGAATGGGTTAAAATATTTTCAGATACCACCGAAAATGGGTCGAATCGGTACCATGACGTTTAGAGTCCATTATAAGAGCCAAAAGACATGCAACTTAATAGTGATACTTTATTTCTATGCGTGATATTGCAAAAATTTCATTGGTGTATCCTCAATTTTTTTAGGCAAAATTCTGCGTATGTTTATTTAAAATGCTTCTGAATTTTTTCAATTTAGAAGTTTTTCGTTCACTTTTCTTTATTTTTACTCTAAATTAAACCATTTGTTATGTGTAAAAGTAAAAACATGTTTACACTTCCCGGTAATGTGTTATTTATATTGAAAGTCAGATTTATCAAGTAAAAGTAAGGTGTACTCTCAATGTTTTGAGCCACTGTATATAATATATACAGTGTTGTAAGAAAAAGACAGTGTGACGTTTCAAAAAAAAATAATTAAAAAATTAAAAATAATTATGCATCCAATTACTTTTCTGAGTGCAAAGGTTAATACTATTGCACAAATTAATTCACACAAACGTCTTATCATCAATGAAGCTTCTGCACAGCGCGGATTAGAGAGTATACAAAAAATAATTTTTGGAATGTTAATAAAGTGAACATGTATTCTTTCACATGTAAAATTAGAGATATAAATTATGCTGTTTTCTTGAAAAGTAAAAAAAAACTTTTTTATGATAATTTTTATCAGATTGTTTTATGATGATTATAACCTATAAAAGTAAATAATGAAGATAAAGAACAAAGAAAATTAATTTTTATACAGAACAATCGTATGCTCATCATTTTATTGGCTACAGAAATATCGCTTGCAATCTTTTTGTTCAATTATTTTAATAAAATATTTCAGTATATGAACTTATTTTTTCTCTGAATCATCGATTCAAAACAATTATTAGAATCTTTATCTGTGTAGAAATACTACACTGGTTTGCTCGTAACGATGCACGCTTGTAAGTTGTAGTTTGATATATGTTTAGCATTTTAAAAAGTATTTTATTCTATCTTCGTATTTTATTCGTGGCATAAACTAATATTTTTTTTTATTTTTACATTCCAACTCCAAAGAGGAAAATATTTTTTGCCCTATCAGAATGCAAACGATTGTTTATAAAAATGCAAATGTATTCTGATGGAATTGTCATTCAGATTTGAATTCTTCTTGTGATAGTGAAGTTGTCTTGGAATACAAAATCACCCTTTTTATAGTAAATAAAATAACTTATTTTTATAACTCATTTCGTTTTCATTTCATCTGCAAATCTTTTTGATCATTTGACTAAACTTCAATCTTTAAAGGAGTCCTTCGATTTGTTATTTGCTGCTTTATTAACTTTTCGCATCGTGCATTAAATAAATTACTATCTAAGAATTTTTTTTTATCTCTTACTGTATCATGATTTATCTGAACAATATAATAATTGAATATATATTTTAAATAGCTCTGTCACTGCTATTTGTTATTATTTCAAAATAATATGTATCCTTATTTATTGTTATTTCTTGCAATACAGAATTTTTGCTTTGCATTGATTTTTGCAGCTATTTGAGATCTCGTAATCTATATATTTTAACTACGCACATATAATAATTTTCAGTATCAGATAAATAAGAAAAATATAAACTCAAACGATTTCGGTTATTATGAACTTCTGTTTGCTCTTTCGCTCAAGTTATATTATTTATTATGAATGCATTTTTCTCTACATTTCATGTTACAGAATTAATTTGTACTGTTATTATATCCATATTCAGTTTGAACAAAAGCTATATAATTAATTTATTTAGGATTTATTTATCTACTTGTATATAAAAGTATAAACATATCCATTCAGAAAGTGCAAATGTATATAAGCCTAATTACGCTAGTTATTTTAGCAAGTTTAATTAATAGCAATAAATATTACAAAATTAAAAATACAAATGATAAAATAAAAATTTTACTTACTTCATTACTGCTTAGCTTGATAGAAATTTCCACGTTTTAAGAAAGTTTTTATACTTCACTTTCAGGAATACTGTTAACCCAATCTATGTTCCATTTCGATTTCTATCCTAGAATTCACCGATGAAACTGTTCGAACTGTTCAATACGAAAATGTTTCCGCATTTTCATTTTAGCAATGCTGCTTTTTAAGCATGAAGATGCTCGTTTATCTTTATTCAAATTGTCAATTTGCAACATATATTAAGAAATATTTTTGAAAATTCCTCTAAAAAAAAGTAACGGCGTATCAAAAATTGAACACGATATAACAGAAACATATGTGAAAAACTTCCCAAAACTCCAAGCAGCTGCTTTGGCTATCTTCAGTCGCGTGATTATGACGACACATGAGTGAGTTCCATTTAATTTTATAGAAAGATATTACTTTACTACTTTTGTAAAATGGGAAATCTGCTTTTACCAGTCCTGTTTCTAATTAAGCATCTGTTACCATTTAAACACGGTACATCCATGAAATATCTAGTTACTTAATTTATGTAATGTTCTACAACCATCATCTAACAGTCCTATGCTAGTTTGTCAATCTTTTGCAAAATGAGCAATGGACTTGGAGAGTGGTGATTGTGAGAATTAAAATACTCATTGAGATGGCCCTTGTGAGTTGATTCCATTACGAGGGTTATCTCAACAAGCAAACTATTTCTAAATTTGAAATTAAATCTCATAGTCATATTTCGTCACTTTTTCCGGCAATAACCTAAAAATATTAGATATATATTGGGTTAACTTATATTGCCTAGATTCTTCTCGTGTACAGCCGACCACTCCGCCACCACTCAACGGAGCAGTATTGATGGCAAATGTTTGTGACCGATTGCTGCCTTTATCATAATCTATCCATATCACTGGCCAGTTTCACAAAACTGGCAATCTCTTCGAGGTCGTTGGCACCCCGGCAACAAAGTGGTCAATCTCTGACCTTCCACCTCATTTTTCATTACACTTATAAACATTTTTTAGGAGCAGCAGACTATTTTAAGAAAATCTCCTCAAAATTCTCTATATCCCTCCAAATGTGCATTCCACAACAAAATAGTGTCAAACACTTTTAAACTTTTCAATGGATGTTAAAAAACTGCCAATTTTTAGTATAATGTCTTTCAGCATTTTAAGATCTATTGCTTAGATTCTGTTAGAAGTTCAAAATTAAGTTAGATAATTTTTTTTAAATGCAGCTATTTAATTCTGTTTCTAATTAAAATTTTAATTTCATTATATAATTAGATAAATACTACAAGTACATTTTTTTTACTGTTGTGATCATAATATCTATACTTATATAAAACTCAATGTGTGTGTGTGTGTGTGTTGGCGCTTTACAGGCCAGGTCATTTGACCTACAACTACCAAATTTGGTACATGCATACCTTAGATGTCGAGAATGTGCATTAGAATTTTAATTATTAATTAAAAACTAACTTTCCCGTCAAAAAATCTTCCATTTTCCCCACCGCCAAATGAGTAAGACTTCAGTGTTTGTTTTTTTCCAGCAGTAATGAGGCTAGGGTTAACATTTTTCGGCCGATTATTTCAAACAATTCTGTTTATTTTCTTAATGTTTTATGCATTTGAAATTAAACATTGTAAATGAATCGATCTTTCAGATTCATTCTGAAGTACTTTTGAATTAAAATAACACAGAATAAAGGAAATTAAAAATGTCTAATCTGTATAGCGTTACTCCAACTGACCTAGAAAAATTCACGCATTTGCGTTACCGTAACTGGCGTTGAAAATTCATGCATGCGCATTGTGTTCTGATTGTTGACAATGTTATCAACGGATGATTCTTGATTTAAATTATTTTTCGGTTAGTTGCATACTTTTGTAATTAAATTGTATTTCTGTTAGTTATATATTTTTTATATATGCTTATAGTCTTAAGTACATCGTTTTTTAAGTACAGTAGACTCCCGATTATCCGCGGGCGGGTTATCCACGGAGCGGATTATCCGCGCCTGCCGCACTAAGTTTTTTTTTTTTATTATTTTTTTTAGCTTCCAAGCAAAGAAAAAATGCTTCCAAAGCAAGAAGCAAACACAAATAACTGATTTCTTCAAAAAGGTGTAGTTTTACAGTTATGCTTTTGTAATTACATAATACATTACAGTATTAAAACAGTACATATGTATTAATTTTTTTGTGTATCCTTGACGCCTCTCGTAAGTACAAAGTACTTTTCTGTTTTCATTAGCAAAATGCATTTTAGGTTAGTTTTGAGTGATATACTAAAATATTAAGCGTTAGTTAAACATTTCCTGCTGTTTATTTTACGTTTTATTGTACATAAAACGATTTTTCAAAGTTGGAATGACTGTTTTCTCTTTTGCTATACCCGTTTTTAGCTTTTTTCGGATTATCCGCGATTTTTGTTATGCGCGGCGGCCGCGCCACCCAATTCCGCGGATAATCGGGAGTGTACTGTAGTTTTTTTAAACCGGTTTTCGACCGATTATTTTAAACGATTCTGTTTATATTCTTAGTGTTTGATGCATTTAAAATTAAACATTGTTAATTAATCGATCTGTTCATGATGAATCTGAGAAAATTTTGTTGCCAAATTCTTGAGATATTACATAAATTAAGAAAGATATTCTTTAGTGACCATAAAGTTTAAACGCTCTGTGACTCTGTTATCAGTAATCATATTATAAAAAAATGCTTTGTTTCAGTAAAAAATATTATTATATTAATTGCAGATTAATTCTTTCCACTTTAATTTAAAGCATAAATTCTACGAGGGGTAACAGAAAATTAGAGAGATACATATTATGTTATGACTGAAGGCCTTTATAATATTATGAGTGAATTATATGACTATCAAAATTTGAAGTTTTAAAATATTTTGATGAAGAATCTATTAAAGTAGGAATTGCGTAAAATATTTAATTATTAAAATTTAAATGAACATTAAGATTGGCGATCCAGCTGGTCGCCAAAGGCGGCTAGTTTACAATAAAGTGTCTGTTATCAACCATAACTTTCTATCATTAAAATTACTTCTCAATAATATCTTTGTACAATTTTTGTGAGAAATCTAACTCTGCATATTAAAAATAAGTAGACACAGTTAAATAGAATATGAGCGACACAATTAGATCTTTTTACATTTTGCTGAATAATATAAAATAGATCCTTTTTTTCAATCAAATATACTTTCTTAAATATTATGTTAGAACGATATGTTAATAGATACAAATTTGCTTTTCTTTTACCTTGCGATTTTGAACTAGGTTGCCAGATTTCTCTTATAAAATCATCCCAGATTTTCCCGAGTTTTACTTAAAAGTTAACAATTCTTAAAAAAATATTCCGAAATTTTTCCAAATTTGATAAAAATTCTTCGAAACATTTTATATTAATACTGTGAGCAACTTCTATTATAATATGGTCAAATTATTGTAGTGAATAATATAAGTTCAAAACTGCAATTATTTTTAACATAATGATAGTTTGTTATTGTACTTCCATGGAACATTAAAAAACTTTCATCATATATACTGTTAAGCGTTTAACAGTAAACAACCAGAATGCCCTCCTGAATTTGATAACTGCTCCAATAAAATCCAGATAAAAAGTAAAAATCTAATAACTTCAAAAATTATAACAACTATAATTTAGAAATATATAACTGGATGTATTCTTGTTCTAATGAAACTTGCTGTAGAAAAACTTGTTCTAATGAAAACGAAATCAGAATGCAAGAAGTTAGAAAGTTTGTAGTATTTAATAATGTTGGATATTTCGTAAATAATAATATGAAAAGGGTAGTCTTTAGTTAAAATTACCGTTTTATGTAAAATGGAAATGAGTTGAAAAATAGTTTCAGTTAGGTCTTTTAAATATAAATGCAACAGAATTGAGGAATTTGTGAAATTTATGCCTCCAGCTGGACATCCAACGTATACAATGAAACATCGCTACTTTTAATTGTTCACATTTTTTTTTTTAGATAGATTCCTATAGGAAGAATATCTATTGCAATGGTTCTCATGAAAAGACTTCGAGCAAATTTCTTCAGTTCTTCATTGATCATGGTCTTAAAACCAAAACCATCCTTACTTCAAAAGTTTATATATATATGCGTATAACGCTTTGCCGATGCTATCTTCTGAACAGAAAGGATACTAGAGTAAATTTTGTATGGATTTTAACCCTTTAAAGGGCCATTTTTTTTTCTAGTTATATTATATTAAAATATCTTTAGGCTTGAAATTAGAATAAGAAGAGGGATTCATTTAGCTTATTAGATAAATTTAATTTGATTCATTAATTACTTTGGTTAATTAATAATTAAGTGACAAACCAGGACACATCATTTTGTGTGAGATAAAGAACTGAAGCATCTAAGTTTCTGTCTTTCTAAAAAAATGTGTCAAAACTTATGCCAAACTACATAATTTCATACAAAGATTGATAAATTTGGTGGGAAGCATACTTCCCACGGCCTGAGAAAGGGTTAACTGGTTTGGAATATGTTGTTCAAAATGTAAAAATCTCGGACGAGTTCGTAAATGGCCCATCCAGCTCAAAAAGAATGGAAATGTTGGGTGTGGTAGTGGAAATTTTCATTTTCTTATAACTTTTTTAATAGTGACGATAGAAAAATAAATCCAATTAGCGCCTCATTAAGATTAACAACTTTTGTATTTAGTCTTTCGATAACTGCAATATCTTAGAAGTTAGGGGCTGAAAAGAGATTTTAAACCCTAATTTTGACTGTTTCTAACATCAACAATTTATGTTGCCAGATAATAACCCACATCTAAAGGAATTTAGTTTTGTTTTCCAGCTTGCGGAAAGGAATTTTTTTAATTTTCTGAGATCAGATTAGTTAAGTATTCGATAATGTTTATTCAATGTTCATTAAAAACAAAACTAAAAATCAGAAAATATTAATTTTTTTTTAATTTTCTGGAACAACCTACTATATGAAATTTCAAAATTTCATTTTTAACTATTCAGATTTTTTATTGATATTCGTATTTCCATTCTTTTGCCTATGTGTAGAAAGAGATTATGAAATAGAAATAAAGAAATTAAAAACACTATCAGAATAATAAACACAACATTTGCTTTTTTATAATCTGCATTTATTTTAGTATTTGCAGCTCAATGTACAGCGTATTGAAAAAAGACTGCATGACATTATTTGGCATCAACTTCAACTATAATCATGAGCGATATTCAGCTACACCAGATCCCGACACTACAATCACAATATACGCATAAAAATCTTTTTTATAACACCAAAGAAAAACCTCAGTCCACACACAACATTGCATTAATACAAGACAGTAAAGAATAGCACATTCAATCTTTTCAAATAAAAGACTGAACGATATTTTTTTTCATTTCCCGCTTTCAAACTAAATAATTTAAAAATTCAATGGAATCTTGAGAGGAAAAAAAGTAGAACATTGAACCGAAATAATTTCACAAAATACTTATATGACAGTTTTTCTATCTTCTGTATGGCAACCGCTTCAAATATTTTTTTATCAACTTCTATTATATACACATTTTTACAATTTTCTTTTTAAAAATTCATTGAAAAACAGTTCTTAATCTGTCAATCAGGCACTTATGGAAAGGTGTTTGAACAAAATTTTACAAGAAATCTGTACAATTAAAACAAAGCAAATAGTATAATATAAATAAAAAATTATGTTGATATTTTTTGCCATTTTTCTTTACTGTCTTGCATTTAAATAAAAAATAAACTAAAAGAATGCAACAAAGGTCCACAATAGCATTAACTGAATAATAAGGCCAACCACTAGTCTAAGCAGTGAACAACCACTCCAGGCAACAAATATCACAGTTTTCTTAAGGTGAAAATAGTTATTCTTTCTTTTTTTTTTTTTTTCTTCTTTATAACATATTTAATTCAAAAAATCTTTCTATTAATAAATAAATTACTAAAATATTTCTACGCAAAAAACATCCATGTGCTGTTCTTAATACTTCGATTGTCGAACATATATCTTCTTTTATAAAATTTTTGCTTTTTTATAAAACTGCCATTGCCTGAAGAAGTTTTAATGATAATTTTCCGTTAACTCGACAGAAATGTTCGCCAAACACAAATATTGGCGGGAAACATAGCTTTTCATTTAACATGACTTCGCTAAAAGTACAAAAGTTCGCCAAGCACCTTAGGCGTGATGGCAAAATGTACTACTTTTGCCACTTCCGCTGTGTATAGAAATTCTATGTAAATCTGGCGCGCATTTTTTTTTTTTTTTTTTTTTCTGTCGGAATAACGGAAAAAGTACAATTTTAGATTCTTTGAAGAAATATAATTTTTTCTAAATGGTTAACAGCTGTTTATAACTTTTGATAATATTTAACAAAATGTATCAGTAACAAGTACTGCTTCTAATGCAGTCACCTGTATTTGCGAAAATTTGCAAAAAAAAAAAAAAGTAATCCAACATGCAGATGTTTAAAATGAAATAACACTGTGAAAAACAACTTTTCTTAATAAGATGCCATTAAAATATTAAATATTGAATCATAAAAATATACATCTGAAAAGCAGAATATTTGAAACAATACTTGAGCGGCTCATAATTTTTTTTAAAAAATACATGAGGATAAAAATTATCTCACAAGAATAATTTACATATTCACAACTTCTTCGCAATAAAATAATTCAAAATTCAACTGACTCCCTTTTAAATGAAACCAGTTTAGCAACATACACATTCAACTAAAACAGTTATTATACTCAGTAACACTGAAATATAATGCATAATTTCAAAACTATACATAAAGAACACAATATACATTATACTGAGCAATCAATTCAGTTGTACAAGCTATCTTTGATGTAGAAATAAGAAATTTTTCATAATAAAAAGTACATCCTTGCATTTGAATTAAGTTATATTTAGACTAGAAATAAATTAAAATAAGATTTACTTTAAATTATTTTGAATATATTAATCACAACATTGCACTAAGTTTGAGTAAATAGATTGTTGTATGACTTCTTAAAAATAAATTAATAAAATATTTGCTTGTTTTTCTATTACAATAAATTAAAATAATTGTAATTATCTTTACAAAGAAACTTGCATATTTCATTAGAAAATAAAACTTTCAAATAATTCAATTCCAAAATTATTCTATAATATTCACAATTGCTTTTAATAATTATATTTCAACAAAAAAATGTACACTTCATCAATACAAAAACAGGTTAAACTTGAGAACATGGTATTGCCACTAAAATTTAAAATTTTTCAAGCAATAGCTTGCCAAATTTCTGGAATCAGATTTAACACGATTAAGATCTTATAGTATGCAAAAATGTCGCGCATTTGGAGATGGGACAGTAATTTATTCGCAAATCAAACAAAAAAAAAAAGGTATTAAATTTCAAAAAAAAAAAAGCTTTAAATATGAAATTTATGAGTACACAAGTACTCAAAACCAAAAATACAGCTGCATGTTGTTGTTGTTTTTACATAATATACATTTTAGTAACAGAATATGTAAGCATACAGCAGATCAACATACTTCAAAACAAGTGAAATGCTTATTTTATAAATCAAAATTCATTTCATTAAAATAAAATATTTCATTCACACAAAAGAAAACAATAATTCAAGCATAGCATACAGATAACCCCATTTTTTTGTATTTTTCTCATTTTTCCTTTATACAATCTTAAAACAACAACAAACACATACCATTTACAAGAATACAGTCGGTTTTTAAGTGCAACATATTTTGGCCTTAAATTTATGTACTTTTTTATATATATAAAACCTATAAAATCAAAGACCTTGAAACAATATTTTGGTCCATTTGTTATTTATAAATGTACATGTTTAAAGCATTGAGAGATGCATAGCAATTTGATAATGCAGCAAAAACTTAAATATCATAAATATCTTACATAATAATTAAATCAGTATACATTTTTTAAAAGTATGAAATTTCTTCTGTATGGCTCTTCTGTACTTTTTTAATGAAGTTGAGAAAGGAAAAAAAATGTCTTTTATTATAATTAATTACTAATATTCTGTTGGGGAAAAGAGCTAAGAAAAAAATAATATTTGATGGAAAAAAAAAATCAGGGTTACAAACATAAAAACAATAAAATAGCATATAAATTAATATTTATGAAATACTGGATATTTATGGCATTCTCATGTAGCGCAGCAATGAATACTAAATGGCTTGAAATGCAATATCAAAGATGTTTAAAATAAAAACTATTTAAATACTTAAAGTTCTTTTAAATATTTTTTAACAGTAAATGATGAAGATGCATCACTGTGATAATACCAAGTTAAAAGGCTGTACTGAAAATAAAATCAAAAATTTACAGCTTTATCAAAATAATTTAAATGAAAGTTATTCATCTGAAACAAGGGAAAATGAATTCCATAGAGCAATTCAATGCTGTGCAACACATCTGGCTAATTCTCTCCAATGAATTCTTTGTTTTCATCTGCTTAAAACTAGTGAGCCAAAATTTAAGAGAGAAGAAATGACTAAATGGATTTTTTTTAAATGTGAATAACAGTTACAAATATATCTATATACAAAAGAGCACAACCGAAATCCGTTAATCTTTACCTTTGTCATGAGGGCAAATTTCTCCTTTTTGCAGTAATAAGAGCACTGATATAAGAAATGTTCAAATAAATAAAGCCCTGGTTCTTCAAAAAATGAATGCGCTTTTAAAACAACAAAGTCATTAAACAGTTGCAAAGAACATTCAGATTCACAAAATGCTTCGATTTGGTCCCTAAATTGCGATTTTATGGCTAAAACCGAATGTTCTAAAACAAGGCATAAAAACATTTCTTAGAATATCAGAATTCTAAAAATAATAAATAAATTTTAAAACGCTGCTGCCACATAGCAAAATTTGGTGGCAAGTAAAAACTTATCTCGGTTTTGGCCAAGAATTGACAGCACGAAGCAGAAGAAATTCCCTGCGAAAAAATACAGTGAGAGAACACTTCCTATTTCAGCGCCTTATAAACAGAAAAGGGAGAAAAGTGGGGAAGAGAGGGGGGCGGAATGATTGATGTTTCAGGACGTTTCCAAAGACGCCAGAAGGCTGTGATAAACAACTTCGTCTAAGATAGGAACCCTAGGGGGAAAGGACTCTCCGCCACTGCCACCCCCAACATCTCGGTTAGTTCTATACTGCGTCGCACACTGGCTTCCTCCGGTAGTGGCAGCAGACGATACTGACGCCAGAATTTGTTTCAAGCAGGGTGGTGATGGTGTGGCAGAGGGAAAGGCTGCAAGGTTGTTGTTGTTGCTGGTGTTACTGCTGTGGTTATTGTTATTGTTTTGAGATGTTGTTCGACGGTGATAAAAAGACGAGTTGCAATCGTTGGTTGTATCACAAGACAACGAGGAGTTATTGTTGCCATAGCATGTAACGTTGGCCGTTGTAACAACAGGGGTAGTGTCCATAGATTCAACCGTGTCATTGTTCCTGGAATCGCGGTTATTGTTCGACGTTGGAATTGGACTTGAGACACGCCTGTCAGGAACGGGAACGCGCAGAAAATCTTCGCTGATACCAAAGATCTCGTCGCAAGAGCTATCGTCATAGAAGTCCGAAGTATTAGCCGGCGAACTTGGCTTGCGCACTTCATTGTTGGTAGTTTCGCTACTGTTGCTGCTGCTGCTGCTGAAGTCTGTAGCAGCAAACTGTTCAGAATTATCCGCACTACTGGAAACAGGCGAGAACCTTTCGACGAAAAAGTCCATTCTCTGCTGCCTGTGCCTGAGCTTGGCCTGTCGTTCACTTCGGATGTCAGAATGCAGTTTCTTGATAGTATTGTTGATGAGGACCGATCTCAGCAGGCAAAGTTCTGGGTCATCAATCTCAGAAAGTTTGGTGACAGACATTTTCATGACCTTTTTGCGTTCATCCTTCCACCTCTGGCGGGAGGTCCACATCTGATACGGCCTCCTTCTGGGCATGTAGTCATCATCGTCCATTTCTGCAGACGCGTCATCGTCCTGCCCTTCAGAGGAAGATGATGAGGATGAGGAAGATGAGGATGAAGAAGAAGTGGAAGTGCTGCTGAGGGATGATGAGAGAAACGATGAGCAGGAGAGGGAAGGGCTTGAGCTGGTACAGAGATCATCCGAACTGGAGGAAGAGGATGATACCACATTCGATGATATGGGAGGAACTACACTATCAGCTCTGGATTTTTTGGACACAGGCTCTTCAGCTTCAGCCTCAGCTTTTCTCTTGAGGGCATTCGTATCTACAAGATAAAAAGAGATACAAGTTTTTGACAGGTTCAACTAAATAAGCTTTTTTTTTATCAAAGAATAAAGAAATGCCACATTAATATATTTTCTTGAATTGTTTTGAAAAATTCTTAAAAACTTGCAAATTAAAAAAAAATCAAGAAAAAATTATTCAACAACTGTTTCAATACAATGATTACTTCAAAAGAAATTTCCAAATAAAAAAAATGCCTCAGTTATCTGTTCATATTCGCCACATAATTACGGATTTCATTTTCTTTTATAATCAACATTAAATATTATAGAGAATCTAATATATAATGCCACAAAATCCGAAACAATTTGATCTTTCGACAGTGTCAACATAAAAACGAGTTCACTTGTGACCTAGAAATTCGAGATGACTTGAAATATTTTCTCTCTTTTTTAACTTTTTTTTTAAATCTTCCAGTACCTGCCGAGCGATCAATATAACAAAGTGAGGCATAGAGCACGTAGGCCGATGGCAAAATCATTCCGAAATTGGGACAATGTCATCAGTTGAAGGTAGAAACGGAATCGGGGCACGGTGTCAAGCGTTTTAACGAGGTCGCAAGAGAAGGTGAACCATCACTGTTACGCTACAGACAACTCACGTTTTTTTTTTTTTTTTTTTTTTTTTTTTTTCCCCTTTTCTAAACCCTTCAACAGTTTCTCAGAGGTTTTACGGGGAATTCGAAACACGCCGCAGCAGCTTTTTGATGAATCAACTTCTGATTACAAAAGACTAAAATGGCTAAATGTTTACACTGAACAATCAGGAATAGAAGTTAGGCTTAACAGAGAAATTGAGAATTTAGAATGTTCCATTAAACTACGAATGTTATATTCACAAATAAAGAATAGATAGTATTTTTGTATAAGAATAAGAAATATTTTTCAGTGTTCTTTTTGAATATGAAAAATCTACAGATGTCAAATCATCACAATTTTAGAATCCATTCTTTCAATTCCGTATTAAATAAACATATAAACTACTGATAGTATTGCAGATATTTTAGAAACAAAAAAACTTTTAAATATAGTAAACACATAACATTTATTTACTAGTATGGAAATAATAACACAACAAAATATCGTGTTAGATTTTTTTTATATTAGATTTAGATTTTTATTTTTATAAACAGTAAACAAAAGATAAAATATTTTGCAATAGGCATACAACCAGTTACAAAAACTTACATAAAATAATAATAATTTGTATACTCAAAATTGCATATAAATGTATTATGTACTACTAACATTTTAAAGAACAAAGACTAGAATTGCATTCCATTCGGATTTACAAAATCAATAACAACAAATTTTAATGAACTGATTGTTTTTAGAAAAAAGGAAATCGGAAATTCTGAAAATTTAATATGAAAGAATGAAAAATAAGTTCCAATTAATTAGAACAATTTATTTATATCTTTAATTTTCCCGTTTAACATATTCAGTTAAAAACAACATTCGACTGTTATCCGATATGGATTACATCTAAATGTCACTAAAAAGCAATTAACACCAGTTATAGTTTAGAAACACACATTATATTCTGTTGACATGAATTTAATGTATTTAAAAATTACCAACTCCTAAAACATTTTTATGCATCTAATAAACTTTGATAATTTTTTTTTTTTTTTTACTTAAACAATTTCAGAAAAATTATGATTATCAACTATAGTTATTATCATCATCATCATATATTTTCATAAATTATAAAAAGTTAACAGTACTTTTTATATCGTAATTTTTTATCTTATTCATTTTTTGCGAAAGGCTTTTCTTTCTGCCAATTGCCATTCTATTATATCATGTAATAGTAATATCCACTTCATTTCCAACAGCACAACAGAAAGAAAATTGAAAACAAAAACGTACAGATTAAATAAGAAGAAAGAAGACGTGTTCTTGGAATTACTATTCCATAACACAGAAAACGGGAAAATATTTACGTCGCAAGGCATTGGAAGAACAAGGGAATTACTACCTACACACGGAGATGGAAGTTTCCGCGCCATTCTGTTAGTTTCGACACGCGTGATGACGTCAGACCAGTTGACGGGAACTGTCAACATCTCTCATCACGTTCCATGACGTATGGAACTGCATTGTGTCTTTTACGTTCTTATAATACGTCCTACCGCTCCATTTATGGCAAGGAAAGTTAATCGGTTGTTAACCTAACCGGATCTTAACTCAAAGTTAATTCCTAACCGTTAACTAAATACGATTGTACAGAATAAAAGACACTTCAAGATTAAAAAAAATACTGGTATTCACTTTGAATTATTAATTTTTAAAGTTACTCATAATAAATTTAATTAAATTATTCACAAGGTCAGTCTTTTAATATTAGATAATAAAATACAAATTAATAAAACTAATTTCTGTCATGGAAACTTAGCGGAATGTTCAGTTAATAAATGAAGAATTTTTTTTTAAATTCCAAATGAAACATACAAAAGACGATTCCCTCCCCCTTCTTCTTTATCTTCAAAAAAATCGTTGCCGACTTTTAAATTATATATCATGGATTTCACTTACGTAATTTAAATTATTTATTGAAATAATTAAATCTAAATATGTATATACCAATAAATAAAAGGCTCTAATGTTTATGATTATTTAAAGGCTATGACTTCTTATAAAAATTGGTAACAAAGCTGTTGATGACCCATTTAATTACATGAACATAATATTGTTCCTTACTTTTTAGCATTTCGCCATATAAATTATTTCACATTTACATTTAACCATAATATGAATCTTAAATGTACACTTTTGACAATGTTAAATTCAAATAATTAACAATAACAAATTTCATAAAAGAAATTCAAAATTGCTCGAGTAAATAGAAATCAAATTTTATATATTTCATTCCAAAAATAGCATGTTTTATATGAATGCTTTAAATTTTATAATGAATATATATAATATTTAGTAAAGTAAGAAGTTCAATCTGAATGACCAATAAATAATACAACATTCATAAACAAGAAAATTTAAATCATAGTTCTTTGTATAATAATAATAACAACAAACGATTTAACTACAATATTTTCTCAAACTTGCATAGATTAGCAAGTTTCTTTTAAAACAAACATAACATTACTAATTTAGAAGAAAATCAAAATGTAAAACATTATTATTAAGAATTTTATAAGTATTAGTTTAGCAAAATAAATAAATAACGATAAGAAATCTAAGCAACACTATAAAAAGAAAGATAAGATAAAAAAGGAAGTTAATAAAAAGATTGTTACTAATTTAGACTTGTTTACTAATCTTCGACTATTCAACCATCACTCCGTTAGACATTTCATCAGTAAACAAAACATAAACTGGAAATTTCTAGTCGCATCTAAAAGATTCTCAACACCTGCTTCTAATATCAACACTGTAATCACTAGTATATAGTACTTTTAAAGTGGCAATACAGAAAGCGTGAGTTCCCAAGGTTAAACGTGTCACAAGAACAGAAACAATTTATAAGAACGCCAATGAGATTAGTTTTTTGTTGTTTTTTTCTTGCCAGAAAAATATCTGTAAGAAGCCGGATAAGCCAATGAAAAGCAGTTTAAATACTTTTTTTTTTCTTTTTGCATTAATAAAACGGGAAATAAAATTACAGAAGCAAGAAATGGTCAATAAAAAAAATTATCCGCGATTTTTTGAAACATGCGCTAAATAAATCTGACTTTTCAACCAATATAAGAACTATAAAAGTATCGCTAAATAATCAATAAAAAAATAATATTTCAAAGAAAGAATCAGGCAATTTATTACTGAAATATATTCAAAAACGCACTTGTACAGGAACTATAAATTAAAGTTAACAAACACTATGATTTTCACACAAATGAAATTAAGAGGTGTATCTTATATAAGGGATCTAAATTTAGAAATTCTTCAGGAGAACCTGGAAATAATCTGCGATATCCCCTCCTCTTGACATCTACTTTAAGAACTCGGAAATCGATTAACTGCGATTAAGTGCAAGGCCACGGAGCAGTTTAAAATAGTTCACCGGCACATTTTATACCACGCCATGAGGTACGTAAGATTTCCAAGAACTGTAAAAGTAACATTCGCCTGAATTATGAATCATCTTTAGATTCATGGATTTCGATTGAACCATTATCACATCAAAAAAATAACTAAACGCAACAATTGGTATGTTAATTTAAATTCATAATTACTATTCCAAACATCTATATACGTTTCAATGTTATCCGATGGACAAAGTAACTAAAGCAATCCGAATCCAAATTTGAAAACATATAAAAAAAAATTACCAATCATTTCAATTCTGAAACAAAAGCATTCGCGAAGTGATCGTTCCAGTCATTTCGTGATTCAACAGTCCATTTTTCCTCCACTGACATAACCTACATTCAGATACTTGTTGTGCGACCTTATTCCTTTTTGCAATAGTGTCCCCCCCTTTTCCTCCCCCTCAGCAGAAAGCAAAACTAGGTTTCCCTTTCCGTTCGGGAAACTTGACACAGTGAAAGTATATAAGTTGAAAGGTTGTCTTATAAACAATCTACCCTAATCTTTTATTAAGTACAAACTTGAACTTGACACAGGAATCGTGTTTTCTTTCACTCAAATGATTTGAAAAATTTATTAAGTTATTCATTTATCAATAAATACGCAAAATAATAAAATGCAAATAAACAAAATTAATTTTTGAGAATTTAAGTACCCGCTAACTTCTAACCAACGTATGAATTTTATTTATGATCAAGATCTCAGATCAAATAAAATTGCTATAAATAGTTAATACGCATTAAATGATCTTTAAAATACTCAAAAAGTCTCCATTTAAAATTATTTCAATCTACCACAATTTCAGTGCTACACAAAACATAAATGGTACCCTTTGATTTTTTTTTAATAAGAAAGATTTCAACAATTTTAGCGGTCACATAACAATTATTTGAACCAAATAATAAAATAAAAATAATATTAGATTACATTCCATACTACAAAAGCATAATTACTATAATAATAGTGGAGTAGAAACTTATCATAAAAGAAAATTCTTGGAATTAATCATGCTCTTCTCTCACATAAAATGGCTAAATAAGGAATAATTATTTAATATAATTCTGATATACAACTGCAATTAATTGCCATAATCAAACAATCATATTCTGCTTAAATTTATTAAAAAGTATTAAGTGAGATAATTACTTCTTTTAGGCATCAAGTACACCATTATGCGTATCAAAATGTTGAAATGAACTTGGAAAACTTTTTTAGAAGTCTCGCATCTTTTAACGTTCGAGAAAGAAAATCATGAATAATCTTTCAAGGAACTACAGCCGGAAATACTAAATGGTAAAGAACGCCTAATATGTTTCCCGCTATGCTTCTTCTTTTGACAGACGATGCTTCCGAGGCAAGCGTGCAAAACGGCCTAACTGGGTCTAGAATGTAAACTATTTCCGCTTACCTGCCGTTTGACATGAAGCACTTCCTACTTCCCTCATCGCTTGACAGGTATCGCCACCTATCGGCCAATTTAATACACTTCGCGACGTAAGCTGTCCATCCCAAATTCATTGCTTTTTCTTTTCAAGCAACATTTATCATAAATTGAACAAAAGAAAGCTAATTTTTTTTCTATTTTATTAGCAAAAAAAACCACCCATGATTTAACTATAGTAAATAAAAATACTTTCGGTTTTTTTTTTTGTTTTTTTTAAGCAGTACAAATCGCTAAAAATAAATCTTCACAAATAATTAAAAGTAGAATAGTTGTCGAAGTTAAAAGTTATTGAAGAATAACTTTAATATAAATCTAAACAAAAATTTCTAATTCTTATTCTTTACATAAACTTAAAATAATTTAAAGAATTTAATTACAGTTTTAATTACATTTACTCAGAGCTTCATCATTCATTCATTAGAAAATCATGAAATGAATTATTTCCTGTAATCAATCAACTTTAAATTTTGATATGATTTTAATCAAATATAGTTACAATTATTTTTATGCTAAAAAATTGAGATTTTTTTAAAACGGTCACTTAATAAAAAGTATATAAAATAAGTAGTGAAACGTAAATATTCAAGGTGAAAAACAAAGCAATTCCATTCATAATTTTTAAAGGTAAAAAGAAATACAAATTTACATTTTTTTATAAATGTTATCTCCAACATAATTTGTAATATTGTTGCTGATATAGCTTCATTAAGCAAATTAAATTATATAAAATAAATAGATTTAAAAGAAATACAGTAATTATATTTGGTTAGCTCAAAAACCATGTCTATTTAAAAAATCGATGGGATTTTTTTTACATACAATTAAATAAAAATACAATGTTGTAAAACATATAACTATTATCAATACAATATTTAAATTTCTTAAAATACAATATAATTCATTATTGTACAATGAATATAATTTTTCCTTCTTAAATATCTAAATAGCATAATAATATACGATGTATAAAGAAAAACCATGATCCAACAAAAGAATTGCTTTTCAATTTTATATCCGAGACCTATTACTTGTAAGCAAAGATAAGGAGTCTTATCTCAAAAAAAAAAAATTCCCCAAATGCGCACGTGCCAAGTAACAAAATATAAAAAAAGGAACTCGAGGGGGAATGGAAAAATCTAAACCCGAAGCACTAATCGGCAAACCTACTTAGTTGAGAAAAAAAGGTTGACATTTCTCGCCAAAGCTGGGAAAATCATGCCAAGGTTCCATGCACATGTTAAAGAGTACGATAAAATCGAAAAGGATATGGCATATCTTTAAACTTTATCATGTGCACTGAAACACGGTTGCAGCAAGATGTATATTACGATAAAGGTAACAATATTGATTATCAATTGTTAGAATATTTAATTAACGTTAAGCGCAAACAAGGTCAACATTGCCATTATAGCTAAGTAAAAATGAGAAAATCTTCAAATATGAACTGATCAGAAGATGAAAAAAAAAAAAAAGATTTTTAGCGTGATGCAAGCTTTGCAATAAGTTATAAATTATTGCACGTTAGAATATTTTTAATTTTAAGAGCAGAATACAATTGAAAGAAAAAATAGCCCAAAAAAGAATGATAAAAGTAGTTTAATTCGAACATTAATGCTAATTTAAATCTTCTACTTATTAAATGAAAATTATTTTAAATTTTAAGTATATATTTGAATGCCTTAAAAGTTGAAAACTTCTACCGGTAGAAATGTAAACAAGACTTAATTACAGGATGGTGTTTAATAGTTGCGATCGAACTCACCAGATGGCGTTTTGATTGGGGAATCTTCCGCTGGCACATCATAATCGCCGATTTCCGATGTCCAATCTCTCATGAGTGCACTTTCGAAGTCTCGATCAAAGGAATCATTATCAAACACACAAGGCATCGTGGAATTTTGATTGCTGCCAGAAACCGAATACAAAGAGTTGTTGGCTATTTGATCAACGCCGAATGGCAATACTAGGGTCATCTTCGAGCAGCCAACAATGCATCAACATTTGCAAGATAAATTGCAAAAAAAATACACTTAACACTTTAATAAAATCCAAAGGTCCGGAACTAGAAAATAAATATTAAATCCACACTGTACACAATGCACTGATTTCCTGCACGGGAATCTGGAGATTAATCCAATGCGCACAGCCCGAAAACAGGAAACGGAAAAAACAGCTTTCTTCTCGAACTGCACGCACACTTGCGACAACCAAACCGATCGCAGCTACGTCACCGACCAAACTGACGACTGCTGGTTTCCCCGCAGTCGCACTAGCAGCTGGTCGACTACAATTACTTGCGTAGGAGCGTGCGCAAGCTACTGGAAGTAGCGCCCTCCAGCGGACAAGTCACGATACTACAGGTTGCTGGAATTGTGTGGATAATTATGGGAAGTCCTTAAGAATATTTATTTGGATTTGCAATGCGTATTAGCGAACTAGGTTTTGTTTATAAAAATATGTTGCTGTCGGTTTTCGCGGCTTTTTTTCTTTTTCTATCAGTTCGATCGCTGATTTTGAACAAATATATCAAAGCAATTTCAAAAGGGTATTTTTTTTTCACCGGATACTTTATTGCCACTGTTGGCTTTGCACCAGGAAAGGAAATCATTGCTGTCACATTTTCGTACTCTTCATGGCAATTTCAAATCGCGATGAACAGGGAAAGAGAATGGCATGGTGTATTCGAAATCGCTTCTTAAATGCAGTTATTATCATGTTGTTATATGATTGTATCTGGAAATAATGGACATGTTTCACAGTTTTCATGGAAATCGGATACAAAGATGCCAGTATTTGCTAAAGGGATTTGAAATGGGGAAGGGAATTCGAAAATGAATATTATTTTTACCTGTTCCTAAGGACGGACTATTAAGTAGGCAGTTGGCTAGGTGTTGAAACTTTGTGTGGGGGGTGGGGGGAGAATCGAGAATGTTTTGCATTGTTTTTACGATAATATAATTTTTGTGTTTATATAATTATAATTTTTTTTTCATATTTTCGATTTCGTTTACTGGTTACTGTAGTCCAATATATTTTGCAACTGATCGACTGGACTATAGCCCTTTCAAAATTTGTATTAGGATGTTAAGGTGTTAAAAAGTTTTGTAATTCTCTCCCATTTTGTTAAGAAATGAAGCTGGAATTTTAATGCTCGACATATTGAAACCGACTTTATTAAAGACGATCCAAAATTAAATCCTGAGATCATAAATTCAGAGGGTCATAACAATGTTACTTAAATTCTGTTTACAGAAAAATCAAATTAATATTTTTTAAAAAAATACTTTTGTTGATGGGGAAGGGGAGACGTAGTTTACTTCCTTTATATGCCACTACAGGATTTAATCCTTCCCTACTTATATAAAATCTTCAGTATTTTATGATTTAAAAAAAGAGAATACTGTTATATCATTGCATTCAGAAAAGTACTAAAATGCAAAACAACACGCATATGAGTAAAATGATACATTTAGTGCTGATGAAGTTGAAGAAAATAATTATTTAAACGGTTTAATACCTATAAATTAATTAGAAAATTTTTGATACAACGTAACTCACATAACCAACATCTAAAAAAAAGAGGAACAAAAAAAAACAACAATGCAATGTTCAGAATAGCAGATCAGATTCGATATGCTAAAAGTAAAGCATTAGAAAGAGAGTTGTTTATATAGCACAAATTGTGACTACAAAATAAAATACAACAAAGCAAGAGCTGAGCAATGATGCCGCGTATTAATTCAAATTACTGATATGTTTTAAGAAAAGAAAAAGAAAACACGGAATGAAACTTTAAACAAATATAAAATAATAATAATAATATAAATAAATATAACAGACCATAGAGCATATAGATTATTCGAATTCGGAAAATTTATTTCGTTTAGTTCATAAAAATAAAAAATTAGCACGTCTGATATGAAACAAGCAA
Organism: Argiope bruennichi; assembly: GCF_947563725.1. NCBI lineage: Eukaryota > Metazoa > Arthropoda > Arachnida > Araneae > Araneidae > Argiope > Argiope bruennichi. Next base: position 43,677,503 of record NC_079155.1, read on the forward strand.
ATAATGCATGCAGATGAATTAAAAATTCGTTCCTCAAAAATTATTTCTAAACCTTGACACAACGAGAGCTAATTTTTTAAAATATGTTATAGCTTACATAAATAAATAACTATTTAATGCATTTTTTTTAACATTTCTTCAATAATGTTTTGAAAAACTGTTATAATACTCATCATTTCAAGTTATTAATTCAAACATCTAAAAAATTCACAATCTCAAATTTTCAGGACAACTTGCATGAGATTAAGAATGTGTATGAAATTATAGGTCTATATAAGGTTGGAGAAAATATATACATTTTTATTATATATCCGCTTTAAAAACGTAGCATATTATTTTTTTTATTTAAATAATTATTTTCTGCTTTTTAGTCGCGTGAATGTAAAATTCCGCAACTAATTTCCGTATAAGCATTTTTTTTCCAAACAGGAAAAAAATGCTAATTAATATTGCATTGTCATCCAATTCTAAATTATATTTAAAGCCCCCGATTTCTAGCACAGTTAGAAGTTAGTTTAAAATCAATTACAAAATTTGTCCCAAACAAATTAACAGACAGAAAAAAAATAGGCGAACGTATTAAACTAACTCAAATCATCCCTCGAAAGGCAAATGATTTATAATGCTAGTTAAAAAAAAGCTGCAGGAACAACAAATACTAATTCGAGAATACAAATCAATGAACAACTATGGTTTAATTCATAAATAGATAAAAAAAAGTGGAGAACAAAACTTCTAATGAAATATCAGTTAGTCAGTATTTCTAGAAAGTTTGCTAATACAAAGAGAAACAATTAGTTGTAAGAAATTTATCACAACGAAATTCATGCAAACATCTTATTGTCTCTTTATTTAAAAGTAATCAATAAAAATTTGTAGTAAAGGTAGATATTTGTTCATCAAATGTTCAGAGCAAAATATATGTATACACGTTTGGAATGAATTTTTTGAAAATTGTTAGGGAACACATATATTGGTACATTTATTTGTTTTTACTTAAAATGGATTAAAAAGACATATATAACAACCAATCTGAGTGGTCTCCCTAAAACTTTCTAATATATTCTCTAATATACTTGTGGCAACGCCTTGCATGGCATTCGCGTACAATAGGTACGAAATATTAACTTTCGGCGTGAATTTAGCATTTTTACTGAATTGATAGTGTCTTCCTTGGCGAGTTATTTGGCGATTAATCCCAGGCAACGCCTTGCATGGCATTCGCGTACAATAGGTACGAAATATTAACTTTCGGCGTGAATTTAGCATTCTTACTGAATTGATAGTGTCTTCCTTGGCGAGTTATTTGGCGATTAATCCCAGGCAACGCCTTGCATGGCATTCGCGTACAATAGGTACGAAATATTAACTTTCGGCGTGAATTTAGCATTTTTACTGAATTGATAGTGTCTTCCTTGACAAGTTATTTGGCGATTAATCCCAGGCAAACGGTCAATAGTATCCAAAAGTCGAACTTGATTTTTAGAATCGTCTTTCAAAATCGATTGAAACAAAAATTTGACACAGATTTTCACTTAAAGATACAAAATTCCATACCAAATCTAATATATTTAAATCATTGAATTATCTTGTTTACATGTTTTTGAAAGTACTGACCGACAGACGGTTAATTTCTTGTTAGATTTCACTTAAAATTTGATAGGTGTATACGCTATAGATATTAAATTTATGTACCGAATTTTATCCATCTAGCTCTCTTCGTTTTGTAATTATCGTATTAACTTATACTCGAACAGCCGGGCAGACAGACTTCTGAACAAATTTTATTCGAAATTTGATAGAAATTTGGTATAAAGACCGAATACCAAATTTCAACAGTCTAGTTCGCGTTACTAAGTTATCTGTCACAGGCAGACAGGCGGACATTTTCCAAAAATGTATTTTACGAACTCAAGGAGCTCTAAAACGTGGTGATTCGTCAAAATCACGCGTTCAATCTATATTATGTATATGAGAAAATAAAAATTTATCAGTAAAAAGCCAAAAGTGTTTTTTTTTAAATTTGGATTTAGGGGCAAGAAAAAAGGAGGTATAAATCAAAACACTTTTGATATAAAGTTTTTCAAATGATTTGCTTAAAATCTTGCAAAGAAGAAATATATTAAATGGTTCCTGAACTAGGCTCTATAATCATCCAGTTTTACATATTAGTATTCGATTGTGAAATAACATGGAATTAAAAAAGTAGCATTATAAAGCAATAAAACAATTGAAAATTCATTTTAAATGGATAGCTTATTCAATAGTTAAAAAAACTACAAAATATATAGAAAAATCGTATACCAATTTCCAATAAAACATGTACATTAGATTTTAATTTATGAAGATTACTGTTACAGGATTAATGTCAAAAATTTCAAATTTAAGAAAATAGCATTTAAAGATATAAAGCAGTATTAAAATGTAAGTTATACACATATAAAAAGGAATATGGCTACATAAAGAACAAAATATAATTAAAATGATTTTATTAAGAAAGCTATTCAGAAAATTAAAAATGTTCAATAAAAAAAAGAATATTCAGTATGGTTATCAAAAATATAATTTTATAGTCATCCAACTTAACGATAGAAAATAAAGATCAAATCAAATCAAATCAAAAGATCAAAGATCAAATCAAAAGATGTTGAAAAGTTGAATAGTCTCAACTTAATTAATGCACTGATATATTAGTCAATTTGAAAAGCAACTTCACAAATATATAAATCTCTACTAATAATAAAAATAAATATGTGTGATAATTTTAAAATTTTAATTAATTAAAAATCTTGGCAATTTTTTTCGTGATAATTTTCAAAAGCATTGTTACACAAAAACGAATTTTACATTATTTCAAAATTTAAACAATTGTCTTTTTAATGGTACCATTTTAAATAGTTGAAAAAATTTTTCCTAAATTTTTGATAAATTTTTTTTAACCTAATTTACAACATATGAAATAATTGCCTTGAATAGGAAAAAATATTCAAGTAAGCATATTATTTACATTTATTATAGAAAACTGATAAAACTGGCTTTCATGCAATCATGTTTCCCAAAATTATTCAGAAAAAAAATATTGAATTTTAATTATTTTTAATTAAGATCTAAATTAAACATTTGAAAACTTACTTAGTGATTACTAAATATCTAAGAAGTAAGTTCGTGCAAAATTTATTCGTGCAATTATATATAAAATGACCAGTCCTATAAAGAGTTTTGAATTGCTTTTTTTCCTTATGCATGTTATATCACGAATGACATAGTTTGCAAATAATGTAACTCTTATAAATATTTCTTCATAAGAAATTTTAATAGTCCTGAAATTCAAACCATATTCATTGTTTCATCAAAAATTTAATCACGGGTTTTTCATCCATTGCTGAAAGCTAAAGAAGGAAGGTTCGGTCTAATAACTGCATAGTTTGCAAGACAGATTAAAAAATGAAGTTGTAACACACCAAAATTTATAAAATAAATGAATCGGAATTTACATGTTTAGTAGAACTATGATGTCATGAGACTAGTCTCCATTAAAAGGACTGATGTTTACAATAAATAGGACATATGTGAGACTGTTAAAATAACATGGCTGTAAAATTTAATAATTTAGCAGGATTATCGGCGTGAAGTTGTATCTAAGCGATTTAACCGAAATTAAATGTAATCAATATTTTCGACAAAGCAATGGGTCGCTAAGCTATTCCAACAATTTTATTTCAATATTTTCTAAGATATTAAGTATAAAGATATTTCAACGACACTTACCGTAGTCAATTTCCATAGGCTCTGGAAAGATGCGAATGCTTAACCTTTGAAACTTTCTCTCTAGATATTTAATTCTGCCCATTTTGAAGTACAATGAAAAGACAAAAAATTTGATGATTATTTTACCGCATAAAATAAAGTAATTCAAATCAAAGTATCTTTCGCAAGAAACATTTTGTGGGACATCTCAAGTTGCGAACCTGTACTTAACGCGACAGAGTAAAAGACTGACTGTTCTGGATATTTTAAGTCGCCTTCTAAACCTAAAATGGGAGGGGAGGGGGGGGGTGATGGAATTCAGTAAATTATAAAATGGGAGCTGGCAACCCTATTTGAAATGACCTACTGGCATTGATAATTGATAGCTACACCATTAACACAATATTTTACACCTGTATATCTTCTGTACAGTAAGACCCCACACTAATGCAGGTTGACCTTACATGTCGACTCAGGTCTTTCTCCGATTTTATTGAATATATCCTCTCAAACGCTTTCATAAAAATGGAGTGAATGCTTTATTTTATTCTAAAAATTTACAAGTAGTTTGCAATTGCTTTATTGCAACGAAATATGATTCTATTAATTTAAAAATAATGAAGAATATTATTACTTTCCACTCAAAGAAAATGAATAAATAAAACATCACCATTCCTTTCTAATTTAAACACATTTTATTCACATCAATAATATTTTGAAATACAAATTTTGGATAAGTATCTATAGAATAAGCAGAAGAGTATTGTCATGGTTTCCAATATCAGTCGGTTAGTTGCTAGGGTAAAAAAAGGATTTAAAAAATGAAATACATAAAACTAAAGGCGAATAACGTAAAATATGATTTAATTTTGGAAAAAAAACTAAAAAATAAATAAATTATAACTTTTTAAAAACATTTCATTTCTATTATTAAAAATAACATTTTTCTAATTTACGATCTGATCGATTTCAATTTTATATTCTTTTTCGAATATTTTTTTTTAGTTTTATATGTTCAATGAATAAGCATTTTTTTGAAAAATAGAACTTTATGTTTCCCGAGATTTATTGATAGTCTTTTATGCCATTGTTGTTTTCATTTCCAAAGCATTATTCCCTTCAAATTTCTTTGAAGGCATTGATTTCTCTGAAAACCACTTTCCCAATAAATATAAGGGACTTTTTATCATTTTAATACCTGCAAATAGAATTGAGAAGTGGACATCTAATATTTTTTCTCTGTAAAAGAACAAGCTTGAAAATTAATACATAGCTCACGAAAATCATGCTATAATAAAATAGCATGATTTTCGAATACTATAACCAAATAGCATTATTTTCGGGTTCTATAATTAAAAAGCATTATGTAGCGAAATCTACCACCATACCAAAGCATTCTTATGTAATGAACAAATATAAAACTTCCAATTACCATTTTTCCCCCCATGAACTGATTTTACTTTTAATTATAAACTAGCCGTATTTGGCAATCAATTTACCTGAAAAAAATTGGGTATTTTCAAACATATTTTTACATAAATTTGAGAGTGAAAAATATAACATATATTTTTCTTGATATATTACCCAGCCTCGATCAAATTTGGCGAGAAAAATCAGACCTAAATAAACGCTCCTGAGCGTAATTTGGCGAAAAAATTTACGAAATCAGTGAAATATTTGTCTTCTAACGTTATCTGAAAGTTTCCTTTAAATACTAATAAATCAGTCCCCTTGTGGAAGTTCACCCCCTTGTCAACTTGAACATGTGTGGCACGTAGCTTTGTATAGAACGCACAATTGATCTCGTCATTCAGAAAATATGCGCCCCTCCTCAAATGACCGGCACTTGAAAAGATGTCCAGTTTCCAGCTGATAATTCGTTAAGTTGACTGAATGCAAGCAGGGGAAGATAAATAGCAATCTATCATTTTCATTGTTTGACAAGTAGTAAGAAAGTGGTAAGGGAAAGACAAGTTTGTAGTACTTGCTTTTTAGTCATATTGGCTCTTTTATGGCCAATTTTGGCTTCCATAAAAAAAATTATTTGTAGTTTATTTATTTATTGTTAAAAATAATGCTAAAATGAACTCATCAATGCCAACATACAATTAAAAACATTTAAAAAAATTTATTAAAATTAGGGAAAAAATAGTACACGAATAAAATTGACATAACATAAAAGATATATATTTTTAAAATTTTTAAGTGGTGTAAAAAATGGTTATGGTGCAATAAGCAGTCGCAACTTTAAAACTAATTGTACTCATTTTTAATAAAATTTTAATATTAATAAATGCGCAAGGCTAACACTCATTGGCGGATTCAGACATTTTGCAGACGTAAGTACGTTATAACGTTCTCTTTTAATAAAATGCTTAATTCAGTATAACATCTCAACATATTTTTATATAATAATAAACATGTTAATCATTTATTTTTTTATTATTATTCAAGTCAGTTTCATTTATTAAATCGACTTCTAGCAATTTTTTTAAAAAATTTATTTATTTGGCAATTGGGATAATAATATTTTTTGTAATCAGTTAGACGGCAATCACTCTCGGCCCAGTGGCGTTAGGTAGCTATCTAGCTTGCCAAGTCGAAAATCCAGAATTTCTGATACCGAATTGTCCATTTAAACTATCATAAAGAAATTCTTGACAAAAAAAAATACAACCTATATAGATATAAATATTTAGCATTAGAATTGTCGTCATCTATGGATCCATTTACAGCAAGCACACAAAAAATTCTTTTCTTTGCTTTATAAGTTCTAAAATATTCTCTTAAGTTCTAAAATGTTTGACTGACATTTAATTTCAAATCTTTTTATGCTTCTTCGAATATGGAAACTAGTTGAGTAAAATCAAATACCTTTTAAAACTAAATAATGAAACATTCTTTAATTCTTAAAATTTTCGCTGTTCTTAAAAGATAACATTAAAAAAATTCGGTCAGATTTAGTTATTTTAGCTTAATAGATATTTTCTGATAAGTCTATGAACATTTCAAAAAACAAGCATATGGCATAATTGCCTTGAATAGGAAAAAATATTCAAGTAATCATATTATTTACAATTATAATAGAAACTGATAAAAATGACTTTCATGCAATCATGTTACCCAAAATTATTCAGAAAAAAAATATATTGAATTTTAATCATTTTTAATTAAGAACTAAATTAAACATTTGAAAACTTCCTTAGTGATTACTAAATACTTAAGAAGTAAGTTCGTGCAAAATTTGGTAACTATAGATACAACGACCAGTTAGTCCTATAAAGAGTTTTGAATTGCTTTTTTTTCCTCATGCATGTTATATCACGAATGACACAGTTTGCAAATAATATACCTCTTATAAACATTATCATTTCTCCTCAAGAAATTTTAATAGTCATTCTGGTTTTACAATCAATAGTAAATATGTCTGGCATTACTCAACATTAATATACTGTCATGTCTAATACTTTTAAATGGACACTAATTTTATGTAAAATATTATAATATTCGAAATCGTTTTATCTACTGAAATGCTTTTTTCTTTTATTTAAAATGATACTATCAATTGAACCAGACGATTTTTAAAAACCACCAACAGCTTAGTTTCTTCACATCAATAAACTACGTTAATGGTTTCTCCTGATGTAAATTGTTAATCGTCTGCCTTTAATCTTTTTCTTTAGTATTCGATCAGAATTCTGCCAATGTGTTCTGGCAATACATTCAAGAAGGCCAGAGAATACGGACCAGTTTCTTCTACATTCGAGTTTATTTTTGTTCTAAAACAAATGTGCATAAATTGCCTTTTAAAACCTCTAAAAAATGTTGCCAAAAATATTTTTTTTTTCTAAAAATAAAGCAGAGATATAAAAAAAAAATAAAGGTAGAGTAGTGCAAAATATTACAGTTATTTAGCAATGAAGTATCTAAAAATTTTCTTATTTTAAATTTAATCCTGCATCTATCAAATTATTTATAAAAAATTTTTTTAAAAATTAGTTAAACCAGAAGAAAAAAAATCTGTTCAAGGGAAATCAATCATTCCGGCTGCTCGAATTTAACTTGATAATTACAAAATGAAGAGAGCTACATAGATAAAATTCAGTACACAGATTTAATATCTATAGTACAGACACCTGTCAAATTTTGAGCCAAATCTACTAAGTAGTTGATTGTCTGTCCATCTGTACTTTCAGAAATAAGTAAGCAGAATAATTCAAACTTATGAAATTTCTTATGGGATTTTGTGACTACAAGTGCAGTATTGTATCAAATTTTTGTTTCAATCGGTTGGGAAAAAAGTGTCTAAAACACAAATTCGGTTTTTGGATACTGGGATGAATCGCCAGGGATATCGCCAAATAACTCGCCAGAGATCAAACTATAGATTCAGTAAAAATTCATGCCAAAAGTTAATATTTCGTAACTATTGCACTCCAGTGCCATGCAAGGCGTTCTCTGGCATGACGTTTTAAGGACAACACTCCCGCTGGTTTATATTAAGATTGAAGTTTATTATATGTCATCTTAGAATATCTCAAAATCAAGAACTCCACTAAATAAGACTCTTTCCTCCCCCTCCCCCGCCGCAATCTTATTAGCACAACGCCCGTTGCAAAAAAATTTACACAATACTCATTTTATTGTCAAAGATAAACAACGGTAAACATTTGAATTGCATAATCACTTTCAGTAAACAAGAGAGGAACACAAAAATCGGTAGCGGAAACAGTGGCTTCACAAGTACAACTGTTCGCTCAAAGCAGGAAAAAGGAAAATCCAAGGCATCGACATGGCATGAGACGCCGTGCTAGAGGGTCCCTCCTTTTTTCGACGAACAACTTTTCCGAAACATTTATGGCAAGCATCCAACAAAAAAGAGCCTTCCTCTCGGACCGGAGAAAAGAGCGTTGCTTTTCGCTAATCGATTCCGTGAAAGGGAAACGAAGGTAAATACGAGAAACTGAATTGCATTTGAATTATGCAATCAATCTGAGAGATGAATTTTTAACAAATGGACTCCGGAGAGCACAATTTTTTTTTTTTTTTTTTCCCCTCCGTTTCAAATATTATTCAGATTCTGCGATTTTTTTTCCTTTTAGTGTTTGTGTTTATAAGTATATATACATTTTTTTTAAAAATATTGAGAGCATGTATTTTACGTTTTATGATTTGGAATTCGTTTCAAAGATTAACTGATTTTCCTTTCAACTGGGGAGAAATTAATGGAACAAGAAATTTAAATTTTTTAAATTCTTTTTGAACCTATATGCTGTAGTAAATAAATTTATTTACTATTTGAAAAGTATATTTATTTTAAATACGATTATTTTATCGTATATTAATATATTTTCAAAAGTTTATAAAATACATTTTTCAGCATTAAATTGATGTATCTGATTGAAGTGGGTAAGCCCCTAATAACAGGGCCGGCTTTGAGAATGGGGGTGGTGGTGGTGCAGACTGTAGGGACATCAATCTTTAAATTTGTAAACTGAAATTTCTACCTTGTAATATTTTGATTATTTGAAAGTATAAATATTTTTAAACACGCTGGGTTTATCGTATATTTTATATTTTCAAAAATATTTAAAACACATTTTTCCTGATTAAATTGGAGAACCTAACTGAAGTGGGTCAGCTCCTAATAAACAGGGCCGGCTTCGAGGACGGAAGGGGGGTCGCAGTCTGTAGGGGCATCAGTATCTAATCATAAATTTGATTTTATATTTCAATACTTTTGAACCTATTAAAGTTTAAGCATGTGTACCAATATACGATAAATACAACACATGATCATTTCGAGTACCAATATACGATAAATGATAATTTCTTGAAAGATCAGTTGTTACTACCTAAACAGCTAGCTGCCTAGGACAAATAGTGTGAGAAAAGGAGGTCACAAACAGGACGATTAAAAACTGTATTTTTCTACTTGCCAAATAAATGTGTGTAAAAAATAAAAATTGTATGAAAATGATAGAAAAAATAGGATAATATTATCACTTAATCAAGTATAACAGGTCAAGTTTCTATATGTTTCTATATTAGAATATTTATAAATCCCTCTAAATACCAAATTTAACCATTGGTAGTGGTCTCTCCGAAATTTTCTTGCATATTCCATTGCGGTAGATTTAATTTCGAAGAGGATCAATTGCGGATTAGCTAGGCAGCTGGCTAGAACTAATAGTCTGAGAGGGGAGGCACAAACAGGTAGATTAAAAAAAATTTATTTTCCTACTTGCCTTATAAATGTTTGTAAAAAATAAAAATGATAAAATATAGGACAATATTATTACTTAATCAAGTACAACAAGTATATTTATAAACACTTCTAAATACCGAATTTCGCACTCGGCAAGATCTCCCCAAGATTTTCTCGCATATTTTCTGATTAACTTGTCAGGCCAAAGAACGTCTTGTATGACGTTAGGTAATATTATTATTAGTTATATTACCTAACCTATTATATTACTTAACGTTAGGTAATATCAACTGAATTTAGCATTTTTAGTAAATCTATCATGCAATCCTTGGCGAATTATTTGGCGATTAATCCCTGGCACGCGGTTAATAGCACCTGAAAATCGAGTTTCTGCTTTAGATATTTTTTTCTCAATTGATTGAAATAAAGATTTGGCACAAAACTGCGCTTGTAGCCACAAGATCCCATGACTATTTTTATATATTTAAATCACTGTATTGTTGAATTACTAGGTTTACTTGTTTTTCTGAAAGCACAGACCGACAGACAGTCAACTCTTAATGGGTTTGTCTCAAACTTTGATAGATAACTGCACTATAGATATTAAATCTCTGTACCGAATCTTATTCATCTAGCTCTCTTCGTTTTGTAATTATCGTGTTAACTCGTATTTGAACAGGCGAACTTCCTCTGAACGGATTCTACTCAAAATTTGATAAAAATATGAAAATTCGGCATAAAGAGCGTATACTAAATTTCATTCGTTTAGCTCAAAGCATTTCTGAGTTATCTTTGTCACAGGGAGACAGAAAGGCCGATAGACATTTTCCACAAATGTGTTTTTCGAACTCAAGGGGGTCTGACGTGGAGATGAATCAAAATCTTGAGTTCGAATTTTTTGACAATTACTATATTTTTTCGATACTATGTATAGGAAGAAGAAAAGAAGGCGTCCAAAATGCAAATTCAATTTTCTTTACTATATTATAAAGCTTAAAACTTTCATACTCGATACTTTGAGAGAAAGGAAAAAAAAAAAAAAAAAGATTCTGAGTACTTAAACTGTTTGTGGCCTATCCCAAGAACCACAATTTTAAGCCAGGAAGCGAGGGTGGGGGCATAACACCTTTATTGGAGATTAGGAGATAAATTTTTGTGCAGACATTTATTTCATTTATTATGACTTCAAAATTTTTATTAAAAATAGTGCTTAATACATAACAATACGTAGTTTTTGCTAGTAAGTTGTATGAAGATGTTCCCACACATGTTGGTTTAAATCATAGGTTCCCAAAGTGGTCCAGGTGGACCCCGAGGGGTCCATAGGAGACCACACGGGGTCCACGTAGACATGAAAAGAAAACAGGGGTTCACAAGTTGTAAGTGGGGGTCCACGAAAAAATTTCTGGTTTTTCATAATAAAGAATAAAATTTTTGGCTTGGATTTACCTATCAACGTAGGTAGGTAGCATCATTCACTAGGTAGGTACTCAGAAATATTCGAGACTCAGTTCAAACACAGAATTAAATAGAACAATAGATAATAGTACAAGTGTACACCACATGTCGAGACTTCCAAAGTACCGCCCGTGCGCCCGCTCGTCCGGGAGGCTTGTTTAGACCTGCAAAGGGATGAAATGCGACTTGCGCTGTGCTACTTTTTTGAAACTGAAAATGTGCTACTTTTTTTTTCTTCTTAACACCCCCAATTTAGGGCGATATTTTTTAGGAGTTTTGAGAATACAGTAGAAATGTAGCAGCAGGGGGTCTACCGAAAATAGTAAAACTTTGAAAGTGGTCCACGGGAAAAAAAAGTTTGGGAACCTCTGGTTTAAATGGTAATGAGATTGCGGATAACTTAGCTAAGACTGCCTCAGCTGACATATTTCATGGTGATGTAACACTAACTTATTCTGAAATCTCCTCTATGAAAATATGAAGTCGAGTGCACTTTGGAGAGTCCCACCTGCTCACTCTTGGTACTTTGGTAAGAGTCCTGTTTGGTGTCACCGCCTGAATATCTCTAGAAAACAGCAAACGGCTCTCTCTCGTTTTTTGAGTGGACACACCAAATCCCTCACCTTCCAACACGGACGGAGGAATTTTGCTGAATGTCCTTGGTGAAAGGCAGATCAAGCCTCCCCCAATCACATTCTTAAATGTTTAAATTTTACAATTTTTGTGATTTTAAGGAATCCGCTATTGTGTTTGGACTTTTTAGAGATCTTTGGTTTCACGGAGGTGGTATAGGGTAGCTATAACACCTGGAATTAGAAACAACAACAACAGCAGACATATTTTGTGTTATAATGAAAGTAAAAAGAAATTTAAATAAAAAAAAAATTTTTAATAATGTCGAACAAATTAATTCTGAAATCAAAGATGTTTTATTTATCGTTATAATACAAGTTGCAACTCCCATATCTGAATGTTAATTATGACTAATATTATAAATAGGTGTGATAATAATAGCTTTCAACGGAATACCAATCATGATTCTTCGGAAATTCCTTTGTTACTTTGTGTTGACAATAACGCTCAATTTCCGCTAATTTTTACGCACGGGAACTCGCGCACGAAACGTCATGATATGAAAACGATTGCCGAAACGGACGTAATTCGCAGACGTACTTTTCGTCTTTTGTTTTAAAATCACGAGTTTTATCAACTGATAATTCTAATCATGAATCTCGCAGGCAATGAACCCGATTTTCGTTGATTAGGTCAACAATTTCACTCCGATTAGGAATTGTGCCACTTTTTTTTTTTTTTTTTTTTTTTTTTGCTGAAATTTTATCTGAGAGCTTAAGGAAGGTCGGTTGTTTCACTCGGTTTGGAAAAAAATGAACGGGTTAAAACCTTCACCCAAGAGTGTATACTATTTATTCCTAAGTAGATCATTTTACGATTTTAAAATTGAAAAATGAATAAGTGTACTTGGGATATTAAATGCTTAACGTTAAAAATGAGTACGGGTGGTCTCCTCGGAACTTGCTCGCGTACTCTCTAAAAAAAGATGTTATGGAAATTTGAAAGGGGTGCCAACTCAGGTGCTGTCCTCGTCATCTGATGGCAGTTCAAAATTACAATGGGTGTCCCAAAATAGTCCTTAAAACAGCTTTAAAAATGGGACATTAATATAGCTAAACTAAACAAATCCCCTTCTAACTGGAATAAAATTGTGGACCTTGGACTTAAGTGCATGGGCGCTATGACTACTGAGGTTTTTATATTCCCAGTCCAGCACATGAGCCTTTTGTGTTTCGTAATTAAAAATTTTGTAATTATAAATTTGATTTAAAAAATTACAATTTTAGTAACAAGATCACATGCTAAATTTTATTCACTAAAAACTATACATTTTTGTTATCACTTTTACATGTATGAGAAAATACAGACCCACAAATGGTCAACTCCTAAATAAGAGTTGGATCTAATTTGAAATCGGTCAGTATTTTGGATAATTAAACATGTGCATTAAATTTTATCACAATGGCTGTTTATATTTAATAATTAATGTGTTAACTTTCATTCAAATAGCAGACAGACTTTTTCTAAATGGATTTTGTTCAAAATTCAAATAAAATTTAGAAATTTGGACTTAAAGACCGCATACATAATTTCGTCCTTTTAGATCAAAGCGTTGCTTAAGTTATTTAAGAAATATATTTTTCGAAATCGGGAGATCTAAAAGTGGAGATTCGACAAAATCAGATGTCGAATTCTTTGACGATTGCAATACTTCTTCTCTGCATACTCTTAAGCAAAGAAGTAAAAAAAAAAAAAAAAAAAAAAAAAGTGGGATTAACCTTTTAAAAACTTTTTTGCATACTCTCTAATAAACTTGTCATGCCAGAGAACACCCTGCATGGTATCGTCGTACAATAATTACGAAATATTAAGTTTTGCCGTTAATTTAGCATTTTTACTGAATTTATTGTGTCATCCTTGGCGAATTATTTGGCGATTAATTCCTCACTTGCGTTAATAGTATCCAAAAATCAAATTTGTGTTTTAAACAAGTTTTTTTCCAACTAATTGAAACAAAAATTTGACTCAAAACTACATTTGTGGTCATAAAATCCCATACCAAATTTGATATATTTAAGTCATTGCGTTTTTAAACAATCGCGTTCACATGTTTCTGAAATTACAGGCCGACAGACAGACAACCCTTTGTAGTTTTGTCTGAAACTCTGATAGGTGTCTATACTATAGATGTTAAATCTGTGTGCCGAATTTCATTCATCTAGCTTTCTTCGTTTTAACTTATATTCCAACAGACGGACAGACGGACTTCCTCTGAACAGATTATACTCAAAATTCGGTAGAAATCTGCAAATTTGGTGTAAAGACCGTATACCAAATTTCAACCATCTAGCTCAAAGCGTTTTCGAGTCACAGACAGACAGACGAACGAACATTTTCTAAAACGAAAAGATGATTCATCCAAATTTCGAGTTCAAATTTTTCGATGATTTATATACTTTCTCTACACTACGTATATGACAAAGTAAAAAATGCGAATTATTTCAAACTCCTCTATAAACCTTGACAATTGAGCAACATCAATAAAAGCTCTTCAAAAAAGGGAAAGTTGAGGACTTGATTTCCATCCTTGACTCATCTGACGCAATGATAACAAGATATTTATGAAGAAAGGACAGATAAGTTCCATGACTTGAAGGATATCCGAGTTAAATGAACTTTTAAAGGTTGTTGTAGTCGAATGAATCCTTTCGTAAATAAAAAATTCCAATTTTTTTTATCCAGGTAACATCGTTGTTGCAATGAAGGTGGTCTAGTCCCAGTTGTAAATTGATCTTATCTAATAGGTTGGGAGCTTTTTTTACTGTAGATTTGGTCGGACAAAATATATAGTGTTTAGTTAATATTTAAATTCATTCAAATTTAAATCCAAAATTTTCTAATAAATTTTTAATAAAGGTATCCCTTGTGTCCGTATAAAATTAGAGACCATGCTAAAGATTATGAACACCATGAAAGCTCAGATATTTATTTTCACATGAGAATTGTGTGTTTCTTTGTATGTGAAAGAAAATCGGTACTTTTATTTATATGCATATTATTGGCGAAAAACAGCTACGAAAGATCGATCTTTGGCGGGAATCTAATTTGTGATTTTTAGCGATTAATCGCTGCCGTGCTGTTAATACACAAGTACCAGACAATCAAATTTGGTTGTTGTTTTATTTTTTTGGAGGGGGGGGGGGAGACATTTTTATCGACTGATTGAAAACTAAATCTGACATAGAACTGCACTTGTAGTCACATGTCAGATTTCATTTATTTCAATCATTGAATGTTTGCTTAACTGCATTTATATGTATTAGAATGGGCAGACCGACAGACGGTCAATTTTTGAATTTGATTGAAAGCTTGATAAGAATCCACATTTTGAATGTTAAAATTATGAACCAAATTTTCATTTACCTTTTTCACCTTTATGTTTTTGAATCATCGTGTTTATATGCTTGCAAAACTACTGACCGACAGATGATTAACCTCCTTGACGGCTTTGATTCCAAATTTGATACTAATCAACATTTTAGATGCATAACCTATGAACTAAATTTTATTTTTCTACTTATATTGGACTTTTTTTCGTTTTCTAGTTATCATGTTACTTTGTACTCAGACAGACGTAAAGGCAGACTTCTGAATAACTTCCGTTTAAAATTTGAGAGAAATGTACAAATTTGCTGTGATGTCAAATTTGACCTGATTTGAGTTATATTATTCACAAACATACATAGCGACTGAAAGAAGTAATTCTAAAAATATATTTTTGGTATTCATAGAGGTTTGAAAGGAGAAAATGTATCAAAATGTCGGATTCGATTTCACACCTAATTTGGCTTTAGTCCTCTGGAATATTTATATTACTACCCAGAGGCAAATTTTGGACTAGGCAGTTATCTAGGACCACTGGCTGAGAAGTTCCATAAGCAGACATATTAAAAATTGTTATGTTCTATTGTCATAAGAAGTAAAAGTGTAAAAAATGAAAATTCTATTTATTATGAAATATTAGATTACAATTATTTAACCTGAATAACAGAATAAATTAAAATATAATTAATTGTTTATTCATAATATATTTGAATAATAATAATTCATTTAATTGATGATATTTCATTTTATTTCATTCCATTTTTCATTTTATTTCATTTCATTTCAAGTCCTGTAAAAAATGATGATGTTACATGTTTGAAGCTTTTTTTTTTCTTCTTTAAAATCAGTTGTAATAATTAAATACTTTTATTTGCAAGTAAAAAAAAAAATCATTTTTTAAATTATATTTAATTTTTCAAGAATATCATTACTTTAGGCATCTTTATTCTTAATATGCATATTTAAAAATTAATAAATAAAAGCACATATAGTTTCTCAAAGCTTCTAAGATTTAAAAAAATAAAATAAAATAAACAATAAAGATTGCTAATTGAATTAAAAATATTCTGGAAGTGAAATTAATTGACCAGTTATTAAAAGAGGTGCCTCATAATGCGCACTGCTTGGGCTGCAAAATAATAATAAATAAAAACACATACATTCTCTCAAAGCTACTGAGATATAAAAAAAGTAACCCAAAATAAATCATTAAGATTGTTGATTGAGTTAAAATATGATGAAAGCGAAATTATAGACCAGTTATTAAAAGAGAGGCCTCATAATAAGTACTACTTGAGGTCGAAAAATGTCTAAATCCGCTTCTGCTTTTCCCATTTGCATTTTTAAGTATTTTATACTGCAAAATCACACGTACTTTATCTAACATGTTTTTTTATGATTTTTTTATAAAGATTGTAAGTGCGAGAATTGATACTAATCAGTCGCTAACATAACTACTAAGAGGAAGTTAAAAGCCACCGCACGCACGCCTCCAGAGTCTTAAAAATCTTCATCGGTGTGGGTTCTAGTATCTCTCCAGCCTCGCCTATTCAGTCGACGAGTTCGCTCCAAACCAAATGCAAACCCGGTTAGAGAAAACGAGGTCACCTCGCTGGATGGGGAAGTTCAAGCTGGCGAAAAGACGTGACAGCGCGCGTACAGCCAGACAGCAGGATCTGCAAACGATTTTGAAAAGAGGGGTGAGGAAGGGGGTAGCAAAAGACGAGTAGCGATTGTTCCCCTCTGCCCGTCCGACTGTCCGAACCGTGTCCGCAGATAAGATAATCTGGTTCAAGTGGCCTTCATGGACAAGAGTTATTTTAGTACACAAAGCATAGCGAAATTAAGAGTTGATAGCAATCCTTTAAATTCTGGCTTGTTGTTTAGCACACTTTTTCTGTAAAGTTCCGTGCATATTGTTCATTTGTTATGCATTTTTGAATGTTGTAAAAAGCTGAGAGAGAAAATTTATTAATAATAATATAATTTAATATTAACTTTAATTAAAAAGTTATTATTGATCATATAATTTATCAATAAAGTCCTGTAAGTTGCAAAAATAAAAAAAGAGGACATCAAAAATCCAAAGAACACAAAGTCAGAAATCTGTCTAAATTTATCATGCATCATAAAAATAGCAATGCAGTGAAATATTTAGAATCCACGGATTTCAAAATTCTGATTGCTAAATTAGAAATCTAATATTAAAACAGAATGTACAACTTTCATGAAAATTGATAAAATTTGTCACTAAATGAAATAAATAAGCATACAAATGAAAGCTTACAATAAAAACAATGTTTAATTTTGCGATTAACAAAAGAAAAAGAAAATACTTGTATTTTAAGCGAAAAGTCAGTCGACTAAATAAATAAATCGTTCTTCAGTAGCCATCATTATCTTAAAAGAATGCGTCATTGATATTATGAAGCAAATAATACTGTTGCAATCATTTTTAAGCTTAAAAAAAATCCTAGCATGTAAAAGTGCATTCATAATTTTTTAAAAAATTTTTTGTGAAATTGTGTTCTTAAAAGAAAACTATTGAAAGGGCAAACCGAATTTCTGAATTTTTAATACATTTCAACTTTATCCTTAATTACAATTTTAAAAACCGTCATTTCTTCCAAAAAAATGCATTTATTTATTTTTTAAAAATTGTTATAATTACTTTCACTAACATCTTTCGTGTTTTTAAAATATGAATTTTAGTTTATCATGAACGATAAAAGAAGAACGAAATTCATTTATCAGAGTTTAGGTTCAGAAAATTATTTTTATCGTCTGACAGATATTTCATTATTTATCATAACGATTGTTTATTACATATTTATTCAAATAAAAACCATTCGTTTAAGAACAATTTTTATACTAAATAAAAGAGTCATTCTCAAAAATGACAATCATATGTTCGTCGACTGTTCGTTTCGGTGATTCACCTCCATAATCTTAACTTTTTTGGCAATCGTTCTCTGAATCATTGCTCCAACAGATGATGTAAGGTCTTAAAACTCAGACCATCCAACAAAATTACGAAATAAAAATTGTTGCAAGATATTAATCAGGAGCAAATATCAAGAACTTCAAAAGCCATCGACACTGAAATAATTAGAGGAGGGCATTTGTGAATAATATTCCAACAAAACTTATTCCATTTTACTTTAACGATATTTTTCTCGAGCGGGAACGCTCAGATAGCAGTCGAAGTCATTAATACAATGGAGTTCCTTTCAATGACGTCACACGTGACGTGCAGCGCGGGTATTTACCACTGTTGGGCAACCTCATGCGCTGAACTTGTAATAAGTCATCCGTAGTATTACTTCAGTTTTCTGGTTATAACGACCGAAAGGCATATAAATAACAAAGGAAAAGAATTGTATTATTTCACCTGCTCTACAAAATTGTTGTTGAAATTAAAAATTTCAAAGAAAAAAATTAATGTAAACTTTTAAACACAGAACACATTTTTAATGTGATCTTGAGGGAAAATCGTTTGCATTTTCATGCGTTTCAAGTTCTGTAAACATGGCAACGGTTGCTGAGCAATAATTCCTCATAAGTCAGGATTTGTGTGTATGTTTGTGTATGTTAAGCACCAGATTATTTACATAAATATTCAGACCAGAATCTTAATTTTTCTATTAATTGTTTTTATTTTAACTGCAGAAATTAGCTTTCTTAAAATGCTTAAGGATTTTGTCCATGTCAGCTGGTGTTTTGTGTTAAAAATTGTTTGTTTTTTACGAAAGATTTTTTAAAAATAAATTACAGATTTCCTTCTTTCATTTTCTCCCCCCCCCCATCCAATTTTCGGTTTCAAATATGAAAATTTTGTATTTCTGTTTTCCTCTCGATCATTATGCAACCAAATTTAACTTTAACATTTAATTCGGAATTCTTTTTTCACTTCTTATTCAAAATTGAATTTATGACGAAAATTGCCCTGGTTTTTGCTTGTAAGGAGAACCAAATTTAACTTTAACATTTAATTCGGAATTCTTTTTTCACTTCTTGTTCAAAATTGAATTTATGACGAAAATTGCCCTGGTTTTTGCTTGTAAGTAGAACCAAATTTAACTTTAACATTTAATTCGGAATTCTTTTTTCACTTCTTGTTCAAAATTGAATTTATGACGAAAATTGCCCTGGTTTTTACTTGTAAGGAGAACCAAATTTAACTTTAACATTTAATTCGGAATTCTTTCTTCACTTCTTGTTCAAAATTGAATTTATGACGAAAATTGCCCTGGTTTTTGCTTGTAAGTAGACCATATTTTTAAAAAAATAATGCTGTTAAGACGAACTATACTTAGTTATTTAAAAATTAACTACTGAAGAATTCCAAGAATCTCCCAGTTTAATTACTGAAATGCCGTTACTTAGTTTTAATAAACGAAGGTATGGAGATATTATTTTTCCTTTACAAATGATTAATTCAGAATTGTGGTATCAATAGTTGTTATGATAAAGTGGTTAGATACTTCGGATTTTGACACTTTGTTCAATCTGCACTTACCCCCCCCCCTCCATTTCTTTCCAATACCCAAAGGATTCCGATATCTGTATTGGAGTTCAGAAAATCGAATCAATCTGTCTTCCACATTTTCTTGCATTCATTCAATAGCCAAATATTTCTCGTCAAAGAATGTAAATATCGCTTGGCGACGCATGGCATAATGGAAGGAGCCAAATACGCCATGCATCGCCAAAACGAAGCAGCCTGTGGAAGATTTATTGAAATAAGGTGAATGGGGGGAGAGATCCAACAGATTCATAATCTAATTGTTATATTCATCTGATTTTTTAATAAACCATTCAGACTTCATTTTATTTATTAACTTTTTGGAAATTAGGTAATTGAGTAAATAATATGTACAGCAAGAAAATTCGACTACTTTTACTATTACTACAAAAAGGGGGGGGGGGGTAAAAAACCCGGTTTGAGAAAATTCCAGTGTAGAAAGTTCAACAGACCTCCCACCTGTGAGGGGAAGATCTGGAGGTCTTTCAGAAACGGCTTTGCCGAAGCTGCGAGCTACCCCTTTAACAAAAGAAAGCGCCCACTTAAACTGAAATCCAGCTGTTTTCAACACATTGTCAACGGGTACCTTCCAGACTTGTTTTCGGGGCCATCTGCATAGTAAAGCAACATTTAAACAGTGATTAACGAGGAACTTCTCAATCAGGAAAGGTCACTTCCCTTGGCCATAAATCATTTCATTGTCTAGTTGGTTACTTTGTTGCAAAATTGTATTCATTGCTATTTTAAATTTTGCATTTATATTATTTAATTATTTAAAAAATTTCTCTTACTTTCATTTCCTTTAATTTGAAAGTTGGCTGTTTCTAATTAATCATAATATTTCGAATAAGAATGATTAAATTATATTCATTTCAAAGAATGTCTCCCCCCCTTTGTTCGTGTTCTTTGAATTGCGTCATTCTGTTGGAGAATTTAATTTGTCTGTTGTTTTATGATATTGTAATTAAATGTCAGAATTTTTTTTATCAACTTCTAGGGTCGTTTCTTTGAAAATTGTTCTGCAAGATACCCTTTTAGTGCACTCTCATTAATATATTATAATTTTCTTTTTAATGTTCTTTATTTTCAAAAGGCGGTTTGATAAAAAAAAAAAAATTTAAAGAAATTTTTAAAATGACAGTTTTTCAAAAAATACTAATTTTTTTTTTACTTCTTTTTTCTGAAGGGTTTTCTGAAAAAATACCCTGATAAAATTTTTATTTTAAAAATATGCAATAAATTCATTTATTCGCATCTTCAAAATAAATTCCATGCATATTCGCCTCTTAAAATCTAAAAAATGTAACTGTCTTTAAATTCTTTTTTTTTTTTTTTTTTTTTTTTTTCTTCAGCACAATGGACTGCTGATTCTAGGAAATCTTTAATTTCATTTCTAAAAGAGAAAAACTTTCCATAAAAGGAAAATTAAGCTCCTTTTTTGAGTTGATAAATGTTTTGGATAATTGTCTCTCTTGGTTTAAAACTTTTTAACGGGTGTCTTCGCACACTGCGTTTATCTATTGTGTATAAGAAAGAATTGAATGCATCTAAAGTATCTTTAAAGTTCTGCAACAATTAAAACAATCATGCCAAATTTTAAATAAACTAACTTCTGTTAAGATTTTGAAGATTTTTTTGCACTAATCGAATCATATATTTCATGCATACTTTAGAAAAACTCGAAGGGCGTATAACTTCTTTTGAATCTCCCTGATTTTATAACACAGAATTCCTCAATCAGATATCTTTAAACTACTGCTTTACTATTTAGTGTAGTCAGCGTTCGTTATTTATACAACAACGAATTTTAAGAAAAGAAATATTTTTTGCAACGCCAAGATCAGAAATTAAATTAAAAAAAGGAAGCATTCATAAATAATTAACAAAAACTATTTAAATTAAATTTGTTATTGCAATAATTTTTTTATACACCAAAATTATTTTTTTTAAAACTTTTTCATGCAGCGTTAAACAATCTGAATGAAAAAAAGACAATTAAAATTTTCCAGATCCCCGATATCATTTTGCAAGATCCTTTTTGGAGATGATTCCCGGGGGGGGGCGCAGATAAGTAAATGAAAAACAACTATTAGGCCTATTTATCAAATATATGAGTTAGTAAAAAATATAAAATTTATTAATTAAAATTTTAGAGATAATATTAACACTTTGTCAAGTATAATTGATCAAACATTTATTTGTTTAATTAGTTATTACAGATAATACACCATCATTATTTGAGCGTCGGTTTAAATAATATGTGCATAAAAGTTGATGCATCGATGTCATGAGTCATAATAATAAAAATATACATTTTCACGCAATTACTGAAATAAAAAAAATTATCCAAAACAGATAATTAAGATATTGATTAAGTTAAAAATATATTGAACAGTGAAATTAAATTGATACTTTTACTAAACGAGAGCCTCATAATATGCACTTCCTACAGCCGAAAAAACTGATTAAATAATTTCTAAGATTTGAAAAGTGATTTTAGTAACGGTGCTTTCATTGAATTTATGACTTTGAGTAGAAGTTCCATTCATTCGCCATTTTGAAACAGCTGTAATAAAAGCTTTGTTTTCATCTTTCGAATAAACACAATTTACCGATGTAATTTTTATTAATTTTAATAAAATAGATTTTCCAAAAAAATAAGATAATTTTATTTGAATATATTGTAGCACTGAGCAATTAAAAATGTAATTGATAAAATTCCCAATTTTCAAAAGCAGTCTAATCAATTACTTATTAGCAAATTTAAAATTTTTTTAATTTTTAGTTTTTTGCTATTTGTAAACCAAATACTAAAATATTAGAACATTGAGAGGGGGGGGGGGATGTCTCATTTTCACGTTTGAATAATTTAAGCTTAAAATATAAATTCTAAACACTCACCTATGTGACTAACACTGCAGCTCAGAAATATTGCCACATTATTTAGCCCTGACAATGATATATTCAAAAAGAATTCAAACCAACTGTGTATATGTTTGCAATGTTACTAAAAGCAAAACAGCTTTAAAATCTACGCCCCGTTTTTTTCATCATTACGAATGTTGGCTTTGATCCTATGAGTATAGTCCTAAATATGACGAGTTATTCGTCATGATTGTAATGAATTTATTTCATCTGAAGCAGTTTTTTTTAATTAACTTCTTTTTGTGAGGGCCTCCATGTCGGTAACTTCAAAAATAAGACTAATATATTTCGTAGAAGCTTTAATAAATACATTAAAAGCCGGTTACAAAGTATCAACAAACCGACTTCTTTTTCGAACCAACTTTTAAAAGAATGTTCTGAGTAAGCCTTCAGCACGCACATACGACCTTCACAAAACTCTCCATTCCCATTCCCAAGTCAAGAACATACCCTGACTCACCTGCCACAAGATCTTACTAACTTAACGATGTTACCGTGCTTCCAGAAATAGCAACAGTTCGGAATCCACCGTTCGAGAAAAGCCTCGCAGAATCGTCTGCTCTGAAGAAAATATTCTGATTTCATTCCAGCAGAATATTCTTTTTTGAAGCTTCGCAGATGTATATCGTCTGTTTGTTTAATAGAACGCTCGGTATGTGTTAAGTTATGAGAATACAGAGGAAGTATACGAGGATTGTTTCACTTATTAAAGCTTGTTTCATTTTGTAAACATTCAGGGTTGTTCTATTTTTAATTTTCAGCAGCGTAAAACGTGCCCTGCTTTCGCCAGGTTTCTGTTTTTGTTTTGAGTGTCTCTCTATGTTAGAGAGAACACTTTAAAAGAAAATATGGGATTCTTTTAATAAAATGGGATGAAAACTTTTAAAAGAAAGATTTATTTACATTTTCTTCTTTTTTTTTCCTTCATATAATATGGTTTTCGGTGTAATACATCAGGAAAATTCATTGCTTTTATAAATTACAAATTGAATAAAGGTAAAATTATACCGGAAAGAAGTTTATTTTCAAAATTAATGGAAATTTAAAAATGGTTAGTTTTTACAAATAACAATTTAGCAAAAAATCTTCACTTATATTATATATATATATAATTGCAGAAGCAAAAAATTGTTTAATTAAGAAGTTTCATTTGCTGCATTTTAAAAAGTCAAATAAGAATAATATTTCCAAAAGGGAAAAAAAATATGTTTTTTTTTTTTTTTTTTTTTTTTTTTTTTTTTAATTTGAGCTGGAATATCGAAAATTAATTTTAAAAAAATTAGAAGATTAAAGTAAACTGCCTACAAATTAAAAATGTCATACTTATTATCACTCAATAAAATGTTTAATCAATGCTGAAAAACATATTAAATTTTAAAAAGTTTGCATTTAAATTTACTTTAAACCAATTAAAAGTTAAAGTATTATAAATCACAAAGAAATTTATATAAATCACAAAGAAACAAAAATATTCACAATAATCTATCGAAAACTCTGTATTTATTCTGCTTTTTTAAACAATATCTTATTATAATAAAAAAATAAAGAGAATAAAGAAAAAGATGAACTAGAACAATGAGTTGTAGTTCGTAGACTGTACGAGATTTTTCTGCTTTTTTTCTTGTCCGATGCAAATGAGATCCAATTTTCATTTAAAAAATTATCAAAAATACATACTTTTGTTAACATTTCTTTCAGAGTTAAATCAGTTTTCCTGTCTGTATGATACATATATGGAATCGTTCCCCATGCTTATTTGCACTAAAGGTGTATATATAGTTTCATCGAGTCGAAAAAGAATAATTGAAAGATGTTATTGCTATTAAACAGAAATGAGCTGCATTTTAGTTCAATGTAACTTTTTATTAAATCTTCCCTCCCCTATCAAAAAGTTTTAAATCAGTTTATAAATAATGAATTTTGATAGTAAATTTTCTGTTGCAATAATAATTAATTTTATATCATTGACAAGTCTTTGATTAAAATTTAATCAAATATTCAACAAATTATGCTAAATAAAATGAAACCTTCTTGTGAATTATGTATGATAAAAATTCAGCAATTTTTTTTTTTTTCGGCATTTTGAGATCCTGGGTAATGCATTTTATGAAACCCTTTTTTTAATAAAACAGTCAATTTAATTCACTTACAGCAATTTTTTTTAAATGCAAACGATTTATTTTAGGTTAATATTTTTATTTTATTTATGAATATGTTTTTATTTTTATTTTTCTATCTGACTCAGACTGTTCGGCAACTTTGTATAAACATACTATTATTAAAGCAGATGTTCTGAGTTATAAATAATTTAATAATTAAGTGAATGTAATGATGATCATAAAGATATAACAAGCTACACATAAAGATATAACAAGCTACTACATACAGTTAATATTGTATTGATGTTTTATCATTCATAAAATTTGTATTTTTTAGAAACATATTTGTTTGGCAACTGGAAAAATAAAGTTTTTTTAATCGATCTGCTTGTGGTTTCTTCTCAATCTAGCTAAGGCTAGGCATCTGCCTGACTCTAAATCCACCACTGCAAGTATTATCATAGCAAATAAATAAAAGGAAAGTAATAATTATAAATATCTTATTTTAAATTTAAAAAGCAAAACAAAATTTTTAAAAATCTTTGTGAAGCTTCATAAATGCTTGCCAAACAATTTTAATTTCAATAAACATATTCTGAAAATTACTCATAATAACATTCTGTTTTTAAAGAGTGAAACAGTGAAAAAAAAAAAAGAAAAGAAAAGAAAATGGCTATTTTAGAACAAAAACATAATTTTTATTTAGACAAAAATTCGTTGAAATCGAAGCAGAAGAATTTCCGTTATAAGAACACCCATCTCGAAATACTTTTTTTTAATTAGAATAATAATTTTTTTCATTCACATTAACTTCAACATTTTTTTTTAAAATATCAAGTACACATTAAATTTCAGTTACATCTATCTCATCAGAGAGTACAAAAAACGTTGTCTATTCATTTTTGAAAGCGGAAGCATACGGCGAGGGAGAGATGGGAAAAAAAAATCTTAATACCGAGAGGGAATATTTTCAAAGTCACAGGGGAAACTTCCCATACGCTTTGACCTTTAACCGCTCATTTGGCTCGAACAGGTTTTCCTCGGTTCAAAAAAAGGAAGCTGGATTGGGAAGATTAACACTCTTT
This sequence comes from Argiope bruennichi, assembly GCF_947563725.1. Lineage (NCBI taxonomy): Eukaryota > Metazoa > Arthropoda > Arachnida > Araneae > Araneidae > Argiope > Argiope bruennichi. The sequence continues at coordinate 43,703,507 of NC_079155.1, forward strand.
TAGGGAAAAGAAATTTCTATTCCGTTGATATGATTTGACTCATCTTTGTGCAAGAAAAACCCAATAATTGGATTTGCTATTGCGTTTCAATTTGACCGGAACTATTTCCGTTTGTAAGGTTTGTTTCCGGTGTCTAGGTCAAAAAGTGGAAATAGCAAGCATCATAGATTTTTTTGTCACAATAATAAATACACCCTCTCTCTCTCTCTCTTTTTTTTTTTTTTTTCATGATTTATCGTTTTGAGCTTGAAGTTGTTTGTTTCAAATGAATTTTGCTCTCATTAAGCTGATAAATAAAACCTAAATTATTTTATGTTTGATCTTTTCGGCATATACGATAAATTGGTCCCCAAAAATATCATGTACAAGTAAGCCAAATTGACGGATTTAACCACTTTATGGCCCTAAGCATTACGCATCATAAGGCCTTTCTGCTTATAAATGGTTAAATTAATTTCACGTTTCAATAAATTTTTAACTTAACCACATATAATGGATTTATTTAATTCTAATTTTTTTTAAATTATTTTGTTAACTTTGTTAAAATATATATCTCTTAGAACATCATGGAAAAAATGGCTAGAGGAAAAAAAATTCTTGAAAAATTAATCCTTGTTTTTAGACAATGGCTCCTTAGTTAGAAATAAAAGTGTTTAACAATTATATTAGATTATAAGAAAAAATTATGAAAAAAATTATTATTTACAGAACTTGCCAAAAGGAATATAACATAACGAATAAAAAGAAAAATTAATTATCCAATATATTATTAGAAAGCATTTAATTATATTTTAATTTTTTAATAACGATTTTTATATTTGAGTGCGAAAACATAAAGTAATCCTAATATTTTGTAATTTATAGATTTTTTTTTTTTTCGAATTCATTTATTCAGCAATTAAATTTAAAACAATTTTTAAACAGGCAGCCTATATCTTCTCAATCAGCGACGCTTCGTAGCTATTTATTTTGTCTGGGAAGAAATCCACGACTGAGTCAGCTCATTTTGCGCCATTGTTGCATGATAACCGTAACCTGCGCATGTCGTCTAACAATTAACAATTTGCTTCCCTCGGTGCTGTAACATTGCATCGTTTTTCTCCTTATGGAGGCGCATTAGATTACAAAAATTAAATTCGTCCGCTCTGCTTTATATATATAGTGACTAAGAATTTATTCTGTTCATCCTTTAAAAATAAATATTCTATAAATTTATTAATGCTTGTAAGAAGCAAGCTCTGAAATTTTAAAGCATAGAGAATACGAAGGAAATCAATCCAATTCTATAGTTTTTAATTAATTTTATAATTTTAGTATCCATTCTTACGTCGGTTATAGCTTAATCGAGTTACATTGAAATTCCAGAGATACGTAAATAGAAATTATTGCCATTTCTTTAATCATATTGAGCAAAAAATAATCCATTTCGATTACTTTATAAAACAAAGATTAATGTTATCAAAATATTTTATTTTTGATTGTATTTCAGTTGAATGTAAATAAATTGATAAAAAAAAAGCACAAGGTTTAATTGTTTTGTCTTGAATTAAAAATATCGTTTGGCGTTGGTTTCGTTATCAAATTCAAATTTGAGTTGAATCATAATCAAAATGAATCATAATGATTCTACCACATGAATAGTAATAAAATAATGTATTTTGTATTTGCTTTTTACATATTTGTACAAATATAAACAAATAAATAAGATGAAAAGTTAATTTAATGAAATGACACTTATGGATGAAAAAGGATTAGAAATTAAAAATTGTGTTTATTCTACTTTCTTAATAAAACAATTTGATATAAATTAATGCTTAATAATACCGATCAATTTTTATTTTTAAATAATACTTTTATATTGCTATCATTCTAGTTGTTATATTTGCTAAAATAAAATTTTTGTCCTTGAAAAAAGAACATTTGTATCTTGAACAGACATGTCTATATTTTTTCAATCTGATTGATAATGTGTTAGAACACATACGAGATTAAAAAAATCATACTGATAAAAAAGTGAATTTTTTTCGAATTTAGATAGAATGAGTAAGTGGGGGAAAAAATTAATCACTTCTAAAAATGGGTCAGGTGAAGGTTTGGAAATTACATAATCGCACTCAACACGATAGCAAGTTCATATTTGTTTTTTAACAAAATCCACTGATAATATTTTATATTTCATTTCCAAAATAATACGGATTTAAAAGTGAGTAAACCTTATCAAAAGCTGTCATTTAAAGTGTTGATAAAGTGATAAATCACAAGTAACAACAAAGTCCGTTTCTATGCATTTAAATCATAAATAATATAATGATTTTTATCAGAACATCATTCATAATTTAAATTGATGAATTATATCAGAGAATTTTGCATTTTTACTACGGACATTTAATTAACTTTCCGATACGGAAGCATTTATCTTCTGAGAAAATTCTCGTCTGCAAGTTAAATTAAGGATTATTTATTTATTTCTCGAATAAATGTGGTTTTTAAAATCTATTTTGAATTGATAAAAATAAAATCTTTATTCACACGGGAAAAGAGGAAATTATCATGGATGGATTATGTTATGAAAGTGGTTCGTGACAGAAAATTTAATTTTTGACAAACACTGCAACATAATTTACTGAGTTAAAACGTATAATAGTGTGATGATAATCTACTTACGCATTTATTTTGGATGTAATTTGGTTAATTTTACTTTTATGGAAGGCAAAAAAGAAGAATCTAAGTTAAGTATTCAGATGAACAAAAAAGTGGCATGCGTGCACAGCAGATCTAACAAATTATGCAGTGATAAAACAATTCCACAAATTGGCAGTCACTGGTGGATTAAGGTTTTTTGAAGCCATAGGCAGTATGTATTAAAAAGGCCCCTCTTTTAAACTGGTCGATTTACTTCGGATTTCAATACATTTATAACTTAATCAGCACGCTGATGATTTATTTTAGGGTGTTTTTTTATTTTACTAACTTTTTAGAAATGCATAAGTTTTTAATTAGCTATTATGACTGCTCAGTTTATACCGATTATATTTAAATCGATGTTTAATATAAATTCAATGATAACTGTAATACAATAAATACTAAGCTTATAAACACAATAACAACTAAATGAATGTAATGAAAAATAAGACCTAGCCAATTATATTTCATAATGCATAATATTTTACAATTTATTAAATCTGAATAATTTACAAACATTTATTTTTGAAGTTAGGATAATACCTTTTTTTTAATCGGCCAGACTTCGTCCACCGTTCAATCCTGTGACCCTAGGCAGTTTACCTTGTCGAAAATCTGTCATCGCTTGCAGTTCTCGTGTAGGTAAACTGAAGGCACATTTCTAAAGTTGCATTTGCATTTGAACACGAATACTTACTAATTGCTCCCTCAATGTATGGCATAAACATTCTATTTACATTAATATCGATCCCCCCCCCATTAATTTTGATTACAAAAATTCTAACTCTTCTGTGGAAATTTGAAGCATATAATAAAATTTAGTAAATCTCTGAAAATGTTGAGAAATAATTTATTTATTTTAAAAAAGGAAAACTTTTAAGGAATGAAATGAGCTTATTAACAGTATGCCAAGGCAATCAGTATTTGACGCAAGCGCGTACAAAACTATAGAAAACTGACTTTTATGTTTACTCGTAAATATATTTAGGTTAAATACACATTATTTTTAAGACTGTGTAGCTTTTGATGAAATACTATTTCTTTAAACCTATTTTTATTGTTTGTTTTAATTTAAATACGTTGCCATGGAAACAAAATTAGGTTATTTTCTGTAGCAAATCACAAAATTTTAAGCAAAACAAAGCAGTATCATTTTTAGTCTTTTCAACATACATAACACGAAAAAAATATTAATTTTTTAATTAGTTTTTTTTCTAGAAAATATTCGTTAATGATTATAGATATTTAAACTACCGCGCTGTGGTTAAGCCTTAGAATAATCATTGTTAAACCTGTAAGTTTAGTCTTGATTTTTTCCATCACTTTATATATTTGTTTAAAAGTGATATTTATACCTTTCGATATTTACTCCTTTCAATAACTTAAACTAATATATTGTCACTAGTCATCTGACAATACATTATTTTAAGACACTAAAAGGTGTTGATAAGCCTATAAAATGTATAAAAGGTAAAACACTAAAACAATACATTGCCGGGTTTCATTTTCTATATATCGAGAATTAAAAAAAAAAAATCCAAAACAGTAGAAAGTTCAATAAAAACTTTTATGAGGAATAATTTCTCTATATTAAAATAAGTCTTTTTAATAAAAACATGTAAATTAGTATTTAATTTTTAAGGCCAAAAGATTACTTTATTCGAAATTAAAATGAAGTTAAATATAATTCAAAAACGACAACAATGGGAGTGGGGACTTTGCTGAAAAAAAATATTAAAGACAAGATTCAGCAGATCGATTGAAAAAAATACTTTCTAACCCAGAATTATTCCTCAAATGGATGCTTTACACCACATAATGAAATTTATAAAAATTTCTGAGACAAAAAAAAAAAAGCATATGATAAAGTTTTTTTTAAGAAGAAAAGTGCCTAACAGAAGACAAGATAATATTGACGAAAATCCTGATGATGAGATGTTAAAAAAATTGCCATCAGTCATTTGTATTTAAGAATAATGAGGAGGTAGGTATTATTTAATGTATACATCAACATGTCATACTTTTAGTAGAACTATGTATTTTTCTTCATAAAAACATATATTATAGCGAGATTTTTTTCTTCCTTTAATTTTCTGAATGTAAACTCCAACATTCTCTCCTTTTTGCAGTAGTTTTTGTTCATATAGCATGTCATTTTTAAGAACCTAACAACAATAATATGTGAGAGTTACTTCTATAGGAAAATAAAGAATATCTTGGTGCATCAAGAATACGTCAGAACGTGACAAAAACCGAAAATCTTCTTTATAAGTTCGTCTGCCCCCTTCTCTGAAATCTGCTTTTTTTTTTACATTAGGCAAAAGAAACCGGTGCTTCCATCTCGACGCCCTTTATATTTGTTTATAAACTCCGACCGTAGAAGTGAAGTCTAGAAAAAAGTATGGGGGATTTTCAACTCCCTATTTTATTATTTTTCCCCTTACCTGCTACGGGAAAAACGGCGCCTCTCGAATGCATTCTCCCCCCCCCCCCCAAGTCGACACTCTCCCTTTCCTGTCGCTTCCCCTCCCTCCGCCTCCATCCTTGTTCTATCAAACGATCTTCTCTGGAACCAATTCGCCGGTCGATACCGAAGTTCCAGTCTTATGCTCGCGACCGTCAACAATAACCGCTCTTCCGCCATATTTGGCTTATTATCGCCAAGAGGCAAAAAATTGGCGATCGGGGAAAATAGCGTGGCAAAAAAAGAAGTCTGATCGATAAATAGACCGGAAAAAGTCTATAGGTGCGTGAAGTGTTGGTTGTTCTACGGGTTTTGCGCGTAAAAACGGCACGAAAACCTTCATGCTGAAAGAGTTAAAAGGGTTTTTTTTTGTTTATTTTATTCTGTCGCGTAATTTATTAAAGGTTTTTGTGGTAGGTTATATGCTTTTTCTTTTATTTGACTAGAAGAGCATATATTTTTCCTTTTTCCAATATTTTTTGGCACTCATTTTTAATATTAAAATGGGAATGCAGATTGTTGTAAGAGGATATAGAAAAGAGAGAAGGGGGAAATGATTTTAAGATTTGGGATTGTGGTATTGTTGCACGTAACACAAGTTAAAAAATTTTTTTGACTATATTTTCTTTACTTTTAGATTAAAGTGCAATGAATACCGCTTATCATTAGCAATTGCTTTATATTGTTCATTATTACTCGATAAATTATGTATTACTTTTGAGGATTGCCAACAAAAAATTTTGATGAAACGTAATTGGAATAAAAGAAATTAATTTTCAAGAAATTGACTGAGTACTGAAAATTTCTAAGTTCATAAACAATTACTTGAATTATTGAATCTTATTTAACTCAAGTATATTTGGTTTGAAAATTTTTTTTTATCAAACTATGTAAACGAAGACATATTAATTAATTAATAAATTAATACATCAATACCCTTGAAAATTTTACTAAAAGATTTATAAAATTAAGCTAAAAAAGCAATTAATATTCTTATCTTAAATAACGCTTGCCTTTCACTCAAATTCAATTAATATAAATATTTTTAATTCCTATATTGAAAGGCAATGCATTGGTTCCAAATTAGGTAAAACTTCCACAAATTAAAAGATAAAAACTAACAAAGAGATTTCAGATTACAGGAGACTCATCAAATGTGCCTTACCAATTTAATTTTGGAATCCATAACACATCTTCGAAGAGGAAAAGTATGTGACGCTAAGAACATGTTTAGTTGCGAGATGACATATGGAATTGTATTTGTTATGCGATACAGAGAATTAATGAACAGATAAATCAATTTTAATTGCTCTTAAAAGAATTAAAAACTTATAACATCATCTTGCACCCCTGTCTCTGTAATGATGACAATAGAGTTGTTATAATAGGAAATATATACATATATATATATTTATATAAGAGAATTTAACAGCTTTGTTCTACTCATTTTAACCAGTTTTTATTTATTTGTTTATAAAAAGCTTTGCTCGTTATTTTAGAGGACTTTCAATAAAAAACGAGTTAAATGTGTGCTATAAAAAAGGTCCAAATCTTTATATGTGTTTTGACGCAAGGCATATAAATGCGCTTCTTAAAAGATAATAGGAACGAGCAGAATTCAGGAAGAAATCAAATGTATCTAAACCAGCCATCTAAATTCTGAAGGTGTGCCTAGCGCAATCGCTTAACATATATATCAGATGAAGCTTGTCCTTTCAAAAATGTTATTATTATTATTTTTTTTGCATTGTAAGCTTTTTTTTTTTTTTTTGAACAATTTATTCAAAAGGTTTAATCGTATGTCACTCTTAATAGTATTTATTTCAAGTTGCTTTTTTGCTGATTTTGACCAAACGATAATAATAGGCCCAAAAGAAAAAAATACTTTGCACGTTAAATTAACTTATTATTTGAAGAATTATTCAGTCTGTCGAAATTTATCGTCTGTATGTTGATATTAGATTCTAATGTTCTGTTGGTATTCGAATTTTTTGCCAATTTACTTTCTCTATGCTTCGTAAGAAAGGAAATCATAAACTAATAGTTAATGTTTCCCATCGATAATTAAATATTAGAAGTTTACAGCAGGAAAGCAGTCTAAATGATCCCATAGATAAATGAACAGCGCCGCTTTCTTCTCAATACGTGAACTTGTAACACTAAGGGCAATGAGACGGCAATTTTCGCAAATTCATGAAATAACAGCGCGAAATGATTCATAAGTTCAATGACAGCTCACTTTCATAATGCAGCATCCTTAGTGCATGAATAATCTCAATGACAATACAGCGTCGTTTACGCCGTAAATATATATGACAGATGGAGTTATTTAAAACAGAGACAACATATATCTGCTTTTACACCAAATTATCAATTTCTCTGGAGGAAAAAAAAGTAACTCCAAATTTGTCTTCTGCAGAGAAAATGTATAATGAAAGATTAATTTAATTGTATATGCATATATACAGGGTATTCATTAATTATTGTCTGGGTTTCCGTACCTCATAACTTTCGAATAAAATATATTACGCAAAAACCGATTACGTATTCGTAAATTACAACTCAAAGAATTTTATTAATGATATTAAAGTGTAAAGCTTGCACAATTTGCACTTTGTAGGCATTCAGTTGAAGGCGATTATGTATTCGTAAATTACAACTCAAAGAATTATGAATACTTAAATTACAACTCAAAGAATTGTGAATACGTAAATTACAACTCAAAGAATTATATATTCGTAAATTACAACTCAAAGAATTATGAATACGTAAATTACACCTCAAAGAATTATATATTCGTAAATTACAACTCAAAGAATTATGAATACTTAAATTACAACTCAAAGAATTGTGAATACGTAAATTACAACTCAAAGAATTATATATTCGTAAATTACAACTCAAAGAATTGTGAATACGTAAATTACAACTCAAAGAATTATGTATTCGTAAAGTACAACTCAAAGAATCACCTTCAGCTGAATACCTACAAAGTGCAAATTGTGCAAGCTTTACACTTTAATATCATTAATAAAATTCTTTGAGTTGTAATTTACGAATACGTAATCGGTTTTTGCGTAATATATTTTATTCGAAAGTTATGAGGTACGGAAACCCAGACAATAATTAATCAACACCCTGTATGTGTATATATATATATATATATATATATATATATATATATATATGCGACACTTTTAAAATTTGAAAAGATCGAATTTATTCCATCCTGGGAGGCATAATTTATGTACAATGAAGAAACGACAAGATGCGTCAGTCCACGACACAAGAGAAGAGCAAAAAAGACCAAAATATTTTTCCTCAGTGATTTTATGCTATGAGATTCTGATAGGGATTTATTTCTTTGATGCATGGTGGTTTAGGAAAGGGAAATATAGGTATCTTTTAAAAGTATTTTCTAAGCATGAGAGATTTTTATCCCTTTATTCGGAGTGTGATAACTTGCTGATTAAAGCAGTTTTACAAAGCTCATGTTGGATTAATTAAATAAAAAAAAGGTGGGACTGGATCAGGAAATAAGAAACCATTTTAGCATGGATTAAATAAAAATAAAAAATGAGTAATTAATTAGGATTTAAAATGGATTAAGAGATATCATTACATATATATTTTTATTTTCTTGGATATATCATGTTTTTTGTATCATGTATATTATCATCAGAATTATTGAATAATCCTTTTCCAATAATTTTGCTTTAATGCATTCAGAATCCTTTCTGCATATAAAAATTATAAGACCAACGCGTTATGTAGTATAAATGAATAATAAATTTCTATTTAAAATCATATAAATATTAATTAATCGTTTATTAATTCGTTATATGGCAATTAATTACTCTTTTATTTAATTAAAAATTAGATATTAATAGTAAGTAAGTTAGGTAATAATTTTTAAACTGAGCTAAAAGTTAGTTTAAAACATACGCATCAGAGGACATTGAAAGCATAAATTTACATGTTAATTTGTTTTAATTTATAATCTACACTCTCCTATAGAATGCCCTTAAGAAATTTATTCCTCTTGAAAATTAAAATAATATATTTTATTAATTATTTGAACTCTTAGATTTTTTTTTCATTTTTTAAATATTTTTTATAAAGTAATTTTCAGTAACGGTAAATTTTTTTTTGTTGTTTTTATCTAAAACATCAATGATCAATCAAGAGAGAATATGAATATGTAAAAAAGGTTTCATAGGAAGACCAAATAGCTATTGTAGTCCTACAATTATTCCAAATGTTAAAGAAGGAAATAAGGAGAGAGATGACTATGTAGTGGCAGGATAGATGGATAATGGCGTGAAATGGACGCATAACATACGAATTCGTATCGGAATTAAAAATTATAAAAAGAATATTTCACCCGATGATAGTGCAAATTATATCGGGACATGGAAGATTTCCTAAATACTTCTACAGATTCGGAGCCGGCGTCCTGACATAGGAGTAGCGCGTCTTCCTCATGATCTGGGCGTTCCGGGTTCGAGTCCCGGTTTAGGCATGGTTGTTCTATCTGTGAGATGTGTGAATGTGCCCTCCTGTAAAAAGGGGTTGTGCAAACGAATGAGTGATGCGTGAGTAGCAAAGTCGTCCTCTTGGCCCTAGTTGGCGCCATTATAAAAATAAGAGACGCTCCCCCTCCGGCTTAAAGCGCTGTCTTCGTCACAGCGGGCTTGACGGCGGCAAGTGCCATAACAAACAACAACAGATTCGGAAGGATGCAAGACAATATATGTGTATGTGGGGAAATAGACTCAGTCCATCACTACATAACAGAATGTGTCGTACTCAAAGAAATAAGAGGAAGACTCACTATGGATAATAATTTTAACACAATATTATAATACTCTGGAAATTAAAAAAAATATCAAAAGAAATGATGGAAAAGATTTCTAGCCTTTTAGTCTGAAGATTCTTTGAACTTTTGTTGGACGTTGTCATTTTACTCAAAAGCTGGATATTTAATGAGCTAATAGTCACTCACAATAATCCCTATTCATACGACTTAGCTTTGTGGTGATGGGGTGACTGGCTGTAATAAAAAAAATCATCAATAATCAAGCCATACACAAGTTTTTAAATCGCCTTTTTTCATCTTTCAAGGTCTTAAGATAATTAAATGGCATATCACTGACTGCTTTTCCGTTTGTTCTCCTGTACGAACTTCTTTCCCCACCACTTATTCAGTTAAAAATGAAATCCCGAGTAGAAAAATTTCAAGTGGTCGTTATCTACAAAATAAATAAGTTCTAGTTTTGTCGCTCACTCCCAATCACATACACACAGTAGCACAGATCATTTCAATCTCAATCCTGTTCTAACAACTCACGGCAGCTGAACGACCGCAAAACGCATCGGAAGTCCTTTAACCTGATCTCCCAAAATGTGTCTAATCTAGGGAGCACGACTCCCCAAAACTCCCTCCAGAGGAGGTGGTGTGTGGACTAGGAACACTTACCAACTGTCAAACTCTGAACCGAGGGTAGATCGGAAAGTAAAATATCCTGCTGCACCTCCCTCTCCTCCATCCTCTACCCCAAACTTCCAATTTTTTGCCACTTTTCCCCCTACTGTTCCCCCATTACCGAGTTGGGACTTGGGCGAGAGGGAGGACAGGGGGTAAAAAAAAATTAAAAAGCAAACGATGCACCCTCCCATGAGTCAGAGGACCCTTTGTCTTTCTGGAGGAGGATGGAAAATCGCAGGGTCGTTTGATGGGATTTATCATTTGGCAAAAGGGTGAGTGCTCCCAGTCATACAGGCATAATAGGCGGGCTCGCCAGTTTTTATTTACTACCGGCCGGCCGAGGGGGGGGGGTGTGGGATCGGGGGTCTAATGGATTTAGGAGTAATTTATCGCGCCCGGTAGACTGTGCATAAGAGAAAATATGTGTTTTCGTGTTTAGACAAGACAGTGCGCGAGATTCAATTAGAGGACCCACTATTGGTATGTTCTTGCATCCGCTTAGGGGGGCACCTTTACATCATTGTTAAGGTCGAGTACAGTTATTGGATGATTTGTGTATCGAAGGAATGTTTTATTTTATTTTATACAGAGTAATCGGAACATTTATTTTATACTTTATGCAGTATTAGAGGTGAATTGTGCAGTATTCCTTTCTTTTATTTCCAATCCCGATGGCTGTCTTCTGCCTTTAAAAAGAAATATAAAACAGTCATTAAAATAATTCCTCTGTCATTCCCCCCTCACCCTCTATTCTCTCTTTTAGAACTGACACCCGGGACCTTAAAAACCCATTTTTCTACCTCACACTGCACCACTAGCAGTTTATATGGAATGTTTAATTTATTACGTTCGCTATATTAAATATATTCGAGCATATTGCATTAAATTTATTCAGATTATTTAAATGCCATTTTGATTACAAAAGAATAATGCGTGTCTCAATATCAATTCTTTTTCTGAAGTTGGCGGCTTTTAATGACCCTTCTAAAGCATGATCATTTAAAGAGGGGAGGGGGGCATGGAATAATAAAAAATGGAAACGAATGCGACAAAAAAAGTCTAAAAAATTGTGAATTTTGAAATTAAAGAAAGAACGGTTCATTCTGTTGATGCGAAAATAGGATTCCATCGTTAAAAATTAGTAAATAAGTCCAAATAACAAAATTCATTTTAATTTTAAATGTCAAAAAGTGTTAAATCCATTAAAAACTCTTTATTTATCGACGGTAATTTAAATTACTGTTTAAATTCGGCTGATATCTTCACAATATGACTATTTTTTTATAACAAAATGTTAGAAAGAAAACGAAGAACGTATTTCCGTAGATGTATTTCCGTATTCAAGTAGTTGTCAAATAAAAATAGCATTAAAAATCTTTTATCATTAATTTAATTAATTAAAAATTTGTTTTTCTTCTTCCTGGATTTATTCTGTACCAAAACTTAGTTAATGGTTCAAAAATAAAGTTAAAAAAATGATGGCAAGTCATATCACTGACTCTCCGACCCTCCCGAAGGCACGCGGATAAAATACTGAATGACCGGACCGGCGCAACAGCAACACTGGTGGGAATTGTGGTTGAGTCCTAAGAGCTATCACCGGCCACGGTAAAACCCTTCCCGAAGGAAGTACATCCCGTTAAAAATTGATGGTAAAATAATTCAGTAAATAAAAGATTAAAACGAACTAAAAAGTATTGTCCTAAATATTTCTGATTGAGAATTTTAAAAATTCACTGTCACAAATCTTCAGAGCAATCTATATGGGGTTATAAATTGCATGAGACTTGAAGAAATTATTTTATATATTTTAGTCCATTTTAAAGCATCTACATACTAAATTTTTTTTTATTACATTAATTATTTTCTGTTTTTTTACTCTGTGAGAATATATATCTTTTAGTATGTGAGATTCTACAATCGATTTCAAACTAACTTCCATATGAGGCCCACCCGATGACAAAATTTATCCGAACAGACAAAACAGCGGGTCAATTTTGCATTATCGTCCAGTTCTGAGCTGTGTTTAAAGTTTCAAATCATCGGACAATTAGTTTAAA